>NC_064266.1:40272500-40586250 GCF_003254725.2 Canis lupus dingo
TCAAATTCTCTTAACAGTATATCATTAAGATTATCTAGTCTTTATGTCTGGTGAGAAGTACACTTAGCTATTATCCTTGGGATAAAAGGTTCCTCTTTTAAATTAAAAAACAATTAGTTAAAAAAATCTATTGAGGGCACCTGGATGGCTCCGTGGTTGAGCGCCTGCCTTTGGCTCAGGTCGTGATCCCAGGGTCCTGGGATCAAGTCCCACTTCAGGCTCCCTGCAGGGAGCCTGCTTCTCCCTCTACCTATGTCTCTGCCTCTCTGTGTGTGTCTCTCATGAATAAATAAATAAAATCTTAAAAAAAAACAATTGAAAGAAAAATGTTAACTAAAATGTACTACAGATGGTAAGTAGATATGTTATATAAAATACGAAGGAGATGGTTGAATGAATTAATTTAAAGGGAAAAAAACTGTAAACCCTCAAGTGGGATTGTTCTCAAATTGTCATCTTTTTGACAACGTCTGTGTTACTCCCAACTAGTCAGTCACATATTACCACGTTCAGGGAGTCCTGTGTCGTTCCCTTTAAACAGTACTGAGCTATTTAGAGTGAGTTTTTAACCCTCAGGTACTAAGTGGCTCTTCCAGGGTTCTTGGGACAGAGAATGTCTGGGGTGAAGTTGAGAGTTCACTGGAGCTCAACAGATTTATTTCTGCCTCATTGTCTCTCTTCTACTCAGGACAGCGTCTCACACTGCTCCACTTCAAAGCCCTCTGTGTGCCACTTGTGGGAAACCACACATCTCATCGTGGAGCATTGGTTGGAGAGCTCTTTGTTGGCAGTCCCAAGTGGAAAGCACTGTGTTATTTGCATCTTTATGAATATTTATGGCCCGGGTTTGCAAGTTACAAATAAAATACCTGGGTAACGTGTTAAAGAGCAAATTTGTCTGGCCCCACCCCAGGAGGTTCTGAGTCAGTAGACCTTGGCTAATCTCTAAGAATCTACATAATTAACAATTATCTTGAGTGATGCTGGACCAGCACTGAGGATCACTGATGTGGGATGTAGGACAGAATAAGGAATGGCTTTGATTGCATGATTGCTCCCAACTTTTGCATTATTTTTGTACCACGTGTTTGTATGTTACAAATATCCTGAGCCTTTTCATAAACCAAATTTTGGTTTTCCTTATCTCCTGGTCAACCGACATGATGTACTCTATTCCATGGTGATGCCCCAGCCAATAGTTGCATAGGAATTTATATAATAGCATTTTTGCAGTTACTTGTAACATTGCACTTTTGCCCTTATTACTGAATAAAAGAGAAGAAAAAGAAAAGTGAGAAACAAAAACCCCTAAACTCACTACAGATGGATTAAAGGTGGAAATTATTAAGCATGGTGAAATTGAGGCGTCTTTAGCTTGCTTTCAACAACCTTTAGACATCAGCCACAAACAGACTGGTTGGATTGTGAAGAAAATGAACAAGTATAAAAGGAAGTTGGAAATGATATCATTCGAGAGTGAGTCTGAAAGTTGAGGCGTAATTAGGAAATGTAAATGATCTTCCTAAGTGAAAATAGTGTTTTGCTACACTGGTTATTTTTGCAAACCTTTAGCATGCTCAATTTTTAAAACATTTTCAGGGGCATGTACAAAAGAAAGGGGTTGCCAATAGTCGAATGACAGCCTATTTTGCGCACTCTTTATGTGAACAGAGTGACAGTTAGTCCCACTGTATTTACAGTCCTCTGGTGGTGGTCAAATTCTAAGGGACACAGTTGTCTCATCCATTATTCAGACAGGAGTGAGATGTTGGTAAGACTTCTATGTGTCAACCATAGCACTGGAAATGCTAATTTTCATGATGGGGTCTCTATCCTGAAAAGGATTTTATGTTTGAACTGTTATCAATGGCTCCTACAAATTGGCTTCTTAAAGTTCTTTAGGCCACTGGTTAATTAGACTGTGGTCTGATAGCGATAGAAGAAGGACTGGTGAAGAATGTAAATAACTGTTATTAGATTAGGCTGTAGTTTTAAGAGTTTGCATAAATATCCATACATTTTTCCGCTAAAATTTTTAAGTATTTTGAGATAGTTGTAGATTTACATTCAGTTGTAAGAAATATTACACAAGGATTCCGTACTCTTTACCCAGTTTCCCTGGTGATAACATCTTCAAAGCTATAACACAACATCATAACCAAGATATTGACATTAATGCAGCCAAGATCCAGGACAGTTCCATTGCTTCAGGGGTCCCTTATATTACCCTTTTGTCAACATATCCACTTGCAGTCCCTAACCCCTGACAATCACAGTTCTATTTTCTATTTATTTTCTATTTTCCATTTGTGTAATTTGTCATTTCAAGAATGCTACAAATAGGGTCATATAGTATGTAACCTTTTAGGTTTGGCTCCCCCCACCCCCTACTCTACTCAGCATAATTATCTGAGGATTCATTCAAATTGTTGCAGTCTTGATAGTTAAATAGTTTTTATAGCCAAGTAGTATTCCATGATATGGATGTACTTAACTCATTGAAGAATATATGGCTGTTTCCAGTTTTGCACTGATACTGATCAAGCTGCTGTGAAGATTTATGTTCAGATGGGGTGGGGGGAGTTTGCATTTCTCTGGGATAGTTTCCTAAGAAAGCAACTGTGGGGTCAGCGTTTTTAAAGAAACTGCACAGCTGCTTCAGCATGCCTGTACCATTCTACAGTCCAACCAGCAAAGTATGAGACCCAATTTCTCTGCATCCTTCTCAAAAAGGCATTTGGTGGTAGTATTATATTTTTTATTTCAGCCAATATGATAGATGTGTAGTGATATTTCGTGATTTTAAATTACATGTATCTGTTGGCTAATATTGTTGACCATTTTTTCTGTGCTTCTTCATCATCTGTACATCCTCTTCAGTGAAATGTGTATTCATTTTTTTCCTTCCATTTTGTAATTGGATTGTTTGGTTCTTTACTGTCGAGTTCTTTATGTAGGAGTTCTTTATGTATCCAGATACTAATCCTTTGTCAGATTTGTGGTTTGCAAACATTTCTTCCCAGTCTGTAGTTTGTCTTTTTATCCTCTTACTAGAGTTTTTCACAGAGCAAAATTTTTAAGTTTTGAGGAGGTACAGTTTGGCAAGTTTTTCTTTTATGGGTTGTGCTTTTGGTATGAAGTCTAGGAATTCTTTGTCCACACCATAATCCCCAATGTGGTCTTTTATTTTTCCTGAGGTTTTACAGTTTTGTTTTATATTTAAATCCATTTTGTTTAAGATGAACCTTTTCAGTTAAGGTGTTTATTGTGCTTTTGTTTGTTTGTTTGTTTTCCTACAGATATGCAATTATTCTAGTGCCATTTGTTTGAAAGGCTATCCTTTCTCTGTTGAATTGCTTTTCTGCTTCTCTCTCCATGCTTTTATACTTCTTGATAAGTTAATGATTATGCAAGATGAAAGCCAGTAGAATTGATATTAATTGTAGTATTTTATTGATACCTCTGGATATTTAAGAAATAGCAGTTCTCTTTCATTTAATTTACAGTATTAATTTTTGTGAAACAAAACAAAAACAAGCAAAAAAACCTCCACTTTCTCATGTCATTAGAAATTCCTTCTGAAATTTGTTTCAAATAATATACCTATAGATAGATAACATATATATTACTGGTGTAGCATAATTTAATACATATATATTGTATACTATTCATATTACTACATTTTTAATAAAATGATTGCCTACATAATCTTGAAGATGCATACATCTATATTGTATTATATATCATGTTACATACAACATACTCTATGTAATAGAAGTACTATCATTAACTTTGTCCTTATTGTTGAGGCTTTAGTAATTTCCATTTATCATCATTATAAATAATAACCCTAGAATTATCTTATACATTTAGCAACATGGGGCACAAATCTTACCCTCTATATTCAGAGCGAAACTTCAACATGGAGTGGATTTCATGTTCTTTTTTACCACCTCAAACAAAATGATTAATGAATGTTTAGTTTACTGAGTGAGAAGAGAAAAACAGAATCTATTCAGACAAGTAGTAGCAAATCTGAATTCTCCTCATCCACTTGCCAGTTACTAATAAAGTTGTAGAAGGCATTTTAAATTGAGTATGGTTTGAATGGCCACATGTTTTATGTGGACTTTTTTTGTTTCTTCTTACTAGCTCAGAGGTTCTTAAACTTTATAGTGCATAAAATTTATTTATGGGTTGACTATACAAAACCACATAAATATGGTATTTAGAAGGTGATTTAAGGATCAGGGAGGTAATTGTGATTGAATAGTTACCCACCTGTCTGCACTTGAATTCAGAATTCCTCTTTCAATGTTGGGCTGCATTTGGGCTTTGTCTTTAGGATAGATTCTTATTCTTTGAAGGTTCTTCATATTTGTTGTCAGACAGCCATTAGAGGTCACCAACAGAGTATGAGTGCCACTCAGAACTATGCTATCAGTGAATATTATCATTAATAAAAATCCTTATTAATTTTTATGTTAAAACATCTCATTTTGCTTTTGGAGAACATTGTTTTCCATTTACTCATTAGCTCTTTGCACTTTCCTCTCTTTGTCATGATTAATGTTTTAGTGTCTAGTTTGTATTGGTTCTTCCAATCAGGGTAGCTTTGGTTACTCGGATCAGAACTCCACTCAGCCTTACTCAACTAAGAGTGGTGATGACGGCGGTGGATTCCTAGGGACAGAGATGATTTCCATGAAAACCAGGAGAAGTGAGCAATAGAAAGATGACAAAGAACTAAAATGTCTCTTCTGCACGGAGTAGAAATTATCTAGTTCTCTGTACCAGGTTCCACTGCCTAATTATTAGACATGTGATTCAACATGGTCGCCAATCTTAGTTTATAACCTGCCGGTGTTGACCTCTCAACTCAGCCTGCGCTCAGTCTGAAACTAATCTTTGAGTCTCTGGGTTAGATTTTATGAGGGGGAATCTGATTGGTCTTGATCGGTCATCTATTAGCTGGTCTAGTGTCTGGCCCAATCCTTGGCCCTCAATTATGAGGAATGTCAGGTGACACGTAGGGGCTGTCTCTTTCTTGGGCAGTCAGTGAAGTCTTCAGCATATATCAGGCCCATAGTTTCTATATTTATTTCCATTTGAAATGAGGACATGTGCCATAGATGCCTGCATTATTTGTACTGATTTGGGATTTTTATATTTGGAAATTTTTCTGAAATGTTGCTACTGATAACTGTTATTGAAAAGTTAAGAAATTTGCCTTCAAATATTCATTTTCATTTGAGTCTAGTAATTGAATGACATAATATGCCAGTTGTGGGAACAATTTTGGGTTTTAAAATTTTATTTTCCCGAAGTAGCATCATGCTTATGGCGTATGAATACTTTACAGGTGAAAACATCAAAAAGAAAACATTTAAATGCAAATGTCAGTAATATCTGAGTCAGTGATGCTGAACTCTTTGTATTTCCTTCCAGATATATCAGCGATGCTGGCTAGTATTCAAGAAAGCTTCAAGCAAAGGTCCAAAAAGACTGGAGAAATTTTCTGACGAACGTGCTGCATATTTTAGGTGTTATCATAAGGTAAAACTTGATTGTTGTGGCTTTCTAGAAATCTGTTCGCAAATAGGTAATCTGAGTTCATTGAATCTGAGAACTTGTCTAGATAATTTAACAAAAGTACAAATAATACTTTTTCCAAGGACAAAACATCTCTAAATTACTGTTCGTTAGTTGTTTAAAAATAATTGACTAGTATAATATTACTCTTCTGACTTCCTACTATTTGTTTTTGTTGTTTTTCCAGTCTCTCGTGTAGAATTTACCATGTTCTTTTTAAATTTTCAATTTGCATAGTAAACCCAACTCCCAACATTGAAGACCCGTGAGAGTCATGGTTAGGTCTCCAGGTATATAGCTTATCCAACACCTGATGCAGGTTTAGATTCTCATTCGGTGCTTGGAATGTGGGGTTAGAAGGTGGGAAGTACCTGGAAAGCTGGTGAATGGTGAAGGAAGAGAAAGTGCCACTCATTAGTTTATTTTTTTTAAGCGTGATGACTAAATTTAATTCAGACTTGCAGTTTGAATAGTGGTAGTCAGCTTTCCTCACTAAAAATAGTAATTGTGTGTTAAAATACATCCTTGGGGAGTAGAAAATGAAGGAAAATACTAGGCATACTTGGATTTACAAATTAGACATGTCTTTCCCTCCACAGGGCAATGTTTTTCATGGCTCTTGTTAATGGGCAGCCTATGTCTTTTCTCTTTTCATGAAAATATGTAAAAATGCATGGTTAACTTCCTTTTCCCCCCAGGTGCTAGTTATTTCCATATTGGGAAAATACTATGCTTGTCTAGGGAGGTATTAGGTTTATTTTTATGATAGAACATTTTAATTGTTTTGGTTTTCTATCTTGAGATTCTTAGCTTTATTTGGTGGGATTTTATCAGGAGTGGGGCTACGTGCCCTTTAAAATTTTATGTGAAGCCAGTAGATTCATTAGCACAGAAATTTGGCTCCATGATAGAAAGTGAATAATCTTTCCTTTTTATGCAAATTCTCCACAGGTGGTGACTTTACAACATCTTATTAAGGGCCGGTGTTGACACCTTGGTTTATCCAATAATGAAAAGCAATAGGGCAGACTGTATTCCTTTGCAATTCAGAGAAATAAAACATATGCCGTGCTTTATAGGAACATCTGCACATACATAAAGGAAGAAAAAGCACAAAGCAAGACTTGGAGATAACTAGGGAAGGGAGTCAAGAGTAGTATCTTCCATGTGTTCTATTTCCTCACTATCTTATAACAAAGTTCCATATTCTGAGGTCAGCCTCATTCCCAGCCTACCTTCTCCATATGGGAGAACCCAAGGAAATCTCTTTCTGAGCCTAGAATTTCCTCCACCATTTATCTTCCATGTGCATGATTTCCACTATTTGGATAAGAGTGACCTCAGGCAAGAGTTGTTGAGTTGCAAATCTATTACTTAGGGGCAGTGATCCATGAAGCCAGTGATAGCACACCTTTGAACCCTTGCAAATAATCTTCACCAATCTCAGTATTTCTGTAACACTGGAAACTACTGGCATCCAGACATTTTGGACATGTATTATATCTCAATTTTCCCTCAAGTACCAGTACCTTCCCTAGTAATAAGATGGTGAATGATGGTGCAGGAATGGCTTGCTTCAAAATGCCCGAGGGGATGTTTGGTTTACCTATAGGACAAAGGGAGAAGCTTTTCTCCCTGTTTCTCTTCTTTAACTGATTGATATTGATGCCATCAAATCCTGGTGACCACATTTCCTACTATGATTGACCATTTTCTTCACTGTTCTTCATTGCCTTCTCATTATAAACAAGATTATCTAAAGGCTTCATCCCCTCTTCATCTAAAGGCCAGAAGTTGTGGTTATGCATTAGCTCTTCTCTTAAGAACCTCAGCCAGTCTGTAACTTTACAGTTCACCATCTGCCCTCATATGGTGGCACGTTTGTGTCACCCCAAAACTCATGTGTCGAAAACTAACCCCAAGTGATGAAAACTAACCTCCAAATGATGACATTTGGAGATGCGGCCTTTGGGAGGTGGTTAGGTCATGAGGGTGAAGCCCTCATGATTGGAATTAGTGCTCTTATGAAAGAGACCCCAGGAAGCTCTGTGTGAAGACACAGCCATCTGTGAACCGAGAAGTGAGACCTCTTCAAACACTGAATCTGCCAGTGCCTCTACCTTGGGCTTCCCAGCCTCTAGAAATGTGAGAAACAAATTTCTGTTGTTTATAAGCCACCTGATCTGTGGCAGTGTGTTACAGCAGCTCAGATGGACTAAGACACCATCAGATTCTTGTCCTGTCGAGTCATTGTGAGTGACTGCTAATATTGATTGGTCCTTTCTTGTTTTGGTAGAGTTCCAGATGGAGCCTAGAAACAACTGATTCCTCGCAATCCCCTATAGCTAATATAGAAAAATAAAGAAATGGGCAGTGTTTTGCTTATAGAACTTCCCATACCTAAGAGAAGAAATAAGACAAGTGAGGAATACTTTATAGGAATTCCCCAAATCCAGGCTGTCAGCAAGCGGTGTTGGCTCTGTGTTCAACATGCATAGACTCGAGACATTCTTACGACCCCTGTTGCTGCCATGGTGGTCCAAGCCACTCAGCTGCCTAATGCCTGGCCCTCTACAGTCTATTCAAAACCCTTACATCACATCATGGTACACTGTGCAAAACGCCCAGCCAGGTCTTTATAATGGCCTACACAGTCACATGATTCGACCCCTTGTCCCCCATAACATCATCTGCTCAGTTTCCCCATCCCACATTAGTGTGCTGCAGGCACCCAGCGCTCTTTGCTTTCCTGAGAGCATTGTGTGTGTTTTTTCCTTTTCTGGAATGCTCTTTCCACAAATCTCCATGTACCTCATTTCCTTGCATTGTTCAGATCAATGCTCAAGTTCCTCCTCTAAGACAGGCTGTTCCTTGATCTCTTTGGCACACCTTGCCCATCTCTATTTTTCTCTCCAGCAGTTATCACTACATGTATATATTTATTTAGTTCTTTCTTACTGTCTTCCCCACAACCACCATAAAATAAGGTCCACAAGAGCAAGTTTTGGGTTTATTTGTCTGATGGTAAGGGGACGGCATGGTTTACTCTTCGTTATCATTGCCTAATACATAGTAGACATTTTTAAAAAACTATTTATTGAGAATCAATGAGTATTATCAATAGATGAGATAGAGTAGGTACAGATGGCTTTGTGTCATACTTTTATTTAGCTTAGCAAAAGAAATCTGTGCTTGAGACCCCTGAAACCAGGAAAAGGAATCTTGATTTGGAAGATAGGAGGTGGATAGTGATGGGTCAGAAAAAAGCCAGGGTTGGGAAGTTTTCAGAGGATAGAATCCAGTGTAAAACCAAAGTGGATTGTAATGGTCCCCCCTAAATGTGAGCCAAGTAAAGGAAGATTAAGAACAAACTTGTCCTATTTCAGACTTCTACCTGCTGGCTTTGGAATTTGGTATGTAAATCTTTGGGGACTGTGGTAAGCCACATTCTCTTTCATCTATAATAATCATTAACCAAAGTTCAAAGCATTAGAATGGAAGAATTATCTACATTAAGCCTTCAAGCTCTTGATGCGTTCCTGTAGCCATTCATCCTCCCTACTCTCTCAGATCTGATACATTCAGTATTAATCTCTTGGGGGCATATAAAAAGCCAGAAGAACTCTGCGATATGCATTTTTTATCTAAATGCTGTGTAATTTATGAATCTTGATAATAAAATACTGAGGTTATAAGTAGCACACCGTGACCAGATTGCAGAATTTATTCGAATATAAATTAAGCAATTTCTGAAAGAAATGAGGAACTGTCCATTGTGCTATTTGATCAGTACAGAGATGGTGTGGCATATGTAGCCACATCCCTCCTGGAGGAGATCTGTAGCATTTATGAGAGCACAGCGCCTCTTTCGTTTCATTCTTAGAGATATTATTAAGAAAAAAAAAGCCACTTATGCATATCTGATTCTTATTAAAAGTTTTAAAACAGGAAATTGACTACAGAATTTTAAAGCATGGTGCCTTCCTCACCGAAAATGTAGCTAAGGATGATCTCATGAAAAAAATTGGAAAATAAATACATGAATAATGCACACACAGAGCAATTCATTTTTCATTTCTTTACCTCTTCCAAGAAGTTCCCCTCAAGCACCACAGCTGTCAGAGATGGCTGTGAAATTGATTAACTGTAATTGCAACAATATTAATACTCCAGTGACTTTAAATATAGTTCCCGACCTTCTTGTTAAAGGCAAGTTCACTGTTTTCATTCAGGAAATCAAAGTTGCTCACCCCAACCAGAAGGGGTTGAGCGTTTCTATGAATAATTTTACTTTTTCAAGATGAATAACAATTGGAAGGCAATCTAAGTGAGAAGGAAGACCATCTACTGTTTTTGAGACTGAGGAGAATGGTGGAGTGGGAAGTAAGCCAGACCCAGATTTGGGAAACCTGCTTCCTAATCCTGGCTTTGCCAACATACATGTATGATAGGTTGCTTAACCTCTGTGTAAGGGTGACCTCTGTTAAAAGATAAGCTGAGGTATATTGAACATTCTAAGAGTTTATTTGAGCAAACATTGATTCAAATCATGCAGCACCAAACTGCAAGTGATAGGAGTCCTCCACCAAAAGGGTTGGGGAGGGAACTTTTATAGAAATGGAGGAAGCAAAGTAAGGCAGTTATTGACTGGCTATGGTTTAAAACCTAGTTGGGTGTGATTGGTCATCCTTAGCATGTTGACTTCATAACCTTGTGGCATGTACGGGCTCAGGATTTGGTTTGCTTCCATAGGCTCTCAGGGCATTACAGCCACATCAGTCCAATGGTCTCCTTGTTTAATGAATGTAACACCAAGGCAAGTCACATCATGGCTTCTTCATCATCACACATAGCTGAGCCTGCAGGGTTCAATTCACTTTGGGCCAGAAGGACAGTTCCAATGGATTCATTAATAGAGTGTTTCCCAAAATGTATGTCAGAGACTCTAGAAGAGGAGAGTTCCAGGAGGACCAGGGTTCTGTGGTCGAAGAAATTTGGGAGCTGTAACATATCACCCATTCCTGGGATTTATAATCTGCTATAGTTTATCAGAGGCTCTGAGGAGGCCTACGTTTAGGACACCTGAGTAACTTTGAGTCCGCATCTCCAAAACCGATTGGGCCTTGAGCTGCCTTTTTTTTTTTTTTTTTAAATCATATGTTCCATGAAACAATTAAATTTAATTCTAAGGAATACAGTTTTGGATATGCTGCTTATGTGTGTCACCTTGTTTATGAAATGTCCACGTGGCTTGTTTTTTTCAACAGTGAGCATCTGAGGATGGTCATTCTTACTTCACCAAAATCATATCATTGACTTGTGTATCAAATGGTTATGTGTTTGTGAGTGTATCAGAAACATGGGAGACCCTCTCACTGCAAAGAGTAATCACCATTATTATTTTTGCCAAAGAGTTACTTGTTCTGTCATTCTGTCCTTCCTAAGTCAGTAGGACACTCTCCATCTCCCAAGCCCATTGTCAGATTTTGTTCTTGGTTTCTGCAAAAGTAGGATTCCAGGTTCCTCAGAGTAAGGTAACATCCTAAAAATTATTTCTCTGGAATTTCCACCAGCTTATTACTTGTGTGTCTCTGTGTGTTAATGTTTTCTGTACTAATGACTCATTCTTTTTTACTCAGCTTCTCCCTCTTCTAAAATATTTCCTCTTGTTATGTGGCTGTCTATAATACATCTTTTCAAAACCTTACTGTATGTAGTAGCTTCTTTTCTTTAAGATTTTATTTATTTATTAATGGGAGACACAGAGTGAGGCAGAGACACAGGCAGAGGGAGAAACAGGCTCCCTGCAGGGAGCCCAATGTGGGTCTCGAACCCAGGACCCCAGGATCATGACCTGAGTGAAGGGGTTAACTGTGATACTCAAACCACATTTTCCTGTTTTAAGTACTCAAGGAGGTAAAAGTATGCATTGGTGTGCCAGAGGCTCCTGAAATATGTTCAAAATTGAATTAACTATCTTTCCTACCCAAGCCTGGTTCCTTTTTGGAGTTCTGTGTCTCAGTGTAAGGCACTGGTATCCATTCTATTGTCAAGTCAGAAACCAAGGAATTGTCCTAGATTCACCCTCTTCCTTATCCTCTCTCCTGTCTAGTCCATCATTGCGTTTGCTCATACTCTTGCTCTTGCATGGACATCCTTCCCTGGTCCATGTGGCAGACATTAATTGATCCCTCAAAGTCTACTATGCCTTTACCTCCCCGTGACTCTTCCTGACCTACTCCAAGTTAGCCTGTCTTCTGGGCCCCTTCTACTTGGATGCACCAGTCATATTGAAATTAGTGATTTGTTTTCATGCTATGCTGGTGGCAGATTGTGTCTGATTGGCGCTGACCCCTTAATCATAGACTTTCTTCCTTGATGGTGGATGGCTAATTTTTAGCCGAACACAAGGCTACCCAAAGAAAAGACCTCTGTGTAGTGAAGTATGGCCACATGAATAAATCCTAGCCTGAGTGTAAGCAGAAAAAGTAATATGTCCTTAATCTCTTTCTCTTTCTTGCTGATTAGAATATAGGTGTTAGCCATCTTTGACCCACCATATGGAAAAGACCTTGGGTCTTACAGTGCCACAGAACACCAGGTCAGCCCTAGACTATCTCTGTTTCTCTCATGCGAGAGGAATAATTTCTATCATATTCGAACCTCCTAATCTTGGATTCTCTCTCCTGTGCAGCAGAGAACTGATAGAGTTTACCCTAACTGGTGGCAACAATAGAATACATTTTCCTCATTGTCTAATGAACTCTAGGTATGGAACTCTGCTACAACAGAGTATCCCACTATGATCCTCTCTGTTGGATTGTGATTTTCTGGAAGGTGGGAACTGTACTTTATTTATCTTTGTGTGTCCTTGGGCCCCAGCATGGTGTCTGGCACAGTGGCTGCTTTGGATCCCAGGGACACTTAGGGTGCCCAGGAAAGGATTTGTGGGCCTAGTTACAATAGTACCGCAAAGTAGAAATGTGAAGACACCTTTTGATATATGGAGAATAAAAAGAGCTGTGTGAGAATCTTGCCAAATTCTCGGTCATTGGAACTTACTGCTTGCTTTTGTCCTACTATTAATAAAGACAACTCTGTCACAGCTGTACAGATATTTAAATTTTAAAAATCTATATAAAATACACACTAGGTTAAAAAAAATCAAATGATATTGAAGGGCTTATGATAAAAATTAACTTTTGCTTGCTTTACTTCTCCCCTCCAATTGTGGGCTGAATTATGTATGTTTACATCCTAACATTTGGTGCCTGTGAATACAGCCTTCATTGGAAGTAGGGTTTTTGTAGACATCATCAATCTAGGATGAGGTCACTGGGTTTGGTGTTCTGGTAAGAAAAGACACAGACACACGGGAAAGACAGGGGCTGTGGAATGCCACAGCCACAAACCAGGGGATGCCAGGGATTGTGGGCCACTGCCAGAAGCTAGGGGAGAAGCCTACAATGGATTCTCCCTCAGAGCCTTCAGTAGGAACCACCCTGCTGACTTCGTGATTTTGGGCTTACACCTGCAGAGAAAAGACTTTTCTGTTGTTTAAGACGCCCAATTTGTGATGCTTTGTTATGGCAGCCCTAGGAAACCCGTACACCCCAGACCTAATCATCACCTTCTTTAATGTGCTTTCATTTTCTTGGTAGTTGTTTCTGTGACTCTAAATGATATGTTTATATCTCTCTTATTTTACCAACCTCTGACCCATCTTAGGAAGCTAATGATGTGGCTCATTTATACAATCCCTCACCAACTCTTTCCTTTTCCTTATGAATGTTGGTGATTATATTATTTTAAAGAACTGTCCTACTGATTATATGTATAGCATTGAATAACATACTTAAGCGTCTATACCTTTCTTCATTCATGTTAGGAACTATTTCTTGACAAATAGCGTCATATGATAAAAGTACTGTTGCCTTTACCCTTTACTTGTCTCTGCTCCAAATCGTCAGGTTTTCTTTGCTCTCATATTATCCGGCTCCATATTCTTGCTGCCTTGTAGAAATTGGAGCCCGCTGTTGCGGGCATTCCACTCTTTCAAGAGAACCTAGAAATGCACTTTTTTTTTTTGGTGAGAATTTCTAATGTTTAACTATATTTTTAAAACAGCATAGACCAAACCAAACCTCTCTCTAGGTTGCACTGGCTCATAGGCTCTCCCACCCAACCTTCTTTTTAATCCCTGAGCTACATCTTGAACAAGAGTAGAAGGAGAAAGTGAGAATCTTGCAGGCGTCCACATGCGACCCTAAACTTAGTAGGTGGACTATTTTAGCATGTATAAACCACAAACACAACTGTCATAATACTTGATTTGTGATGAACCTAGCATCTCATTTTCTTTCAGTTATTTATATTAGGCATGCATGTGTATATGTGTGCATCGTGATGAAAAACATCGCCAGCACCTCAGCTACAGTAAGATTTTCATCAGAGCTACACACATTCGTCACGGAGTACTATTTTAGTCAAAAACACCCATTGAAACTGTAAAGACAGATTTATTCTGGATGCCTCCTCTACAGGAGTAGAGGAAGGACACAGACAACCAAATCAAAGAGAAGAAATAAGTTTATCAGGTAGTACAACCGTGCTCGATTCAAGGTTGAAGGTGGTGTCAATCCAAATTGTAATACTTACCATGGTATATGTCCTGGGCATTGGGTCATGTATCATCTGTTGAGTTGTAAAACCAGCTGGTTATAATCTCTAAAGGAAACTTTTTTTGAGGCTTCCCATCACCCTTAGTATCGTATCTAAACTCATTGCCATTACCACAGATTAAGGCTTTGAGTGATTCTGTTCCAACACACATCTCAGACTATCCCAGGCCACTCCACCATCTTGCTGTAACTTGTTCTGCCTCTGGACCTTTGCATCTGCTGTAACTTTGGTCTGCAAAGCCTTTCCCCATAGTTTCTTCTCTTTAGAATTAACTCAAATATTTTTGCCTCAAAAAGGCCTTGCTTGGACCCTCTGTGCAAGTCTAAATCACATTTCTTATTAAATTCGTAACACTTATCACTATTGAAAGTAGGTCATTCATTTATTTCTATACTTGTTTACTATTGGTTAACAGTAAGCCCTTGAAGGCCAGAGATTCTGGGTTGTGCCCTTAGCATCTTTATCAGCATACGGAATATAATAAGCATTCATTAAATGTTGGTTGAATTTGTGGTGGAAGGGAGAGTAGTACCCCCATGGGTTTTGGGACAAAAAGTCTGTTCACCACATTTAAATTGTGTCTTAAGTTCCTAAACTACAAATTGGGAAAAAAGATAGTGAGACTGGCCTCTCGAGTTTTTTTTTTTTTTAAATAATGTAAATGGCACTTTATACTTTGTAAGCCCTTTGGGATAAATTATACATAATTTTTAAAAAAAATACATGTGCTTTTGGACAATACCATTTCAGCTAGAGATTTTCCTTTGATCATTGTAATAGTTGATATTTATGGAGGGCTTACTTTGTCCCAAAAGGCACTGAACAAAATACTTCTGATATGTTACTTAAATTCCACAGCAGTTACACAACACAGACAGTATTATTCCCATTTTACAGATGAGGAAATTCAGGAGCAGAAATGGAGGTTGGAGTGGAGAAGAGAGATCTGGACGTTTATCCTTTCCCTACTTGTCCTCACATTGCTAGAGACTCATAGAGATATTCCGAGGAACACATTTTAAAACTATTTGTTTACATTCTTCAGTGTTTCATCTTATTTTGAGATAATTATAGACATATATATGCAGTGGTAAGAAATTACAGAGAAAAAAATGTGTATCTTTTATCCAGTTTTCCCCATTGGGAACATTTTGCAAATCTGTAATACAATAATCCCAGCCAGGATACTGACATTAGTACAATCCACTGATTTCATTCAGATTTGCCTAGTTATAGGCAAATAATAGTCAAATTTGTCAATAAATAGTCAAATAGTCAAACTTGTACTCACGTGTATTTATTTCTGTGCAATTTTATCACCTGTGGGCGTCTGTACCCACCACCTTAGTTAAGATACAGAATGATTCCATCAGCAAAAAGATCCCATGTGTTTCCTTTTGTAATTACATCTCCCAGGTCCTGACCCCAGCAGGCATTAATATGTTTTTTATAGATGTTTCTTTTCAAGAATCATGCAGTACATAACCTTCTGAGTTTGGCTTTTTTTCACTTACCATAATTTCTTTGAGATTGATCCAAGTTTTGTGTTTATCAATAGCCCTTTTTTATTGCTAAGCAATATTCCTTAGTATGGATCACTACAGGTTGTTTATATTCACCCACTGAAGAACATCTGGGTTTCTAGTTTTTGTTTATTACAAATAAAGCTTTTATTTCTCTGGGATAAATTCCCAAGAGGTGCAATTGCTAGATCACATGGGGCTGCGTCTTTAGGTTTGTAAGAAACTGCCAAACGTTGTTACAGAGTAGCTGTAGCATGTTACATTCTCACCAGCAACATATGAGTGATCCAGTTTTTCTGCATCTTCATCAGCATTTGGTGTTGTCACAATTTTTTATTTTAGTCATTCTGATAGTAGTATCGCATGTTGGCTTTAATTTGTGTTCTCTAATGGCTAATGATGTTGAACATATTTTTGTACAGTTAACTTGCCATCTGTATATTTTTTTTCTATGAAATATCTTTCCATGTGTTTCACCAATTTTTAGCTACTGAGTTTTGGAAGTTTTTTATTTTATTTATTTGTTTTTATTTTTTTAATATAGTCTAGATATATTCCTTCATCATATATGTGGTTGCAAATAATTTCTCCCATTCCACAGCTTGTCTTTTCATCCTCTTTTTTTTTTTTTCTTTTCATCCTCTTAATAGGGATTTTTGCAGAGCAAAAGTTTTAATTTGGATGATGTCCAATATTTGAATTTTTACTTTTATGGAATATGCTTTTGGTATCAAATGTAAAAACCCTTTGCCTAGCTTTAGATGCTAAACATTTTCTCCATTTGTTTGTTTATTTGTTCTTCCCCAAACATCTTATCAACTTATGTTACATGTTTAACTCCATGAGTCTTTTTGAGTTTAGTTTTTGTATGAGGTGTCAGAGGTAGGTTGAGTTTCGTTCTTTTTACCTATGGATTTCCAGTTGCTCCAAAACCATTTGTTTAAAAAAAAAAAGTTATTCTTTTTGCATTGAATTGCTTTTGCACATTTGTCAAAAATCATTTGGGCATATTAGCATGACTCTATTCCTGGGTTCTCTATTCTTTCCCGTTGAGCCATGTATTTATCTCTCTGCTAATATCATACCCTCTTGATTACTGTAGCTACGTAATAATCTTTAATATTGGATAAAATGATGCTTCCACTTAGTCTCTTCCAAGACTGTTGTAGCTATTCTCATGTCTTTTCATAAATTTTAAGTGGAGCTGGCCTATATCTACAGAAAACCCATGTTAGGATTTTGAGAAGAATTATATTAAACTTACACATCAAATTGTGGGAGAACTGACATCTTTTTTATGTCAAGTCTCTCACTTCATGAACATGGTATGTCACTCCACTTGTTTGAATCTTTTAAAATATCTTTCATCAGTATTTTGTAATGTTCAGCCTTCATACCCTGCACATGTTTCATTAATTTTATGCCTGATTCTTTCATTTAACTTGCATTAGGTTCAGAGCCCTTTTGTTTTAAATAGTTAACATGTGCAAACCATTTTTGACTTATGACCTGATAAAACAATAATATAGTTTAAATGGCTTTTTTTCTTATCCCACAGTTATTTGACTTATCATTTGAAATGATTAGTTATCCTTACATTTTGGAAAGAATCCCTAGTTTTTGAGGGTCTATGAAAATTTAAATCTGCTTACTCTATCACCATCTGTTTGTTTGACTTAGTTATATTGTTAAGAAACATAAACACATACCAAAATAAGAAGACCGAAAATTAGCTACAAAGTTCATTGATTGTAAATACTTTTTATCCTCATGCATATATGAATTCCTTAAAAGCATGTATCTTTAGGACTTGATCTAGGTGGGAACACTCAACTAGAATTCAATCGCTTAAAAAGCTCTCTGCAAATGATGTCAAGAGAAAAAAATGGATTTTCTCAAGTTGGTGAAAACTTAGTCAAATGGTTTTTAGGTTTTAGGAAGAAATCACCAAATGTTGGTCAAGTGAGTCGCTAGTGAAGGAAATATGTTAACAAAGGATGAAGATCCACTTCCTTCATCTAAAATTTTTTGGCAGATTTCTTCCTTTTATTTTTCTCTTTTTTAAAATTATAAACATCACATAGTAACATTTTTTTTTAAGATTTTATTTATTTATTCATGAGAGATACAGAGAGAGAGAGAGGCAGAGACACAGGCAGAGGGAGAAGCAGGCCCCATGCAGGGAGCCGGACGCGGGACTTGATCCGGGTCTAAAGGATCATGCCCTGGGCGGAAGGCAGGTGCTAAACCGCTGAGCCACCCAGGGATCCCACATAGTAACAAATTTAAACAATTCTGAAGTGTATGGAGTAAAATAAAAGAAAATAATCCTATTAAACCCTAGCCTCAGTCCTCAGAAAAAAATACTACTAGAATGTGTACTTTTTAGACTCTTTTCTCTCTACCTATACAGACAGAAGCATATTCTCACACATACACAGGTGATTTTTTTTTTTAAGATTTTATTTATTTATTCATGAGAAAGAGAGAGAGAGGCAGTGACATAGGCAGAGGGAGAAGCAGTCTCCCTGCAGGGAGCCCAGTGCAGAGAGTCCCAGGACCCCAGGATCATGCCCCGAGCAGAAGGCAAATGCTTAGCCTCTGAGCCACCCAGACATCCCCAGATGATACTTCTAAAGCAAAAAATGGAATAATTCATTATATGCCATACATACTGTGTTTCAGGAGACTGAAAATACAGATTTCCCCAGGACATTAACTCTCAGTGAGCCTCCAGCCCTTGCATACCTTTTGGTAGGAGTTCGTTTCCCATTCAGAATATTCTGGTATATGAGAGAAACTAAATGGTTACGTTAATTACACTAGTCTCCTTTCCCTCACATTTTGACTCTACTTCCAAGTCAGTAATTAGTGGTTACACCTCATTAATTTAATAGCTCAAGAGTATGCTTTAATATTGATAGACCCAAATCTGTTTAAAAATACCCAAATTAGTGGATGAAATGGTCTCCGATTTTTTGCTATTACAGATTCTATCATGATGGAAAACGTGTACATCTATCTTTATGCACTCATGCTAATCTTTTTGGAAGAAAGGTCTTAGAAGTGGTATTTTCAGATAACAACTTGCACTTCTAAAATGTTTATAGTTACTGCCAACTTGTCTCCAGATAGGTTATATGAAGCTACATACCCACTGACAGTGTAGGAAAGTGCCCTTCACTCCAAAGTCCATTCTCTCTATAAATTTCACATTCTGACTTTTCAGTGTAAGCACCTTTTTTTGGTGTGTGTAGCTTTTTATTTTTAAGGAAGACGCAACAATTGGATTATTTCAGTTATTTCACGTGGACAAATAAAGATCCTTTCTTTGGGGAGACAATCCAAATTTAAAACTCAGACAGGCACTAGCCCAATTTATTTTAAGTGACCAAGGGCATGTAGGTATTTTTGGAAAGAATGAAACCATCTATATGGGGACTGGGATATAACTGTCTAGACTGGTTCTTTCTTAAGAAATCTTTTATACAACATTTGCTTAAACTGTCACGTTCAGGATCCTGAGGGGCAGCTAGTGGGCAGAGATGTCTGGGGTGGTGACTTTTGAACAGAACTGAGCATGTCGCTTCTTATGTGCCTGTCCCTGCTTCCTGGCACTGTAACTTCAAACTACTGGTGCTTTTTTAGGAAAGACAATATTAAAAAAAGTTAAAAGGTTTGGAACATGTCATAAGAATTTTTTTGGAAATGTTTAACAGAAATGTTTATGAAGGTATTTTTAGACTACTTTGAACATTTTCAACAGATAATAATGTCATAACCACAATAATAATAATAGTTATTTTATTAATACTTGAGAAAACATTAGGGACCCAGAAATGGATTGTTTCCATGTTGTTTTTATTTTCAAAGACAATCCATAGACGTTAAAGGGGCTTATGCCTCTTCATTTTCAGTAAGATAATGGCCTTAAATTATTTATTTATTTATTTATTTTTTGAGAATGAAGCAATTTGAAGCTTCCACAGAGCTTTGCCATTTGCATATACAAAGTGAATTGCTTACTTAATTCATTCAGTCCCACAAGGGGAAAAATAATTAGGATACAGCCTACAAAAGCAAGGCAGAAAATTGCCTTTTAGGTAGTGGTCTTGTTTTTACTCTGTAAACATAAATAAATCATCATCTGTAAATTACCTTCAGCAAAAGAAGGAGAAAAATTGGAAATCAAATCCTTGTTTTCCTAAATGGCTTTTGACTTTGCAGCACACCAGAAACATGCTTAATATTCCCACATAATGCTGGCTAATTGCATAATTCTGACAGGAATATACCAATTCCTCAAGGGAATATATGTACGTTTTTAAAAACCTGATTGTATTAATCTTCCCTTGAAACACCAGAAGAAATTTCAACAGTTTCTTCATCTGGTTACAAAATAGCCCATTTGGAAAATTGAATTGTGCAATTTGTAATTGTTTTCCAAGTTGTTAATGCAAAACTATATAGGTAGCAAATTAAACTTTTAAAGTGTGCCCACTTTGTTAATTGCTGGCTGTTAAGCATTTATTTCAATGAACGCTATCATTTATGATGAATAACACATCTGGAGCATGGCTTTAAAGAGCCAAGTTAATTTGGCAGTCTTTTTTTTGGGGGGGGGTAGTTCCTAATTGGGTGGCATACTTAAAGATTTATCAGAAATTTAGGGGAGTGTTGAATATTTCTTTCCTTTGGTGGCATTACATAGTACTTTGTGTTTTTGAGTTTCAGAAAACTAAAAACCAGGAATTGCATAGGGGTCGGGAAGCTCTCAGGTGCCTCCTTGTCTTCTTCCTCCTGGTCTGAAGGTGGAGTCACTTACCACCTGGTTGTCTGCTGACCTCCCCAGACTTTTACCTTCACCCTCATGCCATGCTCCCATCCTTCCTGTGGTTAAGACTGCAGTGTAGGGGCAAGCCAGCTGCTGGCAGCTCAGCTCCACGGGCCATTCTCATCCACTCCACCTGTGTGGCTCTGCCCTTACTTGAATGGGGAAGAGACAGATATAAAGGAAGTATACAAGTAAAATCTATAGTATGTTGGTGCAACTGATAAATGCTAAGGAAGAAATTAAAGTAGAGAAAAGGGATAGGAAGTATGGAATGAGAGTTTGCAATTTCAGATAGACGAATCAGAAATGGTGTTATTGAGATGAGGTGAGTAGCAGGAGATGGGGGTGGAAATGAGCCATGGAGGTATCTACAGGAAGAGTGTTTCTAGGCAAAGAAGAGCAAGTGCCATGTGGTCCTGCTTAAAGGGATTTGAAAAGTAAAAGTCCATATAAATGAAATGATCTTCAATTGGGCTTTTAGGCTCAGGAAAACAATAAATTGGGCATTGCCTTTATTTCAGGAGAGTTGTGACCATTCAGTATAATGACCTCTAGCACTACAATAGACCATATTTGTAGAAAGGTGTAGAGAAACAGTCTGAAAGCTCCAAAGAACTGTCCATTGGATGAGCAGGACCTACATGGATAATTCAGTGCGCAACTGTATTTCTTCCAGCTACGGAAAAAAATCTGTTTCTCTTAGAGGAATTTGGAATCTGTGGGAGGACAACACATGGTTGGAATATATCTTGAGAAAAGTCAATCGAAGTTGTTCAGATTGATTTTTCAGGCCACGCCATCCAACATAATCACATGCAGGAGCCAAAAAGCACACCACCAACAAGGTAGCCTTCTGTCATTTCCTGTGCTGGTCCAGGAAGGGCGAGGTGGACCGCCTTCACCATCTGCCTTGAGTCTCTGATGAAGGAAGGTTGCCTCGTTGCAGGCAGATTGAAGTCCCGATAAGATGGCACGCAAGTGCCAATAGAGGCTTGAGAAGCAAAGAATCACCCATGTCCCTTCTCACCAGGCTTGGGAAGCATGACCTCCATGGACCCCCACATTCACCTCTACGTGGGTTTCCTCAATCCTAACTAACTACAGTGAGGACTTGCAGTGGTGCTAACAGTTAGCTAGTTGTCCCCGCAGAAAGACCTGGGAAGAGACTGATGATGGTGTCAAGTCACAAATGGCATAGTTCTCTTCCCACGTAAGCTACCCGATTGTGTACAGCAGCTCACCTATTGGCACATTTCGGTGGAAGAGTGAGGATCAGGGCACCCAAGTGCATATACCATAAGGGGTGTGTGGCAGGCACTTCTAGCCGCTAAACATACAGAGTAAATTCTGGATCAATGAACTTGCTCACCTGATCAAATGCAGTAGTTACACAATTTTGAAATAATAGGTGACTAGTAATAGCAATTCTATTAGTATTTGTGGTGCTTCCAGGTTATTTTAATAAAAAGCAGTATGGGGATGGGAACACTAAAATCATCCTCTGTCAATATTTATCTTGACTCTGGCAGTCGTAGACATAGGGGCTTAGGTTGACAGACTAATTAGATTAAAAAGAATAGCATTCTAAAATTTTTTATTGAGATATAATTAACATACAGTGTTATAGTAGCTTATATATGATGATTCGGCAATTCTATACATCATGTGGTCATCACGATAAATGCATAGCATTTTGTTGCAGGTAAGAGTCTTCAGTGGATGCTAAGATAATTCCCTGGAAGTAGTTGAAGGAACCGGATATTCACAGGATGCCAAAGTGTCACCCAGCTTAAATACAAATCCAAAAATTGCTATTTTATGATAGAAATGGTGGCTACCCCCAAGTGATCAAACTGCACCTCACTAAAAGAGGGGCATTCTGACATTATGTATATGATGCAGTGGAAAGCCCACAGCATGTCTTCCGGAGTATTTGTTTCTGAATCTCATTCACCCTTTAAGTGTAGCTTCCATTTCAGAAGACATACAAGGGGTAGAAAAATTAAGATCATCATGGAAAAATAAACAGATCTAGAAATGGAATATTCTACAAGAAAACGGACATCATCTTTTCAAAATGATAGTATCATTTGTAAAATGTGAGGACTCTTCCAAATGGAAAGACACTCAGAAGAAGAAATGCAATGCCTTAGTCTTTGTTGGGTCCTAGACTGGGTGGTGGTGGAGGGATGTGGGCACAGTTCTAAAAAGACATTTTGGGGACTTCTAAGGAACTTTGAAGATGACTGGAAATTAGATAATACAAGGAACTGTTGCCCATTTTCTTAGTTGTAAAAATGGCACTGATGTGATGTGAGTGAACCCTGCTATTTTTAAAATTGGTTTGCAAAGTTGTAGGGTTAATGTGTGTTTCTGTCTGTAATTTACTTTCAAATACTTCAAACCAAACCAAATGTGTACACAAGTGTGCATGTACACACGCACACACTTGCACTCCCACATATTTAAATGTAAAGAGAGGTGAAGCAAACTAAATACAGGTGGCAAAATGTTGATAATTGTGGATTCCAGGTGACAGAGCCCAATGTCTTATTCTTTCAGCTTCTCTGTCTTGAAAATCTTCACAGTATTATTTTGGAAAAGAGAATGATAACGCAAAATTCCCTGAGCAAAAAGCAAAGGGCAAAGACAAAACGTTTGTTTTAAAAAAACAAAGCATAAGGGGATTAGAAAGAATAAAAAAGGGCTGGAGCTCCTGGGAGGCTCAGTCAGTTAAGCATCCCGCTCTTGATTTGGGCTCAGGTGTGAGGTGATTTCACCTCACGGGTGTGAAATCAAGCCTTGATTTCATTGGGCTCCACACTCAGTCCGGAATCAGCTTGAGATGCTCTCCTTTTCCCTCTGCCCCTGCCCCCTACTCATGCTATAAATAAATAAATAAATAAATAAATAAATAAATAAATAAATAAATAAATAACAGAAAATCTTTAAAAAATAAAAGAGTAGAAGAGGACTGAACTAATTCCCAAAATGTCAATTGTAAGAATTAATTTACATTGATTTAACACCTATACCAAGAGACAATGGATAAAATTAAATAAAAATGGAATATTCCAACTATATGTTTCTTAAAATCACGTATTTCTTTTTTTTGAAGATTTTACTTATTTATTCATGAGAGAGATACAGAGAGAGAGAGGCAGAGACACAGGCAGAGGGAGAAGCAGACTCTTCATAGGGAGCCCAATGTAGGACTCGATCCCAGGACCCTGGGATCACATCCTGAGCCAAAGACAGACGCTTAACTGCTGAGCCACCCAGGTATCCCAAAATCACATATTTCTATAAGAGCTACATCTAAAATGAAAGCCAACCAAATGTTTAAAAACAAAAAGGTCATTCATACAATGGAATATCATATAGAAACCAAAACTTCTTATATAGAAGACAACATGGAAAAAATCTCACAGACATGAGGTTGGGTAAAAGAATCTGGACACCGAAAAATATGTAATATTATTCCATCTATATAAAGTTTTTAAAAGAACTACCAAAAAAAAAAAAAAAAAAGGAACTAGCCAACCGTGATGAAGATCAGAGTAGTGATCTTACTTGTGGGCAGCACTGACCTGGGGAGTGGTGGTAGTGACTAAAATGTTTTTTTTTCTGACCCGGTATGTGCGGTGGGTTACACAGGAGTGTGTGCACATAAAGATGCACTGGGCTATCTTCTCAGGATTTCTGTCCTTGACTGTGTGTGTCTGATCCGCAGGTCCTAATACATGAATTCCTGCTCTGAGCGTCTCAAGCAGAACTGCACTGAGCAGTAGCCCAAGTTATAAACCAGGGTGCTTATGTACCCACACAAAAGCAAGTGTTTTTTTTTAAAAAGCTGAGTACTCTTCAACACTTTAAGGTCCAAGTAGGAAAGATGAGTTTAGTTCAGAGTGTCTTTTCTTAAATTAACAAATACTTTCTTTTCTTCTGAAAGATTTTAAAAAGCAACTGATTTGACTACTTAAGTTGATAACCGGTGTCCTAGTTGATCATGATGTGTTTGGCTAGGAAATCTGGTCTCCTTTGTACAAAAAGCAATGTTACTCTACGGTGAGATTTGAGAGAAAATCTCCATGGGAATTCCTGGCCAGAAGAACACTGAACAGAGGGTGTCTTAACCAACGTCTGCTGTGACAACAGTTCCAAAATCTTAGCAGCCTATAGCGACACATCTTTTATCTCCTGCCCTTGTTACATGAGGGGCGTGGGTTGGCCGTGGGTGTCCTGAGCACAGCTGGATTAATTTCACTCAGCTGAAATCCATCTGTCTGTACATTTAGAGATCCAGGAGGGTAGGGAACAGTCCTCTCAGTGACAGGCTGAAGCTCAAGGAAGGCAGAACTGACGTAAATATGCACGCATCTCGAGCGTCTTCTTGGACGTGGCCTGTCAGGTCATGTTCTGTTGGCCAAAGCCAGTTGTGTGGCCAAGTCCAAACCCATTGGTAAAGAATCAGAAGGACTGGGAGAGAATGGATGATTGTGAACAAATAATTTGATAAACGCTAGAAAATGAAGATTAGTAGGAGGGGCAGACTTTACCGTTGGCCTTATTTTCAGTTCCTCCAAGTCCTAGAGACAGAATCATCCTGCCAAGTCTCATCATTGCCTAATCTGTTCCAACCTCCATGCTTAGAAGCATACTTTATGCATCAGAGAACTTCCTATTTAGTGTTCATTATCTTTTACAAGCAGATTTTTTAGGGAGCCTCTATCTTCTGTGAATTTTTAATTAGTCCATGATAATTTCCGTCAGGAAGAAATGGCCCCAGGATGTGCAAAATCAGATTAAGCCTGACACGAAGTGGGGCTCTTGAGAGTAAACATATAATTTCTAGAGAAAATCAAGCATTTCCAAGGCCCTAATATTGACAGTTTTCTGGAAGCCATACAGATATTCCCAGTCTTTTTTGATAGCTACATGTTTCTTAGGTTCATTTCAGGAGAAAAATCTCTGGAGTCAGTAAGCTTAAACATATCCTAGTAGATGAAAAGCAAGGTTGAAACTGAGAAGTCACAGATTAATTTGAAAAGGTAATCAGACAGGCAGCCCCCCAAGTAAACAGAATTTATTTCGATTATCTAACTTGGGATCTGCCATTGTTTTAGCTGGAGAGTATATAAAAGGGTACGTAAAAATATTTAGTCTATTTATATACCATTTTTAATCACAAGATTCAGCTTTCTTTTCTACTATCAAAACTGTTCTGTTAGTAATGAAAATGTATATCGAAGGACCTGACCTTAGACCTCTCTTTGGAATAGTTCTTTCATCGTATTTCTCAAAGAAATTTCAGATTTCGGTCATGAGGCTAGAAATATCACTCAGGAAATGCAGTCATGAAATGGGCAAAAAAGGCAAAAGGAAAACAAATGGTGTTATTCAGATGGGTGACCTTTGGGATCTCAAGTGGGAACCAGGTCTTTACCAAGTTTCTATCGCAATCTATTGTTCTGCAGCTGTCAAGCCAGTGAGAGTTGTTCTGGGTGACTCTAGGACCTTTAGGTCAATTGATTCACCTGGACTGTTGACTCAAGAAAATGAAATGAAATGAACTCAGTTTCATAATATTAGTAGTAAGAGTGCCTGGGTGGCTCAGTTGTTTGGCTCAGGTCGGGGTCCTGGGATCAAGTCCTGCATTGGCCTCCTGTGGGGAGCCTGCTTCTCCTTCTGCCCATGTCTCTGCCTCTCTCTCTAGGTCTCTCATGAATAAACATAATACTAATAATAGATCAGTAGTAGTAGTAGGTTTATGGTATTTTTCTCAATTTTCAGTCCTTTGTCATTTATTCATTAATGTTTCTTATCACAGTAGCACCTCTAGTCATATTTACTTAATCTTTTGCTTGAAATCACCTCACTTTTCTGTTTAAGTAAATTCATGGTATGAGCAAATTCTCTTACTACCATCAGTAGAAGACCAGTATCTCCTGCCATGAACAAGAGTTAACGTTTAAAAAGAAATACAGTGGAAAAATAAAAATAAAATAAAATAAAAAGAAATACAGTGGAAAGAAACTAATGTTCTTAAATTCTAGCTACATTTTGCTACGGAAATATTTTTTTTTTAATGTGGTAAAAAAAAACACATGGCTTGAAATCTACCCTCTTGATAACTTTTTAAGTATACAGTACAGTATTGTTAATTATATGTCTACTGCTGTATAGCAGATCTCTAGAACTTTTTTGTCTCCTATGATTGAAACTCTGTGCCCATTGAATAGCTACTTCTGGTTGCGCCCTCCCCCCATCCCCTGGCAACCACCATTCCAGCTTCTGCTTCAGATTTTCACTACTGTGGATAACTTACATAAGTGGAATCATGCAGTATTTGCCTCTCTATGACCGGCTTATTATAGCATAATATCCTCCAGGTTCATCCTTCTTGTCACAAATGATAGAATTTCCTTCCTTTTTTAAGTCTGAATAAATATCCTATAGTATGCATATACCATATTTCTTTATCTGTTTATTGGTCCGTGGACATCTTAGGTTGTTTCCAGATCTTGTCTGTTGTGAATAATGCTGCTTTGAACGTGAAAGTGCGAATATCTCTTTGAGATCCTGTTTTTGTATATTTGGATGTACAATACTCAGAAGTGGGAATTGCTTGGTCACGTGGGAATTCTATTTTTAATTTTTTAAGAAATCTCCATCATGTCTTCCATAGTGGCTGCATCAGCATTCCCACCAACAATCCACAGAGATTCCAATTTCCCTTCAGGTTTTTTTTTTTTTTTTTTTTTTCTGTAAATAATGGCCATCCTAACATGTGAGAGGCGAATATCTCATGGTTTTGATTTGCATTTCCCTGAAGATTAGTGACGGTTAGCAACTTATACCTGTTCACAATTTCTAGGTCTTTGAAAAAATGTCTATTCAAGTCATTTGTTCATTTCTTAATTGGGTTGCTTGTTAGCTGTTGAATTGTAGGGGTTCTATATATATATATGTATGATATTAAGGGGTTCCATATATATATATATATGATATTAAGCCCTGGACAGATAGATGGTTTGCAAATATTTTAACCCATTCTTTAGGTTGCTTTTCACTTTGTTGAATGTTTTCTTTACTACGCAGACTTTTTTTGTTTTGTCCCATTCAGTGCATGAAGAGCCAATAAATCTTTGCCAGGCCAATGTTAATGCAACTTTTTTTCTGCTGTATTTTCTTTTGAAGTTTATACTTATAAGACATGCATTTAAGTCTTCAATCAATTTTAAGTTGATTTTTGTGCAAGATGAGGGTCCACCTGCATACTTCCGCAAGTGGATATCCAGGTACCCAACACCATTTGTTGAAGAAACTCTCCTTTCCCCATCGTGTTTTCTTGGCAACAGTTTATTTCTGAGTCCTTTATTTTATTCCATGGGTCTGTACGTCTGTCTTTGTGCTAGTACTATCCAGTTTTGATTACTGTACCTTTGTAATATATTTTGAAGTTAGTAAGTGTGAGGCCTTCAGTTTCATTCCTTCTCAAGATCATTTGACTACATGTTCAGGGTCCTTTGGGATTCCATACAAATTATAGGATGGCCTTTTTCTATCTGCAAATAGTGCATCAGGATTTTGAAAGAGGTTACATTGACTCTGTAGATAACTGAGGTAGTATAAACATTTTATCTTATTTTATTTTTTTAAAGATTTATTTATTTGCTTGTTTGTTTATTTTAGAGAAAAAGTGTGCATGAGCAGGGAGGTAGGGAAGGGCAGAGGGAGAGAGAATCTCTAGCAGACTCCACACTGAGCTTAGAACCTGACCCTGGGCTCCATCTCACAATGCTGAGATCATAACCTGAGCCAAGATCAAGAGTTGGATGATTAACCAGTTGAGCCACCCAGGCGCCCCAAATGTGGACTTGTTAACAATATTAAGTCTTTCAGTGCATGAATGAGGGATGTCTTCCCATTTATTTGTACCTTATTTAACTTTCTTCAACATTGTTTTGTAGTTTCCAGTGCATAAATTTTTTTCTTCCTTGGTTTCATTTATTGTTAAGTATTTTACTCTTTTTAGTGTTCTTGTACTCAGGGTTTTTTTTTCTTAATTTTCTTTTGAGATTGTTCACTGTCAGTATATAGAAACACAAGTGATTTTTGTTCATTCCTTTTGTATCCTGCAGCTCTACTGAATTAATTCACTAGTTCTAACAGGTGTTTGTGCATTTGTGTGAGAGACAGATCTTTAGCATTTTCTACATGTTAAGATGATGTCATCTGCAAACAGAGATAATTTTACTTCTTCCTTTCTAATTTGGATGCATATAGTAAAAAACCCAACAATACAAAGAGACAAACACAGAAGACTACCCAGACCCTTAGTCTTCCTCACTACAAATATGTAGAAGAATATATATGTGGGCAAGCATGCATATTTAAATTTTTTTTCTTATAGAAATGGGAATAAACTATGTTTGCCATGGTGATTTAATAAAACTATTTCTGTTTTGAATATGATGTTTTAACATTTTATTATTTATTTATTTTAAAGATTTTATTTATTTATTCATGAGAGACACAGAGAGAGGCAGAGACACAGGCAGAGGGAGAAGCAGGCTCCCTGTGGGGAGCCTGATGCAGGACTTGATCCCAGGACCCTGGGATGACGACCTGAGCCAAAGGTAGATGCTCAACCAGTGAACCACCTAGGTGTCCCTAATATTTTATATTTAAAATTGTAGTTTAGCTTCAGTTGAAATAAAGTATACTTTTTGGATTTAGCTTATGATGATCTAATAATTAGCATGGCTCTCAAAGTAATATATAAATCCCAATAATGAATTAAGCCCGTGCTTTGTTAAGATATACAGGGTGTCAGTTCAGGTAACTGAGTACTGAGATCACATTCTGATCCCAAACACATAGTTCTCTTGTTCATGCATTGTTTTCCTCTGCCTGGAGAATTTCAAAGAACTGATCTTCAAGTTTTCTGATTCTTTCTTCTGCTTGATCAAATCTGTTCCAAACCTTGCTAGTGAATTTTCAATTCAGTTATTGTATTCTTCTGCTCAAGGCTGTTTGGTTCTTTCCTTGTACAAAACCAGTCCATAAATTCTGAGAGAGGTGAATGTTTTGTCAAATCTGTGGATCCCAACACAAACTTACAAGGGACATGAAGGAACAGGAAACAGCTCAATCAAAGTAACAAAATAAATATTTAGAAAGTGACCCTAAAGAAATGGAAGTCTATGAATTACTTGAGAAAGAATTTGAGATGACCATCATAAAGATGTTCAAGGAGCTCCGGAAAACAAGTCTTGGCCAGATTGAAATAAAAAAGAAAAAATGAAAGAGCTTAGAGATATTGACTTCCTTAGGTCCACTGGCATTGCATGAGCTGCAGAGCCTTATGAGGAAGGTGGACAGGGTGATGCCTGGGGGAGAGAGGGGACTGCAGAGGAGGCTTATCCTTGAGGGCAGATGTCAAGGGCAGGAGGTCAAATGTTAAAACCTATTACCAATCTTGTGTCCTTGCCAAACAAGTAAATTCCTACCTCAGAGACTGCATTTTCTGTTACCTGTGCCTGGAATGGCTGGGCCCAGTTATTCATGATTCACCTTTTCAGATCTTATGAGCCTTTGCTCAAATGCTTCCTTCTCTGAAAGGACCTCCTTGCCCCCTTATGTAAAATAGCAGAATTCTCCTGAGCTCACACTAAATCCTTTTTCACAGCTTTGTTTGTCTTCATAGCACTTCCTTATCCCTCCCTGGTAAAATGGTTCTCTGTTTGTTTCCTCCTTTTAAATATGAATAAGCAATGAGTTGAAAAATTGATGAATGAATAGATTCAAGGAAGATTCTTTTTTTTTTTAAAGATTTTATTTATTTATTTGAGAGAGAGAGAGAAAGCACAGAGGGAGAAGCAAACTCCCTGATGAGCAGGAAGCCCAATGTGTGGGGCTCGATCCCAGGACCCTGGGATCATAACCTGAGCTGAAGGCAGACACTTAACCCACTGAGCCACCCAGGCACCCCCTCAAGGAAGATTCCTGAAGAGGGAATGTAACTCTCCTACAATTGTGTTTAAGTCACTCCTCCCTTGATGCTGTTACACCTTGAAGAAGCTTTTGCATTTTACTTGTGAATCTCTACACAAAAATGGCAAAATTCGTATAGAGCTTAGGGTGTGTCTTTTCTCTTACACTGTGAAAGAAAAATGAAATCTCTGACTACAGAGGCTCAGAATGGAGTTTTCCTAAAAAGTTTTGAACTTGGTACAAAATAACTTCTGATCTGAGACATAAGAAAAAGACAAGAAGTTCAAACAGAAGGTGACCTGCAGATATTGCCTGCGCATGGTCCTGAATGCTCATCTTCTCTGAGGTCATATTGAGGCTCCAATACAGTCAGTGTTGGTGATGAGATACACTTACTAGCCCCCGTTTAAAATATCATCCATATTACACAAGAACCTGAGACCTTATCAAAATCTACATTTGCTTCAAAAGTGATTCTTCAGGGGCAAATGATGTCTTTGTAAAAGGAATATGAAAAAATATGTTCTGTTTTTGGTTTTCTCATTTACAAAATGGAGCGATGGTGGAAATAAATATGTCTTATACAGGTTTTTAAGTGATATAAATATATTTGCAAATGTTCTCATAATTTTCACTTTAGCACGTATTTTGAGGAAGGCTCTATTATGGATTGGCATAGATTGCAGTTCTTTTGAAAGAAAGAGGGTGTGAATGTGGCTGGTTGGGGGGGGGTATGTGTGCAAGCACATGCTCATTGAGATGTAGTTCTGAACTGGGGGGCAGAAACTGTTGTGTTAGAACCTGATTGTCCTTTGACACATAAAAACATAATCCTGCCTGCCCTGAACACTTACCTCCCCCGGGCCGAGGGTGCTGGGTTGCTTATTATCTAAACCAATTTCCAAAACGGGTAATTGTGCTCTGACTCATGCAATTCTCCCTACATTTCCTGACCCTTTCAGGTGACATTCCTTCCTCTATACCTTTAATGGATGTGCAGTGAAATGACATATTTCAAAGTCGGTGCTGTGCCTTAGGTTAGAGTAGACTACTCTTACATAATGGCTCAGTAGAGGGTCAGAATAAAGCCTGAGGCACTCATGCCCTACTTCAGCACCCCCACCAGCTCCTCCCTACCCCCAGTGTACACACCAGTGAAAAAGAAGAAGTCCTCGAATATGAGATGGAGATGACTTTCTGGGCTAAAGATTCTCTGTGCTGAAAGTATTTAGAGTCGGTCCTTGGTATTTTGGATGGGCGAAGAGCACTGGCGTTGGGGGCAGTTTGCCTCATTCAGAACTTGGTGCTGCCATTTTTTAGCTGTGACCTTGCACACATGACTTTGACCTTTCTCATCCACAGCTTCTTCAACTGGAAAATAGCTGGCAATAATATCTATCTCGCAGCGTGTTTATGAAGATCAAGTTTGACATATTATGTAAAAGTAGTCCAAGCACAGTGTGTGGTATACGGTGCAGACTCAATAAATGTTGATTCTCAGATGATTGTCTGTCATTGATTCAGACCATCAGTAAGTCATTGATAGGAGACTCACGTCTAGCTGGGTGCTGGAGAGATCGATGGATTAATTACAATAACAGATAATAGAACAAAGCTTCATACCGCATACCTGGGAACAGAGAGAAGGTGATAATGAGTAATTCACACTGAAGTCAGGGCAAGTTTCCCAGAGGAAGTTGGCCTTGCAGGAAAAGTAAAATTTTTCTGGAGAAAGAGACATTCACCTTGAAGAAGCACCGTGCAAGTAAATTTGTGGGTGTGTTTGGTCTTTTGTTCATCAATCCACATATATACAGTGGGTTCCCCCAAGGTGACGGGTTCTGTTTTAGATTCAGGGGACACAGTGGTGAGCAAAAACCTAGGGAACTTCCATTCTCGAGGCAAGACAGGCTCTAAACTGTAGGCCATAATACCCATTACAGGGCCGTGAGGGCAAAGATGTCACTGGAAGACAGAGCCTGGAGACTCTGATTAGGTGGAGGGATGGGGGTGTCGAGTAGGGCTCTGCAAGTAACTGAGATTTAAACTAAGACCCGTAGGTGGGTGCAAGTAAAATAAGGAAAGCATGCCAGGAGAATCATGGTGCCTTCTGAGGCTTGAACAAAAGCCATTGTGGCTGGAACTTGAGACACATGGGGAAGGTATCAGAGAGGAGGCTGGCAAGGTAGCTACAGGAAAGACCACAGAGGGCCTCGATGGTCACTCTAAGGGCTTGGCTGCTTATCCCAGGTGCAAAGAGAAGTCACTGAAGTGTTCTGTTTTATGCACAGAAATGCTGGTATCAGACTTGTGTGTGGAAAGATCGTCTGGATGCTGCGTTTACAGTGAATTAATGAGGTTACGATGGAAGTAGAAAGACTAATAAGTAGTTGTGGCTAGTAGTGCTTGTATTGGGGTATTAGCACAAAAATACATACATAAAAAATAAACAGTTGTGGGGTGCCTGAGTGGCTCAGCCAGTTAAGCATCTGACTCTTGATTTCCGCTCAGGTCACCATCTCAGGGTCGTGAGATCGAGCCCTGTGTCAGGTTCCGCACTTAGCACAGAGTCTGCTTGAGATTCTTTCTCTCCTTTTGCCCCTTCCCCTGCTTGTACTCTTCCTCTCTCTAAAATAAATACATAAATGAAATCTTCAAAAAATAAACTGTTCTATCTGGTAAACTCGGGGGGATTTGGAGTAGCTGGAGAATAATGTTGGTGGTGTCGAGCTACTAAAGCTTCCTGCTAAGGTAGGTAGTGCTTTATTTAGCCAGCTTTTGGGGGGAACACTGATGTCTTAGGTATTTGGGCTGCCATAAAAAAATACCATACACTGGGTAGCTTATAAACCACAGAAATAGAATTCTCATAGTTCTAGAATCTACGTGGGAAATCCATGGTCAAGGCATTGGCAGATTCAGTGTCTGAGACCTTGCTTTCTGGTTCATAGAAGGCATCTTCTCACATGGCAGAAGGCATGAGGAACTCTCTGGGGTCTTTTTTATAAGGACACTAATCCTGTTCAGTAGGGCTTCACCCTCAAGACCTATCACCCACCAAAGGTCCCACCTCTTTTTTTTTTTTTTTAAGATTTTATTTATTTATTTATTTATTTATTTATTTATTTATTTGAGAGAGAGAGAGAGAGAATGAGTGCACAAGAGAGAGCACAAGCCAGTGGGGAGGCAGAGGCAGAGAGAGAAGCAGACTCCTGGCTGAGCTTGATGCGGGGCTGGATTCCAGGACCCTGGGATTCTGACCTGGGGCAAACATAGATGCTTAAGCAACTGAGCCACCAGGTGCCCCTCAAAGGTCCCACCTCTTAATACTGTCACCTTGAGGGGTAGGATTTCAACATGTAAATTTGGGGAGCCACAAACATTTGGTCAGTAGCAACTGTTAAGATATTTTATGCCAAGAAATTTGCCTTTATATTATAAAAAGAGCCAGTGGAAGTTAAGAAGTAGGGGAATAAAATAATCAGGTTAGGGTATAGGTGGAGGATATTGACTTCTCTCCTCCCCGGCTTCCTGAGCCAGGCATTCCTTGAATCTAGAATAAGATGAGCTCTGAAGGCAAAGACCGATGGGAGATACATTCTTTTATAAAAACCCCAAAGAGCGATAGGAAGGGGAGGTTAAACTTGTTAATGTGTGTTATTTATCTTGTAAATACCCTGAAGCCATGGATGCCTTCTATCGCGCAGCCAGTGATCACAACCCTGGAATGCAGCAGGGGATCTGGATGTAACTGAGGGAGGGACAGCCATTTTGGAAACACAATAAACCCTTAGCGGGAGGGGGGTGGTTTATAAATGTGTTAACATTTTGAGTGTTTATAACAGGGACCAAGAGACTGTGGGAGAGAGGAAGGAGAGAGAAGAGGTCTAATGGGCAAGGCTTTCCCTAACGATAAGAAAAAGTGATGCCATGGAGGGTGCCATGCAGGCTCTAAAACGGAGGCCCTGTAAACCATTGAGAAACCAAGAGTAAGACAGAATGGGAAAACCCACTTGTCTGTTTTGGAATATGTGACTTGAACCCCAAGTGGAGGGGTGTTTTGGGGACTTCTGACACTCCATTCTTGAATATCAGAGAGTGAGATGATTCACTGGGCCTCCATTCCCTTCCCTTATGAAACCGGGCCTCCATTCCCTTCCTTCCTTGGGATGGATGGGTGGAGGATACCTTCACTGTGAGTCCCCCCAGGGGTTGGAGTATTTGAAAGTCTCCACTGGGACAAGGATACCGATCCGAGAATTATTCATTAGGTAGACTCTGGGGAGAGAAAAACCCTAAAATGAGTTTTCTCTCTCTATGAAGTTTTCAGCTCGTGCCACTTACTATGTTTCAGAAAAACTGAAAAAGGGAGGTAATTCGTTCCCCTCCCTTGCTGTGTCTTAAGGATAACACTGAAAGAATTCACAGCTTTCAAAAACACCCTTTTTTGCCAAGTGGTGTTCACCTGCGGGGTGCCTTCCACCGGAGTGGGAGTGGGGGTGGTGACTGGTGTGGGGGTGGTGACTGGGCGCGCTCACTCTGGGAGTGTGATCGGACTGGCAATGGTTTGCTTTTGCAGGTTACAGAGCTCAACAATGTGAAGAACGTAGCTCGGTTGCCAAAGAGCACCAAGAAACACGCCATCGGGATTTATTTCAATGATGATACCTCCAAGACCTTTGCTTGTGAATCAGGTTCGTCGGAGGTAGGGAGGGCTTTTGCTTTTTGTGCTCAAAGCAGGTGCTGGGCATGTGCGTTAATCTTTCGGACGTTTCCACAGATCTTGAGGCGGATGAATGGTGCAAAGTGCTCCAGATGGAGTGTGTGGGCACGCGGATCAATGACATCAGCCTCGGAGAGCCTGACTTACTGGCTACTGGGGTTGAGAGAGAACAGAGTGGTATGTAAAGAAAATTCTCTCCTTCGCTCTCTTTAACACTGTTTATGTCCCACCATAAGACGTCTTCCCTATGTGGAATTTTTGAAATTACAAAAAAAAAAAAATGGTATAAAGAGAGAAGTTAAAAGAACCTTTATTTGACCTAAATCCTGTGTTACTATTTCAGTGTATTTCTTAATGTGTTTTCGAGGCACAAATATGAAGGTTTCTATATTAATAATATCATCTAGAAACCTGGGGGAACCTGCTATGTGCTGGTTTCTGTGGCAGATGCATTAAGTCCTTTAATACATTAAATGCAATTAATTAAGTCATTTGCCTGGCAGCCCCATGACACTTTCCTGCGTTTTACAGATGAGGAGACTGAAGCTCAGAAAAGCTATAGCCCTTGCTCCAATTCCTACAGCTAGTGTTTGATACCAGACTATATTCCTGGACCTATCCTCATAATATCCTGATTTGACCACATAATGGATATGGGGGGTTTGTTTGTTTGTTTTTTGTCTTGCATTTTTCGCTGAAAGTATTGCACTAAAAGCTTTCCGATGTTTTTAGTAGAATCCACACTTCATGAATGTATTCTCAGGTTTAAACCCACCTAATTCTGTCCATTTTTTTTTTTTTTTAACTGAAACACGTGAGCCAACTCCTTGAGCTCAACACTCAACCTGGGCATAAATCAGTTTAGGTAATAATGACCAAAACCCCCATGAACATTTCAGCAAAACTCAGTGTTGGTTTACAGTGTGAGCCTGGGAGTGAGGGATTATTTCTTTGTTTCTAAATAACGAAGCCTTGTGACAGGGCGGATTGGATCCCGGAGTCCTGTTCTGTTGTAACCTATTGACTTCACCCGTGAGGATGGAACACAACCAAAAAGGCCATGGGTCCCCTGGCTTGATTACAAACATGGCACATGTGGAGTTGTACTGACCCTCGTCATGGGTGCACTCTCCAGTTAGTAAAAAACGCCCTTGCTTTCACTTGGAACTCTGTCTTCATGACACATTTACAGTCTGGGACTATTTTGGATGCACCATATCTGCCATAATCCATCTCCATGGAGGTGTTATTGACTGAGACTTACAAGTGCTTGGCTAATTTAGAAAAGTCTCTTTGTAGACTGGGAAGCTGAGGTGCGGAGAAGCCAAGCCATTTTCCAGGGTCATAACACCCAAGCCCTGGGTTCTCCCTCGTATGGTTCACTAAATCAGCATGCTCCGGGCGGAGAAGATGCACCTGTAGTGCCTCATGGATGGATGCATATGAAGCCAAACAAGGAGGAAAATATGTTAGGTTTTGCTTTTCTTTAAATCTAGAGTGCTCAGACCAGCACCTATTTTTCACAAATTTATATTTGTGAAGCTGTATCCTGATGGTGCTGCAAATGGAATCCAAGAATGGGCTGTGCCTAGGCGTTCCCTCTACTGTACCATCTGTGCCTCGATTTCCTCTTCTGTCAAATAGGAATAAGAATATCCCTGGTCCATAACTAGTAGGGATCATTACAAAACTCAACTATGTCTTTGAAGGCATTTTACAATATTAACTTGCATGACTTCAAGTAATTGCAACAAAACCAATTGCTCTTACCACTGTTACTGTTGTGATTCTTGAGTGAAGTAGAGTTGTAGAAGAATTTCTACATGAATAAATTGGTCATTATCGATTTCTCTGTTACTTCTCACTTAATGATGACTGTCTATCTGACTTGTTCCAGAATTCCCCCGAGAGAACTGTTACTCCGTTAGAATATACTTTTAAAATAATAGTTGCTAGAAGGCAGCAAATAATGAGTTATTGGGAGTTTGAAATAACTTTAGAAAATTGGAAAAAATAGATCCATGAAATCATCCAATCATGACACTCCTACTTACTAAACTCAGCTAAAATCTACAAGAATTCTAATGACTTCCTTATTATAAAACAATTAATTTAGAATACCACTAATATGATTGGTGCCACACTATTTGTCAGATGTAGGCAATCTACCATAATGGTGGATAGGTGAAAATGTATTTGCTGTTAGTAATATTTTTCTTCATGTTTCGCTTAGAGGTTTTGACTCCTAATTTCCTAAATTAATGAATTTTCAAGAAATGTAACAAATATCATGACTGAATCTGTGGGGATGAACATTTGGTTGCAGTAATAAGCCAAGTTGTTTATTTAGAGTAATCTCGGTTAAATTTTAACAGTCATCCAAATAAGCAAATGGATATTTGTAATTGGCTGAGGAGAGTTCTTGTTAAAACTAGTTCAAATACATTCATTGGATTTTTCCCAAACCGGTGGTCAGTTAAGTGCATGGTAATTGGTATGGAGTTTTATTTAAATGATTTGGGATATAGTTTTATTCATTTAGTTATGAAAATTATGAGTTGATCAATAAAACTCTAATATCATTAAATCGTGTGACAATTATTTTGCACCTGCATCTTTTGTGAACACAAAAATGTGGGTGTAATTAATATGTACTTGGCAGGAAAAAAATTGTTTTTAATGGTTTCACTGCTTTAGTCTTTTATTGGCATACAAATTTTTTTATTATGCAAATTTAAAAATTCTAAAAATGGTCTTTGCTCATGTAAATAGTGTTTAGTGTGTGTTGACAGCCAGACTGTGTCATTATTATGTTACTTGACATGGTCTTCATTTAAAAAATCATTTTCTGAGACTGTGAATTTATGAGAAAGGTTTATCTTCCAGAATATTCAACCTAAACCTAGAATATGGGCTAGAATTATTTTGAAATGCCTCTTTATTCCTACAATGTCTTTGATGTTTTATTCCCGGGATTTTAGACTAACCTTTTGTTTTTCTCCCAGAGAGATTCAATGTGTATTTGATGCCATCCCCTAACTTAGATGTACATGGCGAATGTGCCTTGCAGATTACATATGAGCACATCTGTCTTTGGGACGTCCAGAATCCCAGAGTCAAACTCATCTCTTGGCCGCTAAGTGCCCTGCGGCGGTACGGGCGAGATGCTGCTTGGTTCACTTTTGAGGCAGGGAGGTGAGTTGTATGACTGTTCCTCTACTTTTTTTTTTCTTTCCCCAGGTTTGTTTATGAGATCCACCCTGAAGCTCGCTTCTGCAACTATTGTAGAGCTATGACCCTACAGTGCTAGGTGTATTATAAAGTAGTCATATATTCAATATGGCTTTATTTCCTGTGGAGGATTCTGATGTTTCATGAATGTGATATGAATTTTCATTGCACAGTTTGATTCCATTCCACAAACTGCAGTTGAATTAGGTAAAAATGCTGAAAATGTACCATTTACTGGGTCATGCCGAACACAAGCCAACTTCTTGGGTTTTGGAAAATATCCATATTGTTATTCTGCTTATGTTTCTTTGTTGGCTTACTGTGGTACATTATCAGGATGAGGGGCCATTTGTTTCTGAAGACGCCATTGACTGAGTTCCATCCATGGTGTGATGAATAGTGCTAACTCCAGGAGGTTGATTCTAGAACTGGCTTATTGCAATCAATACCCAATAAGCATTTCTAGGGCTTTCCTTTTTTCCTTTCAGAAGTCAATTTTGGAAAGAGAAGATGGTGCTAATAATATCTGGGTTGATCATTAGCTACAAAGAGATTCATCTGATCAGGAATTCACTTTTCTCCCCCTCAGAATTTGGGCTCTTTTGTCTTTTTAAACATCGCAGATTAATTTTATATTTTAGAATTTTAAATTACTAAATTTTAAGAAATACAAATCCCTCTGTAAAATGGCCTGACATTTACATTAAAGTTGAAAGTAGTCAGCTTGTGACTTTGAAAAATTTTTTGTTCGTTTGTAAAACTGGATGGTTCTTCCCGACAGCAATACAATACTTGATATAAGGAGAGTAAAGACAGAAGTTCCAAACACCTAAGATCCTAATTTGTGTGAATATATGATGATAATGCTCTGCTCAACTTAATCTGCTCATTCTGTTATAAGCAAAGCCCAATTATTTAAGCTTTGCTTTTCAGAAATATGATCAATTTGATTCTCCTACAAGGTTTCCTAGAAGGTTTTTTTTTTTCCTAGAAGGTTTTTAAGCTCTTCTTTCCCAAACAGCTCTTTCCCATTCTGTTATAAGTACCTGGAAATTGAAATGCTATAAATGAGTCTGTGAATCTTCCAGAGACGGCAAAGGTCCTCACATTAGGAAATAAAACTGTAATCTTCAGAGCAGTGTTCTTTTGTCAGAATTACTTGTTTATTATCCTTAGGGGAAAGTCTCTGTAGAAAGATCAGATTTTGTTTGGGAAAGTGGGTATATTTCCCTGTTTGGTTCTCAGGAATTATTTATGTATTAATCGTTACCAGTGAAACCTATGTATGAAAAATATTTCATGATAGAAATAGACTTTTCTATCGACTGTATACCTCATCTCATCTTCCACTTGTGTATCAAATCAATGCACAGTGGAATTCTGCATTGATCAGGATGTTTGGGGCCTATTTTGGATAGCTTTTATTCAAACATTAAAATTTTTCAATTATTCCTTGGATTTATAGGAATAGTAATAGGAAGAGTATGTCTTTTATCAGAATTTTTGAAAGCTAAAACCTTAGTAAACTTTTTTAGTATCTCATGACTAATGTTAAACTTTTTTGACGTTATCTTTCAGGTTTTAATGTTACTCATATCTTGCAAAAGTTTAATTTATTCTTATTAATCTAGTGGACTGCTAAGGATCCAGAAGATTATTTTAAAGACTGATATTTCTCCTAAGTGTGATAGGAAACCATAGAGATTTTTAAGCAGGTGCATGTGTGTGTGTGTGTGTGTGTGTGTGTGTGTGTGTGTGTTGGCAGGGCATGGGGCATAATCTTGTTTACATTTTGTGGACAATGGGATGGAGTTGGCAGATGTACATACATATGGGGAGATAAATGAAGTAACTCAGGTAAAAGAAATGGTGGATGAAAATTATGGATATATTGGAGACATACACTTCAGAAATATACCAATGGCCTTTGACCAAAAACCCTAAAGTACTGACTGACTTGGAAAATGAAAGCATTTTGTTCTATGACTTTGGTCTCTTTATGGTCTGATCTTTAGGGTATTTTGTCCAAGATCTCCAGCTACTAGATGATTAGAATACCTGCAACCCATACCACACAGTGTTGTGTGTCAAATATTGCAGGGACTTAGAACACTTATACTTCTGAATCCTATTCTTCCTCAGTGGTCATGCTTTGTGGGGCAAACTTGAGAGTGAGTCATCAGAAGGGAAAGTATTGGGAATGTGTCCTCGGGATCTTGTTCATTTCTCAAACAGCATGATGTGGTGGACGAAGCACTGGCTCAGAAGTCAGAGTTTCTCATTTCTGTTCATTATTAGTGTTGACCTTGAACAAAGGGTTTAACCTTCCTCGTAAGTTTATCCAAGTAATAACCTCTTTGCAGAATTGTTGTAGATAACAGCCACGATGCAGGCAGATGACCTGGAAGGGTGCTGGGCTGCTCCTCAGTAGTGTCTTTGATATTTTATGATTACTTTTGGAGCAGGACTTGAGTTTGCAGGATACAGACAGTGTTAAACACAAGGTAACATTACTATTTTATATTTTGCCTGAAACTCAAATAAAGATGAATTCTTATAGTCACCATCAGGGTGTTCAAGATAATAAGATCATTTGTGTTCCCCCAAGCATGAAGGTTTCATATCTGCCTTGGTTTATTACTGAAGATAATTTTTTCCTTGGCTATTTTTGGATGTGTTCAAAACAAACCAGTTTCATATTAACTAATATAATTTTCTCCTTGTTTCGTGTCGATAAATGGAGAGGAGTTGAGTCTCTCTAGGCAAATAGTTTTCACGTATCCAACATGCATCTGCAAAGATTTTGCAGTCTTGTCCTCCAGAATGCAAGGAGTCTCCCCAGAGACTTTGGACAGAGTTCTGCTCACCTTCAGCCTTTGTTCGAGTTGGGACTGGGTTATTTCTGCTCAGTGGCCCCACCAAGACTGACACATGTAATAAACTGGATGAGAATTGGAGGAAATGAAATGAGATTGCAGCTCTACCCCATACTGGATGTGGACCTTAAGTGAATGACCTAACTAACTGTCTGAGCTCCGCTGGCCACCTGTAGAATGGGTACAGTATACTATGTACCTCATGAGATTGCCATGGAGATTAGATAAGGTGCATACCCAAATACGTGGCATAATGCCTGGCATGTAGTAGACAGGTGTATCAAGCCAACTGACACAACAAGAAAGAAATTCATTGGCTCACCTAACCAAAAGTCCAGGAGGTTGGGATGGTGTCAGTTTTGACTTGATTCAGAGTCTAAATCTCTCAGTCCTGTTTCTTCTAGAATGGCTTTGCCCTGGCTCCACGCAGTGGCTTCCAAGACCTTGGGTATCTTCTCACACCATCAGCCAATAGAAGAGGGAGAAATTCCTACCGTTTGTTGAGCATTACACTCACTAGATGTCAAGTCCTATACTGAGAACTTGATACGAAGTACACAGGGTACAGATACAATGGGATGGTTCTCCCAAAGCAGGAAAGGGGGTACTGATGCCATCAGAAGAGAGGTAGATGTAAGGTTTAAAACAAAAGAAAATCTAACAAAATGTGTCCAATACAGCGCTTAATGATTGCTCAAAGCAAATAGGGCAAAGCAGCTGTTGGACTGTAATTAGCAATATCACCCATAATGGTGCTGAGATGCAGAACAGTGGTTCTCAACCAGGGATGTGGTTGTCCCAGGGGACATTTGACAACGTCTTGAGACATTTTTGATTGTCACAATTGGACAAAGGGGCCATTGGCGTCTAGTGGATAGAGGGGCCAGAGATGCTGCTAAACATACACTGTGCAGAACAATACCCCACAACAAATATGTTTCTGGTCCAATTATCCAGTTGAAAAACTCTGTTCCGGCAGGCATACCAACATTGAAAATAATCACTGGTATTTATAGAGCCATTATTACATGAAGGTCACTATGCTAAGCATTTTACACACGCTGTCTCATTTAAGCCATTCACCGATCATATAAAGTAGGGAATATTATCATTCTCATCTTAAAACGAAACTTAGAGACCTGGATGACTGGGCCAGAGGCATTAGACTAATAAATGGTGGATTTAGGAGCCACACTCAGGTCTTCTTACTTCCAGACCCTGTAGATATCTAGGGCAACTAAATGTCATATTCCACTAGGTGAGCCTAGCTCTTCATTAACATGTACAGCTAGGGAAGAGAAGGCGTTCTTACATCACCAGAGTTCCCTAAAACCATTCATATGTGTGCTAATGTATGAATTTTCCCAGTTACTGGAACCTCCTATTTGTTTTTTTACTTTGGAGAACAGGCACATGGAGCCAGGATGCTTCGTCCCTCCTGGACAGCAGTATCGTGATCATAGGTCATTAGAGTCTTCTAGGCCTTGTTTCTCCCCCTCTCTCTTAGCAACATAAGCAAATCAGATCATATGTGCTCTTTTTTTCCTTGAATAAATCCAGAGTTGGAATAGAAGCTTTCTAATGAAGTGCAATTACACGATTAATTGCCACCCCTTGCCCCTGGAGACAACAGTTAGGTTATTTGGTGGGCCAAGAGACACATTGCCTCTTCTGTTTGAAATTTTTCTGGTATTTTGTTTGTTTCTTTCCCCCTTCGAAGTCCTGAAACTTCAATAAAATACATCAGGCTGGAAGGGGCTCTGATTTTTTTTATGGGAAGATCCAACCGACATGAGGTTCTGACTGTGTCAACATCTCCCTTGGAACCATTCTTGAAATGTTATTGTTTAAAGAAAGGTGGCAGGTGTCCAGTAAGTACCAGTGTTAATTTTATAGCTGGCTGCTGAGTTAGCATGCTCCAGTGGCAGGCGCTGTCTTACCTCCTGACTGATTCAAATTAATACCCTGGGTTTAGCACCTGCAGGAGTGAAAGAAGCTCAGGTGACATTTGGCAGGATGTACTGAATAATTACCACACATGAGTGCTTCTCTTTACCAGCCAGAGAGAGCCTCTATTGTGCTTTTGACATCATTTAAAAGAAACTTTTAGGTATGCCAAGTATATGTGAAAATTGACATTGCATGTACAAATTATTTTTCTTAAATGGAGTGCACAAATTCATGAAAAGTTTTTTTTTTTTTTTTTTTTTTTTTTGGATTCAAGACATCCTAGCAGCCTTGGAAAAGAAATTACTCATATCTGGTCTACATCACTCTGAAAACAAGTAATTGGTGAAATAATTTATCGGTGGAGAAGAAAATTGTTTCCCCCTGCAATTGATGAGTGCATAGGACCACAATTCTAATATAAATCGTTGAATAGTCTCTGTTTCTCTTCTTGATTCTAAGCTGCTTTGTAATTCCTCATTCCTAAATATTTAGGGAACACACACCCGTTCTAATTAAAGGATCGAAAGCAAATTGTACTCCGTTCTTCCTGCCATGTTGAGTAGGCAAATTGGCGTAAACACGTGCTGGATCCCACATGCGGGCTTGCTGAGAAGTGTGATTCTTTTCTTTTGCAAAAAAATACAAACTACATTTGTGCCATTTATGTGGCCGTTTATTCCCCATTGGTACTCTCTCAAAAGTAATTGTAGTTATAAAGGTGATACACGTGTATTATAAATACCCCATTAATAGAGGCGGGTGGGAAATAGAAGTGAGAGTCCATGGAGTAAGCTTTTTAGTAATCATCTTCAGGAGGTCTGTGCTGGGTGTGGGGGTGTGAACACGACAAGGCAAGGCCACATCATACGTAAGACTCTTGGCCGGGTCCCTTCCACCTCCTTGTTGTGATTGTAGCCCATGAAATCCCTAAAGGAAAGGATGACTTCCTCATGACCTTTGGGAAGAACATCTCATCCGTACATCCTGTCTTGTGGCCATCCTTTTTAAGGAAAACTTTTCTGTGTATTTTGAATTTTATTTATTTTTCTAGCTTTCTTGAGGTAGCATTGACATAGAACGTTGTTTACATTTAGAGTGTATGTGTACACAAGAGGTGTACACATGTGTACATGTGTACATATGTGTACACAAGAGGTGATCACCGCCACAGAGTTACTAGTCAGCACCCTCACCACCTCACGTAATTATTGCCTTCTGTGGGTGTGGCTGAGAACATTTAAGATCTACTCTCTTCACAGCTTTCAAGTGTACAATACTGTATATCTCACTGTAGTCACAGTGCTGTACATTAGCTCCCCAGAATTTACGTACCCTGTAACTGGAAGTTTATGCCCTGTGCTCAGCTCCTCTTACCCCCCACCGCACCCCCTTGGCAACCACCATGCTACTGTCTGCTTCTGTGAGTTTGGCTTTTTTATATTCCACACACAAGTGAGAGCATACAGTGTTTGTCTTTCTCTGACTTATTGCACTTACATAATGCCCTGGAGGTCCATCCATGTTGTTACAAATAGCAGGATTTTCTTCTTTTTTATAGTTAATATTACATTGTATATATACATATACAGACGCCACAGTTTCTTTATGCATTTCACCCATTGGGAGACACTTGGCTGTTTCCTTGTCTTGGCTCTTGTAAATAATGCTGCGGAGAACATGGGATGCACATATCTCTGTGACACAGTGATTTCATTTTCTTTGAATATATGCCCAGAAGTAGAATAACTAGATCATATGGCAGTTCTATTTTTAGTTTTTTGAAGCACCATCTTACAGTTTTCCACAGGACTCTACTGATTTATATTCCCGCCAACAGTGCACAAGTGTTTCCTTTTCTCCACGTGTTCTCTGATACTCATTATCTCTACACTTTTTCATATTAGCCATTCTAACAGGTGTGAGGTGATATCGTGCTGTTTAGATTTCCCTGATGATCAGCGATGCTGGACCTATTTTCATGTACCTGTTGGCCATGTGTATGGTGCGGCCATCTTCCTGCAGCGATGATCCACCAGTGTATGTGACCACTTTATATGTGATGGAACCTCACATCCTAGAAGGGTCTAGTAAAAATGAGTCACTTCTTTCTTGCATCAAATGTTGGTTGGGTGCACCCTTAGAGCCTGGTGTGGTTCCAAGCCCTGTGGATGTAGCAGTGAATAAAATATACGAGTGTTCCACCATTATGAAATTCACCCCGTAGAGGAAAGGGGGTATAGACAATAACAGACATTTTAAAAAGTAAAAAAGATGTTAGATTGTATAAGTCCACAGCAAAAAATAAAGTCACTCGATAGAAAGTGCCAATGGAGGGGGTGCCATTTTAAACAGGGTGAATGGGACTGGCTTTGCCAAGTCAGAGATGCCTGAGAAAAGATCTAGGAGGGATCGGGGCCGCAGTGAGAACGTTCCAGCCAGAAGAAGGAGGTTGGGAAAAGATGCTGAGGGGGGTTTCTGTGGAGTGTGCAAAGAATAGCCAAGTGGCTGGCGGTGGTTGGAGCAGAATAAGAGGAGGGAGCAATGTATGTAAAGGTGGAGATGCAACAGGTCAGGCTGTGTGGGGCTTGAAGAGCACTGTAAAGCATGTGGTTTTCAGTCTTAGCTAAGGAGGTACTGGGGGTGGTGGGGAGAGGTAGGTCACTGCAAGGTTTGAAAGAATGGTCCCCAAAACCTTCCATGTATCTGAAACCAATCGCAAATTGAGGGGTCCCCACAACCACCCAAGGTTTAATAATTTGCTAGAATGATTCAGAGCTTACTGACATCTATGAAACTCATGGTTAAAGCCTATAACAGTAGAGGATAGAGAGTAACTCCCATCAGCCACGGGGAGGGTGGAGCCCAGAGAAGTACCAGGCATAGAGCTTCTGTGTCCTCTCCGTGTGGACTCTGAACAGCATACCGTCCTCCAATCACCATCGGACAGTCCACGTAGAGTACTGCCGACCAGGGAAGCCCCCCAGCCACCGCTGAGAGTTCTTACCGGGGTTCCATTACATGCATGTGCGGCTGATTCATTGATCATGCACACGGCTGAACCCAGCCTCCAGGTCAGTCGGCAGCACATGACCCGAAGCCTCACCCCAAACCCCATCGTTACTGTTTGTCAACCCAAGAACCCCAGGCAAACACAGATTACCTCCCAGGTGACTGCCAGCGCAAAGGCTAGACAAGAGTTTTTCGGACAAGATTAAAGTCTTTACTACATAGAAAGGGGTAAGCAAAGAGGTGACATGGTCTGACTTATTATTTTTTTAACTAGACTCTTAGGCTAAAACCAGTTAGGAGGAGGGTCTTATATGCTCACAGTGAGGACAAGAGTGGCCACAAGGATGTTGGTAACAAGGAACATGGGCTTACGTGTTGGGATACTGATGTCGTCGAAGCTAACAACGCCAGAGGGATGTACTGACTGGCTGGATGTGGGTCAGGAGAGAGGGAGAGAGGAGTCAGGATCCTCTATGGGCCGCTAAAACTGTGGAGGAAATGCCCCAGGGGGCAGGTGTGGGGACGATCAGACTTGTTTGGGGCATGTTTCAGTAGAGGAAACATGTAGCAGGAGGAGCGAGGGCCATATGCCCCCTTCGATTGGGTCAGGGCATAGCATTGCGGAAGCCAAAGGGGGGAAAAGGGATGTTTCTTTGACTTCACGTGTCACGTGATTAAGAACACATATAATTAACGAACTACCACTGTCTCTACCACTAGCCATGGGGTATGACTTTGGATAGGTTTGTCTCGTTTTCATGGACTCTCAAGTCCATATACGTGGCGTGAGAATTTGAATGTAAAATGTGATAATGGGGATCCCTGGGTGGTGCAGCGGTTTAGCACCTGCCTTTGGCTCAGGGCGCGATCCTGGAGACCCGGGATCGAATCCCACGTCGGGCTCCTGGTGCATGGAGCCTGCTTCTCCCTCTGCCTGTGTCTCTGCCTCTCTCTCTCTCTGTAACTATCATAAATACATAAAAATTAAAAAAAGAAAAAAGAAAAACAATAACATGTGATAATGTGCACACTTAAGGGAACTGGTAGGAAGCCTGGGGACACCGATGGTAAAGCCACAGGAGAAAGGACAGCATGTGGCAACGCGACCTCTGAATTGGGACCCTATCTATCTTCACCTCGCTCACTCGGCCGATGAGCTTTATTGAGGTTGTTACTAACACTCGGGAACAAGCACAGTCTACGTCACTGGAGCTGGAGAAATAAAACCCCCAGTCATCTGCATTGTAGTTTTTATTTAATGAAAGCTGCTTCTTTTCTTAAAGGGACAATCCTATTCCCGAATTCGTATTTCCATTCTCAAAGAGGAGGTTTGTATTCGTCTGTTTTCATAGCAGGTGAGCCTCACACGTAGACTCTCATCCCCAGCCACACACTTCCCACCCCCAGGCATCTTTTGCCCACTTCCCCGATGTCACAGGATGTGGTCACCCACGTTTCCTTCCATCCCCAAAATGCGATTTTCCCTCCTGAAGTTTTCCCTGAGGATCACATCCTCAATGGCTTTGACATTTTAAAGGGTTAAAATAACAACCACAAATCCCAGTTCGGGGCTTACCTTGTTGCAAGATCCTTTGCTAAAGATAAAACACCATTTCCCACCTCCCTAAGAGGTTTGGGGGATCTTATTGCTCACATTTGGGATATGAGGCCGTGGAAACTTCGAGACGTCAGGATACTTGACGGTGATTCCAGCATATGAGGGATCTGCATGAGACTTCTATCTTCCCCACTTCTTTCCCACATCACCTAGGGTAGGGCTCTGGGAAGCACACCCCCATTTCCTCAGCTGTGGGATGATTTTAGTGGCGGAGGCATAACAGTAAATGAATGTGATTCTCACAGTGATATGGTCTTTTTCTTCTCAATTACCTTTTCGATCCTTTAGGTTAAAAGTATAGAAAAAACATTTCGATGGGGTGCTGGTACATCTAGAACACATCTTGTAACACCTTCTAATTTACCTGTGTTACTAACAAGTGAGCAAATGTGCCGTTCGGGTCTTTGACCAGAGGACCTAGACAGAGTTCAATGACGAATTTTGTTTTCATTGCATTTATTTTCGCATCTGCCTTCAATTTATGGCGGAGCCTACCGCCTTATGATTTTTGATTTGGTGGCTCGTTGACAATACATTTGTTTAAGGGAGAAGAAACCTGAGTTGATTTTGAAAATTATTAAATAGGCGGTACAAAGATTTGACAAACAAGCGCAAGTTGTCCAAGGAGGACAGACATTCCCCAGAGCAGCCCCGCGCCCAGCAGCCGGAGTGGCAACAGTGACGCATCCTGCAGTGTCCTGCACTGATTTCTATTTCTCACCCCACTGGTCTCAGGAAAGGACGAGAGAGTCATGACATTAGCAGGCAGCTTAGATTGCCTGGTCTCCAGCCAACACACACACACACACACACACACACACACACACACACACGCACGGCTCCTGCAGAGCCAACTGCCTCCTTGTCTCAAGCTGAGATCACCAGGCAGTGGCACCAGTGATTGGAACAGGCAAGCCCCTGCAGACCACAGGTGTGGAATGAGCTCTCCCTCAACCTGGAAACCATCGGTGGTGCAGCCACAGCTCCCCTGAACCCACAAGCTGCCTTGCATGTACAGCTGTTCTACTGCTAACGCAGAAGTTAGGTGCTCCCTCAACCCCTTTGTTTTTGGTCTATTTTAGTGGTTCTCAGCCACTAAAATTTTGTGGCCTTTTGGCCACCTTGGGGATATTTACCAATGTCTGGGGACATTTTTAGTTGTCACAATGAGGGGATTCTATTGGCAGCCAATGGGTGGACACCAGAGATGCTGCTAAACATCCTACAACACAGAGGGCAGTTCCCACAGCCAAGGGTGATCTGGCCATACGATATCGCTCATGTCAGGTGCGCCCCTGTAGAGAGGCCCTGTTGTATAAGCTCCTAACAGACCCTTCCCCAGATTTTTCTTAAAGATGGAGCCACCAGATACCATGCGGTTAAGCCTCTTGTTTACTTCGTGTGGTCTTTCTGTGCATTTTCTTACCATGGTGTCTGGCATGCTGTAGCCACGAGTGGGAGAGGGGTCGTACTCTGTTCACCTCACTTTCACAGACAAAAGAATGTCAACATTCTGCAATGTTTTGCTCCCAGTTTTGTGCCTCTTCTGCAAGGTGCTTCCGATTGGTGTCTCCCCAGTTTTTGGCTTCCTGATATTCTTTGTTACGACGTAACATCGACACCCACCCCTTTGCCCAACTATACTTTGCTTTATCTGCTGCTCTTCTGACCAGTGTGGCTCATCGTAGCATGATGTGAGTCTTGAACCTGTTCACGTACATGGATCTTGTTTAGCCAAGCAAACTGTAAACTCCTCAAAGAAAAAGCCCATGTCTTTGCCTTTAGATACGTTGCTGCAGCTCTTATGATTTGCCTTATGTTTGTCTAAGTACGCTATTCTTTCAAATATGTAATGGTAACTGTGAAATGTAACATTGATTTAAGAGTACCACAAATACACATGTTGAGTATGAGGTACATCCTGCTTGTAACTGTGTCCAACAATTCTAAACACGAGGGGACACACACACACACACACGCACGCATGTGTACAACATACATCTTGAAAGTGGGGAAATGTGGAACCGTCTGGCATTCTAATCTTAAATTTCCTTATTAATACAATGCACCAGGAGATCATTTATTTTGGTTTTCTTTCTTTTAAAAAAAAAAGATTTTATTTATTCATGCATGAGAGACACAGAGAGAGAGGCAGGGACACAGGCAGAGGGAGAAGCAGGCTTCCTGCGGGGAACATGATGCGGAACTCGATCCCAGGATCCCAGGATCAGGACCTGAGCCGAAGGCAGACGCTCAACCACTGAGCGACCCAGATGCCCCTATTTTGGTTTTCATAATTGCAATCCCATTAGTATTTTTCCAATACAGTGTATTGATGTGAAATGTCATTGGCAAAGAGCGGAAACCATTTCCAAAGTTGGGCATCCTTGCCTGTGGTGGCTCCGCAGAATGAAGCCCTCATCTCGGGGCACTCATGCTCATCCCTGGGTCCTCAGGAGGGCTGCCCCTCCTGCCACCCTGTCCCTGGGGTGTTGGGTCACTCGACTCCGTCCAACCTCAAAGCATTCTCTGTGCAGTTCTTCCGGGACTCTTCTTCCTGCCTTCTCTGCCAGAGCACTGCCTTCCTCACAGTGGCTCCATGAAACCTCAATTTAAATAAAACTTCTTCAAGGAGGCCGGGGTCAAGTTCCTAGTTACCTCTCCCTAGCACCACCTGCTATTTCACAGTCCCTTCTACAGTTATTTATTGAGTGCCAAATACAGGTCAAGCCCTGTTGTAGGCACTAGTCAAAGAACTGTGAATAAATCAGGAACAAATCTCATCTACATGGAGTTTCCCTTCCCGTGGAATAAAGAACATTAAGATTTCCTTTGTGTACTCACGTCTCCTATCTAACACTTCCAAGACATTTAGGTGATGGTTACTATCACTCCATTTATTTTACAAATGGAAATGCAGGCGTGGAGAAGCTCAGTTACGCGTATCGGCTCACAAGCTGACAAGGGGCGACCCCAGCCCAGCAATCGGAGCCCACCTTTGCCTCTTATTTCACTCTGCCTTGGTACATACTTATGTGCAGGAAGGAGTGAATTTCCTAATGCTTTCTGAGCTCCCAGTTGTCTTCTAGATTCTTGACTAATTGCATAATCCATGGTTTGGAGTGACAGGCTTATCATTTAGACAAAGTAATTCTGGGGAAGTTCGCAACTATTAAGTGTATTTGTATGGCCACCATGTCCTTATGTGTGAATCCTTATCTTCACAACACAGGAGAGGCCCAACCTAAACTCAGTATTTTCCCTTCTCTGCCTTTCCATCTACTGTTTTCCGTTAGCAGCATAAGGCCATAAGAAAGAGTGTTGGGGCCTTTGGGACCACTTGGGATGCTGAAAAAGAGTCCAAGTAAAAGTTAGTGGGGAAAGCGAAAAGGAAAAAAAAAAAAAAAAAGGAATCCAGGTTGATTTTGGAAATGAAAGAATCCTTAAAGCCTTTGTCTCTGAGGAAAGCACAGAACCTGGGGGTCACAGAATCCTTCTCGCACCTCTGTGCCGGATGGCATAGTTTCCAAGGATCTGATTCATGGACAATAGTGAGAACCCAGTTGCACGGGCGCCTCCTTGAAAGTGGGAAAGGCCAAATACTGGAATTATACTAAGAATCAAGAAACAGCTTTTTATTAACCTTTACTTCTTGACAAAAAAAAAAATCAGCACCGTGTTAGTCCAGAATGAATGGTTTCCTGGCCATATTAACAAAAGTTCATTGGAAATTTTGATTCTAGCTCACTTTGTTTAGCAAATGTGGACAAGAATCCTGATCTTGTGTGAAATAAATGAGTGTGATTTCATGGAGTACCCTAGGCCCTCAGTGCACGGAAGTTCTTGGGGCTGGATTTTCAGAAGCTTTTTGTTTTTGTTTTCACAGGATGTGTGAAACTGGGGAAGGGCTGTTTATCTTTCAAACACGAGATGGAGAGGCCATCTACCAGAAGGTCCACTCTGCTGCCTTGGCGATAGCTGAGCAGCACGAGCGCTTGCTCCAGAGCGTGAAAAATTCAATGGTACGTTTGGAATTTCTTCCTTATGACCCAGTGTATATACCCTTGTAGAATGCAATCTTAGAATCTTTACGCTGAAAAATATAGGCAGCATTATTAGAGCAGATGGCTTACTCCGGTACTCAACGTTGTATCACTTGGATTAAATGCCATGTTTGCAAAACCTCAAGAGCCAGCTGGTAGCACAGTAACTGTACGTCCCTGTTTATCTACTTTGTGTCTCAGTTATTACTTGTGTGTATGTATCTTCATCAGTTTGGGCTCCTACAGCAAATACCATAGGACTGGGTAGCTTATAAATGATAGGATTTTATTTTTTTTAATATTTTATTTATTCATTTGACACAGAGAATGAGTGAGCACAAGCAGGGGGCGCAGCAGAGGGAGAGGGAGAAGCAGACTCCCTGCTGAGCAGGGAGCCCAGGAATCATGCATGACCTGAGCCGAAGGCAGACGCTCAACCGACTGAGCCACCCAGGCTCCCCTAGAATTTTATTTATTTCTCACTGATCACCCAAGATGAAGTTGCTGGCCTACTCAGTGTCTGGTGGCACTGAGTTCCAGGTTCATAGATGACTCTTTTCTGTGTCTCCCTGATGGAAAGGGCGAGGGATCCCTCTGGGGTCTCTATTATGAGGGCACTAATCCAAGTTGTGCCGGTTCTGTCCTTACGGCCTAATCTTCTCCCAAAGGCCCCACCTCCTAACACCATCACCTTGGGGGTGACGATTTCAACATACAAATCTGGGGAAGGGACATGATCATTAATCCACTGGAGTCGGTATGTTCGTCAGGATCGATTTGGATGCATATGGACATCTGTAGACACAACTATGTAGATTATCTACCTCTAGGAATGCATTTATAGCTGTACCAGACATTAGAATTTCAGATGGTAACAGGGGCCAGAGAAAAGAGAGCCAAGGGGAAAGAAGTGAAATGTCAAAAGCCCAAAACCAGAAGACCATTGATAGTAGACTGGGCTCTATGTGGGACATAGATATTTTTTTCCAGAAAAGCCAAGGTTTGAGTCTGGATATAGTAGTTTGTAATTGTTGGGAATTAATTCTACTTAAAACCAACAACAAAGTAGTTTGTGGGCCAAGGGAAACCTGTCCAGGGACCCCCTCGTGCCGGAGCCATGCATCTCCCATCCCTGGTTGATCAACCTTCATGGACGTTAATGTATGAAGACAGCACGAACACAAATACACATGGGCATGCAGCTGTCTAGGAACACCTACTCTGTTCGTTGCATTGATCTAGGGACTGTTATCCATACAGAGAGTTATGATTCATGGATTGCTTCTTTAAGAAGAATACATTCACAAAATCTTAACGCACCACAGTTAAATAATGCAAATCATGCATTGTGGCTGCGAACACATGCATAGAGCTTGTAACATCTGGAAGGAAATCTGCAAAACCAAAAGGGACTGGGTTGGCATGGTAAGTAAGATTAGGGTAGTTTGAAAATTTATGATTTAAACGTGTGGGGTGGTTGGATTTAAAGAGGAGTAAATGCATACCAGTAATATGATCTGTCCCCAAGCGGCCTCAGATTATTCCCAAATGACTTGTTCATGCAGTAGTCTGGGATTTTAGAGCAAAGATCAGCAAAACTTTCTTTAAAGGGCCAGCCAGTAAATGCTCTAGGTTTTATGGAGTAGGATGGTCTCTATCGCAACTACTTAACTCTGCCGTTGTCATGCAGAAGCAAGCAGAGGTAAAAACAGTTACAGTGGGTGTGGCTCTTTTGCAAAGCAACTTTATTAATGGACGTTGAGATTCAAATTTCATGTAATTGTCACACATCATGAAATATTCTTCTCTTGAGTTTCTCCCCACAAATTTCAAAATAGTTTTCTTGCACTAATGCAGTCTTGGTATTCATTTCCCCATATGCTTACCAGTTTTGGATTTTGCAATAGAGAAATAAATGGATGGGGGCGCCTGGGTGGCTCCGTGGTTGAGCATCTGCCTTTGGCTCAGGTCGTGATTCCAGGGTCCAGGGATCAAATCCCACATCAGGTTCTCTGCAGGGAGCCTGCTTCTCCATCTGCTCATGTCTCTGCCTCTCTCTGTGTCTCTCATGAACAAATAGATAAAATCTTTAAATAAATAAATAAAATCTTTTAAAAATTAAATATCTTTACACAAAAGAGAACTAAATGGATGGATGGTTGGGTGGGTGGGTGGATGGATGGTTAGATAGACACACAGGTGACTGTAAAGTAGAATTCAAGTCACTTGGAACTTTACAGGGCAACATGCCATTGCGTTAAAATTGTATAGTGTCCCATTAGATGCCTTTAAATATCTGAAGAGGTTTTTCCAAGAATACCTTACTGGTAAAGCCATCAATTAGCATAAATTGTTTTGTGCTTGAAAGGCAGGTTCTGCATGCACATGTTTTTCCATTTACAACCTTCTCATTACTTCCACTAAAAATTAATCAGGAATATGAGTAATTCGTTTAGATCATCCCTTTGCAAATTTAACTAGAAAATAATGTTGTTTGCTCTTAATTTGCTGGGTGCTTTACGAGTTCCATAAAGTGAATATGATTTTTAAAGCAACAAACATCCTGTTTTAGATGGATGGTGAGTAAGCTTCAGAATGGGATCTGAATGAATCTCGAGGAAGTTAAGTGGGGATTACGAAATGCTTAAAATTGATGTACGTGAATCAGTCCCTGATTCGGGGAGAAAAGAGATGCCACATGACAATGAAGCAAATGAAGAGAACACTGCTGGCCTCCCCCTCCCAGAGTTACAGTTCTGCACATTCTGGTAACTGGAATGGATCCATGTAGACCCGGCTATATTCTTAACTAGGAATTGTGTGGATGTCACTACTGGTGCGCTTCTCTCAGATAGTCAAGGTCATAAATGGAGAAGGATGGTGAGATGTTAACTTTTGGGCTCAGCCTCATTTTTAGGAAGCCCTGGCCCTCTGTTGGCTGCCTTGTTGTAAAACTCCCAAGACCACCTCTACAGACAGGTGCTCCCCCGCGGGACCTGTACCGGTTTGAAGTTGTAGCCTTAGTGCCTTGGTTGGGATCAGACTTGAGACCTGAATCCCAGCAGCCGTAAAGAGGAGGCTTGTGGGTCCCCCTAACAACAACAACAACAACAACAACAACAATAATAATAGCAATAGGCTGAATCATGGCTTCAAAGATGTCCCGTCCTAATCCCTGGAACCCATGAATGGGACCTTACTTGGCAAAAGGGACTTTGCAGATATGATCAAGTGAAGGCTTTTGCAATGGGGAGATTATCCTGGATCATCCAGGTGAGCCAGTGTTATCACAGGGGGCCTTATGAGACAGGAGGAGTAAGGGTCAGCAATGATGTGACGGCAGAAGCAGAGGGACACAGAGAGAGATTTGAAGTTTGTATGCTGATGGCTTTGAGAGTGGAAGTGAGATGTGACCCAAAGGATGTGGGTGCCCCTAAATGCAACATTCTCCCCTGGAACCTCCAAAAGGACCCCGCCTGGCCAACACCTTGGCTTTAGCTTGGTGACTGACTTTGGGCATCTGGTCCCCAAAGCTGTAAGGGGATAAATTTATGTTGTCTTAAGCCACCGAGTCATGGGAATTTGTTACAGCAGCCACAGGAAACTAGTACAATAATGATATCCATATTAATAAAATGTATCGCGTCTCTATTCTCTAACAAGCAGTATTTTAAGGACTTTCTAACCCTTCAGCCACTGCCGTGTTGAAGGCCCAAGGCCACCAGCTTGGATAGTCATGGGGCTCACGTTTGGAGCAGGCGTCCTGGGATAGCGCCCACTTTTCTGCATTATCTCTCAAGACCTGTTTTCCTTGTCTTACATGAGATTGGCTTACTGCTCTTCTAAAAATACCAAATTCAAAAAAAAAATAAATAAATAAAATAAATAAAATAAAATAAAATAATAAAATAATAAAAAAAATAAAAATACCAAATTCGTGGCCAACGTTTAAAAATTGAGAAGTTTCATGTAAAACTCTGATTTCTGTGTTACCTTGAGAAGTGGAAAGGTCTGACGGCACTGATCTCACGTCCCCACGTGGCAACAACAATCAGATATGCCCAGTACTACCCACCCTCTTTGGGCAGACTGGGGGTAGTCACTCCCCCACGGTCCCCACCTCCCCTCTGTGGGTACTCTCAGCAAGTGGCCCTCCTCTGCGCGTTGGCTACCCATGCTGTGGACAGTGCTGGCTGGCCTGTATTACTCCGTGTATTTATTTTCTGTTGCCACATAACAAAATACCACTGACTACGCACCATAACACAACACACATTTACTATCTCATGGTTGCTGTGGGTCAGGAGTGTTGGCATGACTTCGGTTTCTCCGAAGGCTGAGATGCTTCAGGCAGGTCTCAAGGTGAGAGTGGGGAAGGATCCACTCACGAGGTCACACGGTTGTTGGTGGGGTTTAGTTTCTTGTCACAGTAGGATTTCAGGCCTCAGGTTGTTGCTGCCTGTAGCATGGAGCCCACCCTCAGCTCCTTCCTGCATGGGCTTCCCCATCAAAGCACTGACTCGAAGCCAACAGGAGGCCACAATCCTGTGTATCATACCACGCAAGTGACTTCCTATCACCCTGTCTGCTGATTAAAAGCAAGTTGCAAGTCACACTTCCTTCGCAGAGTCAGGGAAGGCGCCCGCACAGGGTGTGAACCCCTGGAGGAGCAGACCGTGGAGTCCACCATCATGGTGTCTGTCCCCACCCCACACACACTTCCGGAATAATATTTATTTAGTGCTTTGATTTTACTTTTTAAAATATTTCCTACTTTGGGGTGTTTTGCTGATAATACCGTGCATTTACTGGCCATCTGCTATCTGCCTTGAGTCGCTTCCATCCTAGCAGCCAGAACCATTTACCAAGCCTCCTAAGATATGCCAAGCACTTGCTAGTTCTCTCATCACTGCCATAACCAGAAGGTGGACTCATTCATTCATTCCTATCCATTTGTTCATTCAAGAATGGTCGTTGAGGACCTGACATGCTCTGCTCTGTGCTCCAGGATACAGTGGTGAGTAGGAGGCTCCTGGCCCCTGTTGGGCTCACAATTCAATTATTATTCAAGACCCTTGACCTGGAAGGAACACAGTCTCTATCAGAGGGATGAGAAAACTCAGTCCCAGAGTGGTTCAGTCACCTGGCTGCAGCCATCGAGCTCGTCACTACTGGAGCCAGGAGTGCGAGATCCTTCTGTCCGATTCCTAACCCTCTGCTTGTGGCCACCCCACCATATATTGCTTCTTTGGAGAGTCTGAAAGCTCTTACATCCCTCTACGTCCCCAGTAAAAACTGTCTTAGTGTTTTCAGATTACCTTGAATATCAAAGTGCCTTTCAGAAATATCTATCAACTTAGACTTATGCCTAAAAAGATCACTGTTACAAGAAATCCCGTTTCTTTGGGTAGTTTTCAATAGAAATTGCTATTTGGTGCCAAAATTCCTCTCTCACGTTCTTGCTTTTCGAATGCAATGTGTTGTTATTCCGCACTCTCAGGGAGTGCTGGGTGGGGGAGGCTCCCGTACTGAGGGAAGGACCAACTGTTGAATGAGGCTAAGCAGCAAGAACTTGTTTGCTCGCCAGCTGCCAGCTGCCCTGCTGGAGAAGCTGCAGGGCGACTCTGCCGGGACAGCCTGGGACTCCCTCTAGCAGCTTCTGCTATTTTTGCCACCTTGGAGATCAGTGTCTGTGACAAAGTCTAATTTTGGACCAAGGAGTGGCGGTGTGTGGGATGTTCCTCATTCCTCGCCTGGGCCTGTCGTTTTTAGACTTTCCTTCAAGGCAAATGGAGTGACAAGGTGGAGAAGGACTGATTTAGGAGGCTCTCCCCGGGGCTGCAGGTGAGGCTCCATCCGGGGTGACATCAAGGCCCCGGGGCACGACTTCTCCCCTGTGCTCTAGAGCCCTGGACTGCACCCAGGTGTGAGAGTTCATCTGAACCTTTCTCTGTCACCTCCTTCTTTGCCTAATTGATAGATTTACTTCCAAACTTGGTTTTGCAAAGAATGTGGAAGGAATTTGTAGAATTCAAGTGGCATTCTTCCACAGTTCTGGAAACCAAGTAATTCTTGTTCAACCTAATTGAAAAAGCCATAACTATTCAATTTTTTTTTTAATAGAGGGAGAATCAAAGAAATCTTAGAATCAATTTCGTTGCTCTTCAGACACTGAAATAAGCTCTTCCCTGCTGGGTTTTGTTTTTTGTTTTTTGTTTTTTGTTTTTTTGTTTTAATATAAACACCATTCTCCACCACCTACTTGTCCCTCTGTCCCCAGCCTTCCCCCTCAAAAAAAAAAAAAAAAAAATCAGGTTTTATCTCTTCTCATCTCTGAGGGCTCTGGTTAATTGGGTTAACTTATGAATTTATTTATTCATTATTTAATTTGTTTCTTTGTTTACTGTGTACTGCTTCAAGCAACTGTCCACTTCCCTCCCTTCCCGAATAAACCCTCTTTATATCTTGGCATAATAATTATGATTCAAAAACCTTTTATCAAACACCTACCTGCTGGTTGCAAAGAAAGCATTATAGTGAGCTTTATGGAGAACATAAACATTAAAAACAAACTCTTCTGAATCCTTAAAGGAGTTTATAATTTAGATAAGGAGTTATGATTTATTCCCCTCAGTGCACACAACAGTAGAATCCTGGGAGTGTAGTTTGCTACGATCGCATTGGAGGACAATTTGTCCTTATTTATCAAAATTATATTCACATATCTCTTTATCCAGCAATAGTACTGCCAGGAATCTAAAGATAGGACGGAAACAGATGAAACTCAGGTTTCTTCCTTAAATTTGCTATGACTTTTTTTCCAGTATATTAAGGAGAAAATCTTATTTTCGGAATACATCCTTTTCAGTCTCTTATAAGAATCTAATAACTTGTGACATGCGGTGGTGCATTTTAGTAGTCCTTTTACCTAGTTATTACGTGCCGCCCTGCCTTATGCAATTCCTCCTCCTCGTAGCTATAGGTTCCTGTGACCCTGCCATGGACATTGTCAGCTGGCGACGGTGTCTCTACAGGAAAAGGCAACAAACTGAATGTTGCTAACGGGTTGTAGCTTTGTTTGTAAACACCCTCACTGATACTAATGTTGAAGATGGTGCCTCTGTAAATATGCAGCCCATGGAAATCCTGATGGTGGTAAGACAGCAGCAGTTCATGACAGGTCCCAAAGACATTCATATGAGAGCACAGGATGCATCTAGTTTACCAGATGGGCAGTAGTGAGTAATAGTTTTCCAAAAGTCAGTCATGGCAGAGGGGATGGAGCTAGGGATGATGGTGAGGATGGAGAGACAAGAAGCATCAGTTCAGGGCCATTTTAAATCAATTTTGAGAAGTTAGGAAATAAGCAATGTATCCATTTCCACCACGGGTTGGGCAACATTTTCTGTAAAGGGTCAGATGGTAAATATTTTATGTTTTGTGGGCCACACATGGTGCTGCTGCTTACTCCTCCTCTTCCACCTTTTCCTCCTCCTCCTCTTTTTTTACCTTAAAAATGTAAAAAAGCATTTTTAGCTCTGGGCCATACAAACATAGGCCACCAGGACTTGGCCTGCGAGCTGTAGTTCACTGGTACCTCCTCTGCACCTTGGTTTTAGGTGTTAGACACAAATGTACTTATATTAGTAATCATCCCCTCTCCTCTAAGCCATATGGATTTGCTTTTTCTCCTAGAACTTTACTGAAGGCAAAGCAATCATGCCAAATGCCTTTCAGTGAAACCAGAGGCTGTTTATTATTTTAACCCAAATCAGTCATTATAAGAGATCACTTAATAGGAATTTCAGCTTTTAGTTGTCCCAGCAGATGTGCTTTGCCTTGTATGGCTCTTTTTTCATGATATTAAGGGATTGAGTATGATATGACCAGAATCTGACAACCAGAATGTTGTACAGAGAATGGATTCAAAGATAGTGCCAGGATGGACCTTTGTCACCGACTATGAAAGTTTCAACATTTTAGGGAGGTTCAATTATTTTTGCAGAACTGGAAATCAGTTACTTCATAGGTTCCTACCCAAATATTTGTCAGCCCATCCAAGCATGAACTACAATTCCTCCTCCACTATGTGACTACCCAGGGAGAGGGTAAAGTTACCTATTGGTTCAGCTTCCGGTAGTAAGAGAAACTTTGGTAGGATCCCCAAATGGCCGAAGCAAGGAAAAAAAGTTAAGATCGCCAAGGATGATAGCATAGGCATTGTGAGCTGGTGCATGCAGACCACTTTTTGTTTGATCTACAAAGTATTGGCACAAATGGTATTTTTTAAATTAAGTTAGTTTCCAGTGTATACATAGGGAAGTTTCACTTAAAATACATGGATGTATCTTTTGAAAAAATGAGAATATCTGGTAACACAGTGCCTGCCTGGGTTAAAATTGAGTGGCAGCTACCATTTTGAGAGGATGAATGCCTTTCAGGGTTACATAGTTCTAATTATTTGTCATCTCAATAACCGGAAGACCTGCATGACCCATGTAGGCATTAGAGTTTGCAGCCCCTGGTTTAGGGGAACAATACATACCTCTTGCCCTTTATATTTTTGCCAAGATCTCTATTTCCTTTATACCTCTTTTTGGGGAAGATTATGGCCATTTGCCTGGTAGCAAAGACTGGCTCTTACTGGGGAGAATGTCAGGGTGGCTATGCATCAGGGAATCTGTGATGGAAAATGCTGAACATGTAAGCATGGATGTGCTGCTTGGTAACTAAATCCAACTGTGCATCCTGTTGTAGAAGAGTGAGCCAGACTTTTATATTTTTCAGTCAATAAGGCAAAAAATCACATGGTGAGCTTTTAAAGGCTCTGTTATGTATAATCAGTAGGGTTACTACAGGAGTTTTTTCCAAGCTGGGACACTTTTGAGAGTCAGGGCTGACCTTCTTAAGAGCAGGATTGGCTACGTAATTTGTAGACCTGATTCAAAGTGAATACATAAGGTCCCTTGTTCAAAAATTAAGATTTTCAAGATGGTGACGGCAGAGCATCAAATCGAGTGTGGGGCTCAGTGTGACTGCACACGTCATCTGCTCGAAGCTGGCCCTGATGAAGAGTAAAACCTGCAAAGCAGATGTAAACAGGATGCAGCCAGGAAAACTAAAATGTATAGTCACCCTAAACCTGAGATTTTCAGTGGCTAGCAGTTTTGCCTCCCAGGAGACATTTGGCAGTGTCTGGAATCATTTTGGCTATTAACACTGGGTTGGGGTTTGGAGGGATGCTTCTGGCATCTAGTGCGTGGAGGTCAAGGATGCTGCTAAACATCGTGTAATACATGGGACAGCCCCTCACAACAAAGAGTAATCTGATCCCAGATGTCAACAGTGGGGAATGCCGTTCTAAAGATAGGCAGGTTTTGTGTGAAGGCTGGGCCAGAAATTGATGGGTCAATGTGTCTGGGATTGAATGTCACTTTTGAGCTATGTAGCTTGGCCTCCTTTTGTCTTGTTTACTGTATATGTCATATGTGGGTGATAATAATAGTATTTATGCCTCACAGTGTGATGTGATTTGCAAGGGCTAGTATGTGCAAGACACTTAGGAGGGACATAGCAAGATTCAACCAATGTGAGTTATCGTAATGATTCCCTTCTTACACAGATTGGCATGGGATGAGCCAGGAGAAACTCACATTGAAGCAATGGGATGTCAACGGGCAATATCAGGAATTTGGGCCATGGGGCCAAGTTATTGTTTGTTGTTAACTTAAGGTATTAATCATGTGTGCAAGCCTGAGAGCATCAGACTGTGAAGTAAGGCCCCTGCTTTTTGTGTAGGGCTCCAGCAGGGACTGGTACTCTGCAGGACACCATAAATATGCACAGAGCTGGTTATGCAAACTCTAGAGTGCAACAAAGCAAAGTATAACATATCTACATGGCCCACCTGGGCCAGCAGCCCACCACTCTGCTCAGTAGACTTGTGCCCAGAGTAAGTATAAGACAGAAAACACAAACCCTGGTCTCAGAGTTCCAGCATGTGCACTGCATCTTGTCATAAAAGTACCTGCTCCTGTTGAGGTGAGCCATAGAGTTTAGTTCGGCCATATGGGATTTTTGCCTCATGCATTAGCTTCAAAAGCTAACTGGCCGTTCTATGAGAAGCTGGAAGCCTCCGGAGGGCAGAGGCTAGGCTCCCTGTGTCTGTGATATGCTCAGGACCTGGCACAGGGCTTACTAAATGTTTGTTGAGTGAACAAAGATGGGGGCCAAAGAGATCATTTGATGAGCATAGAGAAAAAGAAGAATAAGCCCAAATACTAAATCGAGTTCCCTCTTAATGCCAAGCCAAGGAAGGCCCAGGTTTCCAGCAAGTCTGCTTGAAGAGGTTATGGAAACCAGTCCCTGAGGATATCAATTTCAATGTATATGGGTGGGGAAGAGGATTTCCTTTGTAAGGAGGCGTAAAAAGTTACCAGAATCAAAGGGAGCAGTGATTTTGTTTTATGCATGTGGCTGAGAATTCAGATGGCTCTGAATAAATTGATGCAAATCACTTTCATTCCCCATGAAAATAACCATTTGAGTGCATCTGGTGTTCAGCAAAATGCTTCATTTGGAAATTTGGCCCCAAATGGTTGAGTTCAGTAACAGTCTGCTTTATCAAAGCTGGGGGGGGACAAAGGAGGCATTGTTTTCGTGAGTTCTGCTCACCAAGTGTAGTGTCCCTGCTGCATTTTTCCTTAACAGGAAAGCAGTCTTGCTCTTGTATCTACTTTTTCTTTTCTCTGCCTGGCTCTACTCTTTGTAGCGTTCATTAAGTAAGCCTCTGCGTGTTCTCTTTCCTTGACACTTCAATAATATTCTCTGATATCTTGGTAACATTTTGATGATGGGAATACCCATCACTTTCCCTGCAAATGTCAGAACAAGGGAGAAGGGTCAGAGGAAGTAAAGACAGCTCGTTGGGTGGTTTATGCCAAACATCTGTCAGAGCTGGAATCAGGATCAGACTGCCATGAGAATGGATTTCATTAGGAAGCCAAGGAAGACCACATGTTTGGCAGATTGCTAGTTTCCACTTGAGAGAAGGCCCCTGGGACATTGGGGGTCTGAGAGTCTGGTCGAATCACTGGTAGATTCTGTTGCTCAAGATGGCAGGGGCATAACGCTCTCTAAGCAGCCTAGACTTTGGGCCAGTTGCCATTTCTCTAAGCTTTGGAAATAAAATTCAGGTGCTTTTTATCATTAGGAAGAAGATTTGAGCCCATCCTTTAAGGATTTTGTAACATCCTCAGTGCTTCCAAGGAGAACACACAGGATGGTGATACAAACTTTAGCTCTGGAGTGATAAGGGAGCCAGGTTGTAAATGCTGGCTCGATGTCTTTAGCCAGTGACTTCACCACCATTAGTATTTGCTCCTCGCTCTAGAAAGGGGTGTTTTATTAGGACCTACCTGACCAGATGGGATAAGGCAAAAGGTTTCTTGACATCCTGCTGGCACCTACTCAATACAAATCAACTGGAGCTATTGTTATCATTGACTTGTAGTAAGAAAGAATAAAACAGCAAAGTGGGCGGGAGATTATAGAGGTTTCATAGTGACTTAATCATTGATCCACATCTTACTGCTTACCTCCTGCGTGCCAGGAATCATGTCAGGCACCAGACGTGTGACACACACACACGTACAAGGAATCTTCTCCCCTCCCCCACCTGCGTGAAGGAGAGCTCTGCTTACATGAGAGTCTCTTCCCTTTTGTAGAGGAGGGAGCTCCAGTGGAGAGGTGGACGGTGGACCACATGACCAAAGCTGGCCTTCCACTCTCTGGCCATTTACTATGAAATCCTGGGGTGTGGAGGAACTATGTTCCTCCACATTCATTTTTCATTCATTTTTATTCATTTTTATGTTTCCAGCCCCTGGCAATGGTGCATGACTTACAGGTAGATGCCCAAAGCATATAAATGGGTGCAATGAATGAATGAACTAAAGAACGTTCTGTACAGAATTCATTGAAAGGGGTAGGGGAGAGGCAGGGCTGTTTGGGAGTGGGAGCAGCTAACCGAGTTAAGGGCTTAGTCTAATAGAGGGATAATGAAAGTTGGAATGAGTGGCTTCATGTGGCTTTGTGCTGAGGGTCTGAATGCTGTATTTCACTTAATTTTCACAGCTATCCTAAGAGATAGGGGTTGGTTCTTGAATCCTATTTTTATAGAAATACATGTATGTAAAATTTAACTAACTGCAAAAATATGATCATATCAATGACGATTAGTACTACAGTATTTTCTCTCTCCGTGATTTATTTGTATGCATCCCATCCCATTCCCTCCTTCCCCTCCTTAGCAACTCCTAAACCTTGCTCAGAAGTTTGTACTCCTCTTTCCATGTTTTTCTCTGTACCCATGTGATCCTGTACAGAAATCCGTATCCACAGATGCACGGAGATAGACACACACATAGATACGTACACAGATGGGTGTTTGGAAGTCATTGTTTGTATTATAAAATTGTGATCCTATCACACATTTTTAAAACTACTCTCTTGGTTTTCTCATTTAATAGTAAATTCCTGATGGAAATACAATACTTTAAAGACATATATCACAGGTCTGATTCAAGGTTAGCCAGCTGTGGCCCATGAGCAAAATCTGGCTTATCCCTGTCTTTATAAGTAAAGTTTTATTGGCACACAGTTTTGCCCATTCATTGATATGTTGCTGTGGCTGTTTTCACACTAAAACAAAAGTGCTGATTTATTGGCATGTTGCAGACTGTATGGCCTGCAACGCTACGTGCTATCTGGCCCTTGACAGGAGAGGTTGCCAACCTTGCTATTCTTCATTCATTTCAGTGAAATGCTTGATATTTCAAGGTCTTGGTGGAACATTAACTTATTAAGCCTATCGAAAGGAATATCAGATTTTGGGGGGCCCTAAAAAAGCAATTCTGTACCATACATCCATGTGTCCGTGCTCCTATATATGTTAACTATAACTGAGCTTCTGAACGTTACTTAATCCACTTGAATTTTCTAAACCCAAGAGCAGGATTGCTGAATTAAAGGTTGTGAGTATTATTTAAGTCAAATGGGTGTTGCTGTATTGCCCTTGAAGATACCAGAGTACTTTGTGTTTCCGTGGGAGCACTATTAGGTCTGTTACATAGAGAAACTGAGGCTCAGTAGCTCACAATTAGTATGTGAGGAGTTACGAGAGGAGTGGAAAGTAAGGGCATGTATTCAATGGGGACTGACAGGGAGGATCAAATTTGGGGACTTTGTGAAGGTAGGAAACAGAGGACTTCTAGGACCCCAGTGTATGTGGGTGTCGGGGGGCTGCGCACAGGGGAAAGGGTAAGAGGATGGGGAATGGAGACTTGGGACAGTGCTTCTCCATCATCAGAGTAGGTCAGAGTCACGGGGAAGGCTGATTGAGCCACAGGTCACTGGGCTGTACTGCCTGTCTTGCACAGGCCTGTGGTTGGGCCTTGGAATATGAATGTCTAGTCAGTTCTCAAGTGATGCTGATGTTGCTGGTCCAGGGACCACACTTTGAGAACCACTACTCTAAAGTGACTCTGGGGATCTGGCTCCTTGGTCCCTGGAAGAAATGGGACAAGAGCTAGCAACAGCACAGCATGGGACCACATCCCTTGAATCTATAAAGATTCACAGGAAGACATACACCAAGCAGTGAGCGTACCACTCTGCTGGGAACAGAGTGTCAATGTGGGCCTGTGTCTAATTATTGTACACTAACCACTCTTTACATGTGTATCAGTGGTCTATGTTTACAGAGTTTGGGAAAGCAAGAACATGTGAAGCTCTCTTACTGAAGAAAACTAGTGCCTTTTAAGGAATCATTCCTCCTCCCACACAAAGGGGAGTACACCTGTCCAGCAGGTGGAGGAGAGGCAGGCCCAAGAGCCTCTCTGCACACCTCTGTATACCGTGAGAATGAATTACATCTTTTCATCAAGCCCGTGGTTGCCCCGCAATGATTATAAAACTTTTTCAACAGCATTTGCATCTGTGCTCAGGAGGGATTGGTTACTGCCACTTAGTGTAGCAATTAGCATTTTAAGCAGTTTGTATTGATTAAATGAATCTGCTTCATCAAGCAGAAAGAACCCCACAGAATGCAGCAAATGTAGTTATCTCAATAAATGACTCCTAGCACCAAACCATACAAGATATATTTGCTAGAACTTTACAGTGTGTTTGATAAACTTCAGAAATCGAGATTTGTCAGACTTGGTAAAGAGGTTGCATGCTCCACAAACACATGCGTGATTTTTATGTCATTTTTCTTTTTTCAAGTATTGTCTAAGGCCACTGTTCTCTTTTAAGGGAGACATTTGGTCTGGATTTTGTAAGAATAAACCTAACATCTTAAGATTCAGTTCAAAACATATTTACTATTCATGAGCTATTTGAAGTACTTCTCTCTGGCTAGAGATTTGAAATTATGTTTTAGCTTCTTTGAGAACTTTTTTTCTGGTCTCCTTTTAAGTTCTCCTGGTATTCATTTTCTCATAAGTCTCATCTGGAGAAGATCCAAAAGGGTAAGGGCTGGGGAGGGGGAGGACCTGTCAGGCTACAGTGTAGGAAGCAGAGAGATGTTTGCTCTGTGCAAGCCTGGTCTTGGAGGAGTGGTGTCTTTGTACATAGCCCTCAGTGCCTTATTCATAGCTACAGGGTTCTTTAAACTCGTGAATGGATGGGGTGCAGTGGAGAGAGGAAGCTCTGATTTATTTTGAGATGCATTCAGTATCAAAAGGAGACTTTTGGATTAAGAATTTGGATTTGTGCACGATGTAAAATGCAGATCCTGCATGAGGACCTGCAGTGTAATATAAGTCTCCTTCCCATGCTTTATCACCCCAAACCCCCAAATTTACTTTCTCAGGAGCAAACACTTTGCCAGATTCTTTTGCATCCTTCTAGAATATGTCTCCCTTATTAGATAGAAAACATGTCTACTTGTTAATACATTCATTCATTCTAAAAATCTGAGTAACTACCTTGTGGCAGGCCCTGTTCTAGGAAGCAGGAGTACATCAGAGAACAAGAAACAGTCCTTGTCTTCAAAGAAATTTGCCGCATTGTTGTGGAGGATGAGACAGACAATCAACTACTGTTGATCTATAAATTTATAGACATATAAATCTATACCGAGAGTTGGTGAGTGCCCTGAAGAACATTACAGTGTAAAGCAGGAGACAATGATGGAGGTTTATTGCGCTGATGGGGTGATACTCTGGCAGAGAGCTGAGGGAAGTAAAGAGTGAGCCTTGAAAATTTCTGAGGGCCAATTGTTCAACCAGAGGGAACCTTAAGTTCCTGAGGTGTTTTGTATTTTGCATGTTCAACGTCAAGAAGGCTATGATTTTGAAGTGGATAAGGTAGAGAGAGGGGGACTAGGAAGTGTGGTCTAGAAGTAACTAGAAGTCAGGCACTATATGACCTTGTAGCTGTGATAAAGACTTTGGCATTTTCTGGGCTGAGTTGGGAGGTCATTGGAGGGTTTTGAGAAAGGTGAGATATGCTGATTTCACTTTCGAAACCATCTGCCTGGCAGCTATTTGGAAAAGACTTCAGGTAGGTGGGATAAGAGTACGAACAGGAAGACACAATGGGGAGCCATTTCAGCCATCTTGGCATGTAGGTGAGTGCCATGACATGGACCGAGATGGTGGGCTGGACATGGTGAAAAGTGAGGGATTCTCAACACATTTTGAAGATTGGGGAAACAAGATTTGCTGATGGGTAAGCAATCCTGTAGGACAGGGAGTAAACAAGGTAGCTTCACGGGGCTTCCTCTGCTTGCAGCAGAGCAACAGGTAGAATGGAAGAACCATGTATCTAGTAGGGGAAGAGATTGGAGGGAGTGGACAGTGAGAAATGGTAGTTTAGGAATGTGCATGTTAAATGAGAGATGTCTACTAAGCATATGGGTGGGCGTGGGATGGTAAATACTCAAGTCTGAGGTTTTGGGGACGGATCGGAGCTCCAGCTATGCATTTGAGAATCATCACAGTGCGGATAGATGATACTTAAACCCACCCCAGGGATGAGCTCTCCCTGTGAGCACGTATAGCTAAGTGATCATGGCACCTTATTTGTAGGATTGTTTCAACATCACTTCACAGAGATCTACCTTTTTTCTTTTTAATGATTGCAGGTTAGTCTGTTGTATAGATGCACAGTAATGTGAAGGTAAGACAGTTTTGCTTAAGAATAAAAATGAAATTACCAACTCCTCTACTCTTCTGATGTTACTCAAAAAAAAGCAAATTTAGAGTCACTCTAAAATTCAATTTAACATGTAAATTCAAATTAAATTTTAAAATCTATTTATAAACTTGTTATTAAAATAGTGGGTCCCAGAATAAAAATTGTGCTGAGCAAAAAAAAAAAAAAAAAATGTTAGGAAGGGGATTGGATCAGAATTTAATTCCATGATCTCATCTGGTAAATTATAAATGGTTAGGGAAACAAGCAAAAAAAGTATGGCACAGACCAAGGATGGGCTGTGACATAGACATTAAAATGGCCATGCAGAAGATAGTGGGTAGGAACGGTAAGGTATGTCCACAATATATTAAATGTAAAAAAAGAGGATGGCATAACAGTATATCCATGGTCATAAAATTTGTGTTAAATACACATTATATATGCATATTTAAAAAAAGACTGAAAGATAATTATTAACATGTTAAAAGTTCTCTTTATTTCTTTGCTTTTGTTTTTCCTAGGTGATGTGTAGAGGGCCTATCTCAAATCTACCTTATATTCTATTGTGTATTTCCTGAACATAATAAAACTTTATAAGTACTAGGAAAGAAAGAATACAATTTATTACAGATTTTTAAAAAATGGGTCATAAACATCACAAAAATGTGAACCTCCCTCCCACTCCCTTTCAGGTGCTAAAGCAAAATGCTACCAGATGTAAAAGTAGAGCTGCACAGGTGGAGGAGATGGAAATTTTGGTTTTAGGGTGACTTTAAAGCTTTTGGATTTTCTCCTCCTCCTACGGTTATTCCATTTCCTACTCTAAGAGCTTTGTTCCTACTTATTCATTGAATTCATTGTGTACTGAGACCAGGTATTAAATATATTCTCTAAGCATATTTGTGTTTTCAGTTTAATTGGGTGGCTTTTTTGTTGTTGTCCCCTGAAGAGTTTTTAAAGTTGCTGTCCTTAAGCCAGGAATGGTCCAGTATCAAATATTTAGGTTTAAAAAGATGTGAATATTCCTATTAGGACCCTTTTCAGAAACTCTTGCTGTGAAGACAGTGTTTTGATTGATACAGGCTTAATTACAATATTGCTAAATTTATGGAACCCCACGATAAACCATGGATGCTCTTAAAATTAACTGCAAAGTAGAAGCTATTTTTCTCTCTCTTTTTTACTGATGATATAGTAAGGAGTACAGGAGGTTAAATACCTAGCCTAGAGTCATGCAGACTCCAGACTTTAACCCAATTTTTTACCAAGTTTGGGCTATTACCGCAATGGAAAATGTTTTTTGGGTTTTCTTTCCCCAGCATGATGGGTCCAAAGGACATAGGGCAGTGGTTTCTTTTTTTATTTTATTTTATTATTTTATTTTATTTTATTTTATTTTATTTTATTTTATTTATTTTATTTTATTATTTTTTTATTCATGAGAGACACACAGAGAGAGAAAGAGAGGCAGAGACACAGGCAAAGGGAGAAGCAGGCTCCATGTAGGGACCCCAATGTGGGACTCGATCCCAGGTCTCCAGGATCAGGCGCTGGCCTGAAGGCAATGCTAAACCTCTGAGCCACCTGGGCTGCCCAGGACAGTGGTTTTCAAAGTGTGGTCCCTGGACCAGAACCATCTGGAGACTTGGTAGAAATGCAAATTCCTGATTAGTGGGGCCTGGGAATCTGCATTTGAATGAACCTTCCCGTGATTATTCTGCTTGCTCTAAAGTTGGAGAACTGTTGACCTCCAGGTCTGGAAAGCAGAGGTAAGGCATATTTTTAGCTATTCTTTTCATTGGAGAATAAGGAAGCAGAACGTGAAGGCACAGCTCAAAAAGCCCAGTGGAGAACGTCAATGAACAGGGGTGTAGTGGGAACAAGGCTAAGTGGTGGGTGGGATAAAGGAGTTATTGAGAGGCCGCCTTTTTGGGGGGAACACAGTTTTACTATTTCTCTCTTGAATTGTCCCTCTGACTCAACCCTGCCCACATTCTGTGCTTAAAATATCCGTAGAAAATAAGCTGGTTTCTATATACTTCATTAAGCTGAGGATGCTCTCAGAACTGCAGGAGCCCTGGGAGTCTGTCAGGTTGAGCAGACGTTCTGGTGGGGAGGCGGCTCTGACTCACAGCTGAACCTCATTGTCAAAACCCTGTCCTGGTTCAGTCACGTCAGAGCCAGAACCCGGGCTGGGGAGCTGGAAGTGTATGATCTGCTTTGCAGATGCAGAGTTGCTCTTGGCAAATCCCCGCTCTAGTTCCTCTAAGGAGCAACCTGGTGCAAGTAGAAGAGGTGGGGGAGGAGGGAATGAGGGTTTGACGTACTGACCTGCCATCGTGATGATGTGTGCCTGTTTCCAAATGGGTCCAGCCTGATGTCCCAGACACGGCATATGGTACTCATGATCCCCCTCGGCGGCAGGTAGTTACATGCTGTCGTGCTGTTTTCCATTTTGCAAAACACAATGCTCTGCTGTAAAACAGTTGGGCCCCGGAGAAGGACAATATGGTGTAGTATTTTGGCTAAGACTCACCACTGCTCTGTACTCAGCGTCTCACACTTGTAAAAGAAGGGCCTAAGCAACAAGTGTCAGCCGAACCAAATGAAGAACACAGAAACCAAAATTGTGGTTACTGGCGTGGAGGACAGTTGTTTATTTGTTTTGCTCACTGCAAAGCTATAGAGCCCATTAGAATTTTTTCTCTCCCAAGAGGGTTGATAGGATTTGCCCATCATTATGAGAGAAGGGGCTGGGCAGTTGGCATTTCCCTCACTGTGAACACTGGGAGGTATTTAAAAGGATCTGTGGGTGTTGTTGACGGTGATAATGATGGGGGACCATGCTGGGGCCTGGTGTCACTCAGGTTTAAACATCACTTCCCCTGGGACTGACTGACCGGAAGTCACCGCCCTCTAATTTATTATATCATGCATTTTTTAATAGTCTGCATAGCACATCCTACTGTCTGGTTTTATTTTTCTGATGACAGTTTACTGGGATATGATTCACATATGTATTCACATGCCTTACACCCTTTAAACTGTAAAATTTCATGGTTTCGGTACGTTCACATAACCAATCACATACATTCTCGTCACCAATGTCAACTCCAGAATATTTCCATCACTGCCAAAAGAAACCCGTCTCCTGTAGCCATCCCCTGCCCAGCCATAGGCAACCCCACTAATTGACCTTCTCTTTCTCTCTGGATTTGCCTGTTCTGGACTTTTCATATAAATGGGCTCATACAACATATGGTCTTTTGCAAATGGCCTCATTCATGTGGCATCATGATTTTAGGTTCATCCATGTGGTAGCAGGTAGCAGGGCCTCATTCTTTTTTACTGCAATCTGATTATTTCTTATGTGTTTAGTTTTTTTGTCTCATTAAAAGGGAAGTTCTGTGAAAGGGCACCTGGGTGGCTCAGCGGTTGAGCATCTGCCTTTAGCTCAGGTCATGATCCTGGGGTCCTGGGATTTAGTCCCGCATCCGGCTCCCTGCAGGGAGCCTGCTTCTCCCTCTGCCTGTGTCTCTGCCTCTGTCTCTGTGTCTTCATGAATAAATAAATAGTTTTTTTTTTTAAGGAAAGTTCTGAAGGATGCCTTCAGGCTAAGACAAGAGGAGGATGTGTCCCATATCACATGGTTCCAGGGGAGCACAGCCTACACTGGAGCACGGTTTCCTTTTCCATAGTCAGTCCCTCTTCCCAGCAACATAATGGTTCTGTGCCTTCGAAACCCTATCAGTTACATCCATTGATTGGTTGAGTACTTCCGGCCACTGGGCAGCATCTGAACTCACTTAGGCTGGGGTTAGGAAGAAACCTATATGTACTCCTGCTGTTGAGGGAGGAAGTTCAATCATTCAAGCACAAGAAGGCATTTGTTTGACTTTCACAAAGTCTGTCTTTCTTCCCTGGTGGGATCTTGTGCTAACATTGCTAATAGAATAAATAAATGTGTTGTCCCTGCTGCTGGACTCTCCTGGCCAACTGTGCGTCTGCACGTAGGCAGATCTTTCCCTAAGGCCTTGCTGCTGATCATCACTTGAATAGCAAAGTAGGATGAAGCACACTCTTACTACCACGTCCCCCACAGCCAGTGAGAGCTGTGGTAGTTTACCCTGGACTTAGAGCTTCCACTGGAATTCAAACTTGGGCTAACCATGCTTCCCATTTGCTGAGTTGATGAGGATTGATTTGTGAAAACTGTTCCCTGCTACCTGGGCAAAAGTGGGGTTCATTCATTCATTCATTCATTCATTCATTCTTCTGTATTTGTAAAGCCGTTGGAGGCCCTAGTGAGGTGTTGGGGATATGGAGATAAAATACATACCACTTTCCAGGAGTTCTTGGTCTACAGTAGAGGTGAGGTTAGCAGCTATAAAAAAAATAGTGGGGATCCCTGGGTGGCGCAGCAGTTTGGCGCCTGCCTTTGGCCCAGGGCACGATCCTGGAGACCCAGGATTGAATCCCACATCGGGCTCCCGGTGCATGGAGCCTGCTTCTCCCTCTGCCTGTGTCTCTGCCTCTCTCTCTCTCTCTGTGACTATCGTAAATAAATAAAATTTAAAAAAAAATAGTGAAATGATGGGAGTAAGAACGGAGCATGAGTTGTGCCTGGGTGGCTCAGTCATCCTCTCAGGATCCTGAGATTGAGCCCCGCTCAACGGGGAGTCTGCTTGTCCCTCTGCCCCTCTCCTCCCCCCACTCATGCTTGCACATGCTCTGTCTCTTCCCCTCTCTCTCTCAAATAAATAAATAAAAATCTTTTTTTTTTTTAATTTCAAAAAAGAAATGGGGCTAGAGATGTCTGGTAGGAGCACTTGATGTCGTTAAGGGAGAAGAGATAGCAGGAAAATGTTGAGGGGTTCCTGAGCGGACTCCTGAAAGGAAGGTAGGCATCAACCAGGTGAGAAGTGGGGAAATGGGGTGCACACAGACCACATGCAGCCGGTCTGTCTTCCATGTTCGGTTGGCTCCCTTCTTTTACATTTATGGTTGGATTCACTCATGTACTGGCAAATGTTTAAATGGCTCTCTGAAAAAAGCGAATGCCTGTGTACACAGAGTTGGGAAGTGATATACAGCGTTTCTACCAAGTAGATGTCACAGACGCAAATTATCTCAGAGCAGAGATGATAGTAAGACAAACCAGGAGGTGATGAGTTTTGAGTAATAGGTTATTACTTGAATAACAGGTATACGATTGTGTGTATGTTATATATACAGTTTATTTAACTGTAAATTTGTATAATTTAGTTTTTTTACCGTTGGCCGTATTTAACAACCAGCTCACAAAATGCCCGAAAAATGTAACGCTTGGCTTTTGCAAGCTGGTTTGAGCCAACTCTCCTGCATCGTTGATTGGATTCATTCTTTCACTCGGCAAGAGTGTACCGAGCAGCCACTGTTTACCAGGCACTGTTCTGAGAGCTGAGAATACGTCAGTGAACAAAACAAATAGCAAAATTCCCTTCTGGTTCTAAAATTCTGATTTTTAGTCACTGATCCTCCAACCAGTCTTAGATCTCCACATTTCCTTTGCTGTCTCCAAGCGTTGCACAGATCGCGTTCGTGGCTCCCTGGGCGTAGCATCCCCACATCTGCTAGTGCACACACATCTGGGCAAGAGTCTAACATGTAGAAGCAGCAACTAAGGACACCTAGTCTGACCTCAGACATCCTCGGCCCTCCTGCAGACCGGAGCTAGTCTGGGAGTTGTACTAAGCGTGCAGAACTACTGGCATCTCAGTGACCCAGAAAGAGACACCTGGGGGTTAGACTGTGTGGGTGACGGCTCCTCTTGGGATTCCTCTCTGACTATTCCATCCCTTGTCACTCCTGCTGCTCAGATTCTGATGCTGCTTTCCTGTGGACCCAGGGCACCCAGATTTCCTCTGCTTTGCCCTGATTGTACTGCCTTAGACAAAAGCTCTTTGAGGTTGTAGACTGTGCCTCCAAATCAACAAGCACTTGATGATAAGCTGAATAAATGCACTCTCCATTTATTTGATCAGGTGGCCAAACTTTGTAAGCTTATCATCTCTGGGAAAATCAAACTTCGAATGTTTATGAGCTCATGTAAAGACTGCTCCCCATGTGGCAGCCAAAGTGTTAGGAGGTGATCTGAATTTAACCTTGAACTTGAGTCAATGTGGAGAACCAATAGGGGCCCATCTGTATGTTCTGAGAGATGGAGCTCAGGTCCTGGGAAGCAGGTGCCAGCTGCCACCTTGCTGTGGGAACTTGGGTGCTAGCTTTTGGGCTTGTTAACCCAGGAGACTGGGCTGGATAGTCCCATAGTTTGGTGTTCCAGGATTGTACTAAATTTTCCTAATAGTTGCAGGATGCAAAATGTATGATTTGGATAATTTTCCTGTCCTTTTTAAAATATATATAGAATTCAAGGATGCCTGTTTTGGTGGACAGGTGGGAATAAGACTGTCAGATATGGTGTAAAGTTCTACTTCCAACACCATTTCTGTGTTCACATGGAGTTCAAATGCACTTGATAAATTTAAGAATGATTCTTTCTCATATCAAAGTGTATTGGTGCAAAAAAAAAAAAAAAAAAAAAACCAAAAAAACAACAACCTTTGCCTTTTTTTCTAGGCAAGGGAAGCCTGAAATAGCAGGAGTGGAATTATAACCTTTAGCAAGAGAGGGAAAAGCCCTCAATAAACTATTGCCCAGACAGAGCCGCTTCCAGCTGCAGTTTAAGAGGAAATGAGCAGAGGAATCGAAGGCACTACCCAGAGAGGTGCATCCCCACCTTGTCCCGCTCTGGCCCAGCTCTCGTTCCTGTGGCTACACACCCAGCAGTACACACCTCTTGGGAAGAGCCTGTGCTCCATCTGTAGAGCCCGGCCTTCTGAAGACAGCATTTCTAACCAAATGTTTTCCTGTTTTATTTTTTTTAACCCTTGCAAAACCGCCAGCCTCCAAGCTGTCTCTCAGAGGAGCAAGGATTTCGGTTAGAAAGCAGCATATGTTTTGAGGGGTCATCTCAGAAACAGATTTTCCCAACAGTATTGCAGATGGGGGAGGGGGGTTCAGAAACGTCCATATAGCAGAAATGGCTGTACTTTAAATTTTTATGGTTTGGGGTAATCTTAACTTTTTACTTCTTAATGTGATATTACTATGATTTTATAAATGTAAAAAAACCAAGCTATATAGAAGTGTGCAAGGTTAAAAAAAGAAATAGGAGGAAGGATACAACCTTTCTCTCCATGTACTCAAGATGACCTAATTTTAAATCCTCCGAAAGTGTAGTATTACTTTTTATTTCCACCCCTGGTGTCAGTGAGCATCCATTCCCGCCCCCTGCACTGGGTGTTGAGACCAAGGCTCGAGTGCCTTGCAGCAATAAAGAATGAAGATGGAAAGTTTCCTGATAGACATCTCACCGAATGACTTCTCGCCCTTAAAGAATCGCATTGCTAAATAAGATTTTTTTTCATTATTCTTCTCCAGAGACCATTCAAATGCCCCTTTTTTTCACAAACTAGGGTTTTTAAACCTCAAAGAGCTGAGGAAGACGTAGAGAGAGCCAGGCTGTGCAGTGTTCTTCTCCATGAAACATGATGTTGGTGCCGTTGCATTCTTGTTCCTAAATAAGCTTTCTAAAAATACAGTCAAATCATGCTGGCTTGCAGAAATATGTTCACAGCGCTGTAGTGAATAATTTGAAGCGATGGCTATTTCCCGAATGTTTTCTTCATATTAAATTTTTTATTATATTACCTAGGATCTCTTTTTATTAAGAAAATCCAATAATCAGTACCTTGGAAATCCAGTTCTTTCCCTCTATTTATTTATTTATTTATTTATTTATTTATTTATTTATTTATTTATTTATGTGTTCTGTGTGCGGTTGAATGTCACCGGAAGTCACCCGAAGTCACTGGCAAATAGGTTTCTGTTTCTTTGTTTTTGTTTTTTGCTCTTAAGCTTTGAGACTCTCACTTGGGCAGAAGTATAGAAACAGCCACAGAACTCTTCTACAAGCTTTGTTCTCGGCTCTTCGCCTTTTGATCTAACAGGACACGTTTAGGGGGAAAAAATGTCCCCATACAACCTCCTGCTATCTAATTCTACCTGGGGACACATTTTGGTACTTGTCCTATTATGAGAGGACCGAGAATTCAATCCATTGTGTGTAAATGCAACACAGGTAAATTAAATTATCTCTGGAATAAATGGTTATAATCTTTTTTTCAAGTTCAATCTCATCAACTAGAATGGGTTTTGGTCTCCAGGATATGAAGCCTCATATTAATTTGGTTTCACTGGATGGATGGACAGATATTAGGCCTGGATCTGTCATACTGGTGAGGTGTGTAGAATCAAGAGTTTTCTTTAAAAAAAAAAATCTTTAAATGGGCTTTGCAATTCATAATAATAATAATAATAATAATAATAATAATAATTCCTTCATTTTTTCCTACCTAGTTTGTGCTAGGCAGGTGCTAAGCAGTCACTGAACTCTAATACAAGCCAAGTGGGCAGGTGTGTAATGTCACTGCTTCTCATATGAGCAATTAAAATGACATTCCACTAGACACCATGGTCTGGGACTCACTGTTTCCTTAATAATACAATATATAAATGTTTCCTTTTTAGTTGATGGAAATCCTCCTTCCTCTAGTTTGCAGTTGCCGAATAGGTCATAGCGTCACAGTGTGATTAATCAGGTCCTCAGTGGTAGAGAATCAAGTTTCCACCAGTTTTTCCTGCTTGCAACCTGTGTCCTGCTGCAATGCGTGTGCAGATCTGTGCGTTTCTGGGCACAATTTCTAACACCGAGGTGGGTTATTTGATATTCAGACAACTCCAGGAACTCAAACATTGCAAATACTCACCTCTCCTGTTAATGCGAAATAAAGCTCTACCGTGATTGCATTGAGAGCGGGCTGAGATGAGAGGGTGGCGGGAGGGCTCATGTCACACTCGCGCTCTCCCAGCTGTATTGTCCCCATGTCCCCATGTACCTTCCACTCAACTCCTACCCACTCTGTGAGGCCACCTTCTCCCTGAAACGTCCCTCGTAAGATCAGTCCCCGCAGTGTGTCAGGCAGGCCCCGGGCTACTCCCCAGCACCTGGGCCAAGAGCCCCGGCTTCCCCTTGCCTCCCTGAGTATCAGGAACAAGGATCGGCCGCTTGGAGGAGCAGACAGGGTTTATTTAGTTCTGATGCTAGTGACAGGTCCCCACTTCAAATCAGCTTGAACTGAAAAGAGGTGATCGGCTCACCTGATTGAGAAGTCCAGGGCTAGTTTCCAGGTTTAGGTGGGATCCACGGTCACCCCCTTTGCTTGGCTGTCTCCCTCTGAATCAGCTCACTGACTGGCTTGCTTTCTCCTCATTGTTCCAAGACAGGCTCCTGTCCATCTCCTGTCCTCAGCCACCCCGCAAGGAGGCCCATTCATTCAGTGCAACACGCATTTATTGAGCACCTACCATGTGCCAGGAAATATGCTAGACCTGGGGGAGACAGCAGTGAACAAACCAGGCCACAACACAAAACAAAACAAAAAAGAGGCCCTTGGCTTGCCTCTATTGATTCTCTCTTCTGCAAAAGTCCCAAGACATGTTCCCGGGGGGTCGTGTGATACTGGCCCGGCTGGGGTCCGCAAGGCCCCCGGGGATCAGTGGTGAGAGGTGGGCTGCGCTGGGTCCAGGGAGGCTCCGCAGAGGGAGCCAGAGGGAGTGGCCACTGTGGCCAGCGCGGGGCCAGCGGATGCCGCCCAGCGACAGAAGCAAGTGGCTGTCCCACCTGGTCGCTGCGGTCCCGGCTCCCAGCCTGCGGTCCCGGTCTCCCCTGTCGGGGGACTGACCCCTCCAGTCCCGGGGGCGCTGACACGTGCTTTCCTCCCTCCCTGCAGCTGCAGATGAAGATGAGCGAGCGGGCCGCCTCCCTGAGCACCATGGTGCCCCTGCCCCGCAGCGCCTACTGGCAGCACATCACGCGGCAGCGCAGCGCCGGGCAGCTCTGCCGCCTGCAAGGTAAGCAGCCCCGGGAGCCCTGGCCTCCGTCGCCCCATCCTGGGCGACTTGCTCCAAATGCAGATGCCTGGGCCCTCCGCTCCAGGCAGCCCCGGTGCTCAGGCCCAGGAGGTGGCTGAGCAAACCCCCCTGGGCCCGGCCCCTGCACGGCGTGGGGGCCAGAGGGCTGCGCTCTGCGCTTCGGGAAACGGTCTGGTGCCCTCAGCGGCAGCATTTGGGAACTTGCCAGAATGCAGTTTCAGGCCCCTTCTGAGGCCTACAGGATCAGGAGCTCAGGGGCCGGGGGCCCAGCCACCTGTGTGTTCTCAAGCCCTCCAGGCGACTCAAGCTTAGGAAGCATGTGCTGTTGGAAAGAGATGCACTGGGACGGGGTCCTGGGTTCTGGTCCTGCCCGGGCTCCAAGCAAACCCTGAGAAGCCTGTCTGCTAGAACAGTGGCCTCAGAGACAGGATACAGAAGAGCACACAGAGGGGACAGCAGGAACAATGAGACACAAATTTTAAGTATTTTCCTCTTTTCAAATGCAGCTTTTATGTTGTATAGTTTGTTTGTTTTTTTTAAAAGATTTTATTTATTTACTCTTGAGAGACACAAAGAGAGAGAGGCAGAGACATAGGCAGAGGGAGAAGCAGGCTCCCTGCAAGGAGCTGGATGTGGGACTCGATCCTGGATCCCGGAATCATGCCCTGGCCCAAAGGCAGCTGCTCAACCGCTGAGCCACCCAGGCGTCCCTGTTGTATAGTTTGTAAGAATAGCCTGTGCGTATGTCACTTAGAAAAAATAAATAGGGGATCCCTGGGTGGCGCAGCGGTTTGGCACCTGCCTTTGGCCCAGGGCGCGATCCTGGAGACCCGGGATCGAATCCCACGTCGGGCTCCCGGTGCTTGGAGCCTGCTTCTCCCTCCTCCTGTGTCTCTGCCTCTCTCTCTCTCTCTCTGTGTGACTATCATAAATAAATAAAAATAAATAAAAAAATATTTTTAAAAAAAGAAAAAATAAATAGGCCTACACGGGGGACCCCAGGTGAAGAACTTTCCATGATGAGCTGCAAGATACCAGAACTTTGAAGGGCACACGCTAGACGGCATCTAGTCCATATGCAGAAATTTGCTGAATAAATGAATCTAAGAACAAATGAAGGGCCATAAAAAACAGTGGCCTCAGCTGAAGTGGCAACCTCTGTCCCCTCGCCCATCAGCCATCGTTTCAGCGCCCCCTGCTGGCTATCTCTCCCCCAAAGAGCTTTTCCTGTTCTTTTTTCTGGAATTCTGTGCCTTTGCCCCCATCCTAGGCCTCTTGGTCACCTCCAGATCTTACCTCCTGACTCCAAGGAAACCCTCCCGGCTCCCTGATCACTGGCGTGGAATCTTGATCATGTGTGCTCCCAGGACGAGGGCACTGACACTCTTCTTTATAGTCCTTAGCACAGTGTTCATGCCGTGTTGAATTGTATGGCCAGTTGACTCCTCTTCCAGGAAGCAGTGAAGATTTTATTTATTTATTCATGAGAGACAAAGAGAGAGGCAGAGACATAGGCAGAGGCAGAAGCAGAGGCAGAAGCAGGCTCCATGCAAGGAGCCCAACGTAGGACTCGATCCCAGGTCTCTAGGATCATGCCCTGGGCCGAAGGCAGGTGCTAAACCACTGAGCCACCCAGCGGTTGGCTCATTTAGGATCCCCTAAATAAATAAAATCCTAAAAAAAAAAAAGAGGCACTGAGGGTACTTACATTCTCGTCTTTGTGACTCTAAGTCCTGCTCATTAGCAGAGGGCATGGCACACTGTGGATACTCTGAAAATATATCCCGAGTGCCTATGTGAGTGACTACACTCACAAATAACTGATGACAAGCTTACTTGCCAGAACATAAGCAGAGAGAGGGAGAGAGAGTTGGGGTAAATCAGGTTGTCACAAAGACCACTTGACAACCTGCCTTTATACTACTGCCTTTATACTACTCTAGCACCTGGCTATATTTTTTAACATAAAATAAGATAAATAGTAATTATTGAAAGCTTAGAAGAAGCATGCATAACAGAAGTTCACACAAAGCTATTGAATTGCTTTGTAACTTGACTTTCTACACTTGCCAAGATGACCTTTACAAAAAAAGTATATCTGGATGCTGTGTGCCTGGCTTGCAAAACAAAGTTGAGAACCAAAGTTGATGTAGGCGTAGGGAGGAAATTGATAAGTGACCTTAATTCCTGAGATACAGAGTAGTAATTGGAGAAGTCAGTTTGCAGCAAAGGTGATGTATGGCGGGATTTCCCTAGAATAGCATGTTTGCAAAGGTGCACTGAGGGTGGGATGTCCTGAACACTTGGATATGATGCAGTTTTTGATTTTTTTTAATATTCCAGAGATTGAGAATCCTCAGGACATAGAAAAGATAATATGAAGAGCATACCCCACCTTCCTATCCTTAACTAATCTAACTATCCATAACCAAAATGAGTAGACATTCATCAGAAACGGTGAGGCCTGAGGGTCTTATCAGGACCCTAACGGTGTAATAATACTTTACAAAATATTTTTGGGCTCCAAAAAATCTTTTTTAGGTATAAAGAGGATGTTGTGGATACTGTTACACACTGTATCTTCCTAGGGTATATATGACTATTCTGACAATGTCTACCTCTGGATACTATGAAGGAAATAGCTCTATTTCCAGCATATAAATATTTTTTTTCAAGAACAAAGAATAAAATTTGTTAATTTACCTGCATGCAAAAAGCCCATATTACAGTTGGAAAGCCATACACAGCTCACGGGTCTGGGATGATTGTCAAAGACTAGTAATCCACTAATTCTAAAATAATAATAGTGATGATGTTGCCTCTAGAGGTAGAGCAGAGCAGTACAAAGCATCACAACAAAGAAAAAAATTTGCATTCTTTGAGAAGTTCCCATTATTTCTTTCTATCAAAACCAGCATGGCGCAAATCAAACAACTCATCAAAATTAAATTTTGGTGTATTCCCTTTACTGTTTTTACTATTAATTAGCCCTATAATCCATCACTCGAAAGTAATGAGATATTATTGTAAAATTAGGTTCAAGAGCCTTGGTATAGATTTTTTCAAGTGATCACAGTCACAGTAGTTCCAGACCAGTAATTTGAAGATAGTGATTTCTTAGTTTCTAGTGAGATTAATGGCAATTGTAATGAGAAGTCCTACCACAGATTTTCTGCAGAGCTGATGGATTATCAAGCTTTGTATTGATGATCTGTAGGGTTTTGAAGATGATTGTGTCCTAGGTTTTGAAGATGAGAGTTAAAACTTCTATTGTTTTTTCTTTGTCACATTATGATCTTCGCTGAACACAAATTTCCATTTGAGTTCTTACAGTCTCCCTGTTTGGCACACTGATACCACGTGGTGAATATCCTAGTATTTTAGACTATCCGTATGCATGGAAATGGCATAATAATTGCTTCAGAGTTATTATTACTTTTTGCTTTATGTTTTTGTACTAATTATTCCATCAGATGATTTGCTTCTACATACTTTTGCTACCTGTGCTTTATTTCCATATTTAATTTGTACCAGTGTTTACTGAGAGATTTCTTCACCTGCATGGTCTGCGTAGATTTGTCTGCATTCGTTTTATCTTGTGGATCGCTTTTGAGGCACCAATATTCATTGAGCTACAGGGCCAATATGTGGTCTATGTGTAGAATGGGACTCAACTTACCAGTAATTTATTACTTTAAAAAAAAAAGTTCTCAGCTTCCCTAAAATTATCTTGTTTATCAGAGGTGGTCGCTTACATGACAAATAGGATAAGTCCAGCTGTTGTTCCTCCTATGCCACCTACCTTCTTCTTTCCTCCCACACCCTGAATAAAACTGAAACTGGAAAAAAAAATGAATGGCATCATTGCCCTGTGTGTGTCGTGTATTGGGCTCACATGGCAGATGAGGTCTTCTTGTTGTGATGGTGTTTGTGAGTTGTGATTCCTCTGGCCAGCTCATTTACCTGGGGGTACTGCAGGATGCCTTTTCCAGATGACAGATCTGGAAGCTAATCTTGGAAGGCATGCAAATTTACAGGGGCATTTGTCCATCTGGTTGGAGAACAGATCATTTTCTCCTTCAAATTTAGTCCTGTAGAGCCACCTGCTGGGTAGGTTTGGAATTATTATTACTGCGGTGGGGAAGAGGTGCTGGCTTTGACATGGCCCCGTGTATGAAGACATATTTAATCATCACTGCTTCTCCTGCCCCATTTCCAGTTTTCCTATAGAAATTCCCTTCTAGGGTTGAGCATATGCAAAATCAACATGTGAAAGATGTTTATCATGAATACTGGAAGAAAATCATGAAAGAGAAGCATTTATCTGGGGCACCTGGGCAGTTCAGTCGGTGAAACGTCTGCCTTCGGCTCTGGTCATGATCCCAGGGTCCTGGGATCGAGCCCCACATCAGGCTCCCTGCTCAGTAGAGAGTCCGCTTCTCTCTCTCCCTCTGCCCCTCCCCCTGCTAGTGGTCTCCCTCTCTCTCAAATAAATAAAATCTTTTTTTAAAAAAGAGAGAGAGAAGCATTTATCAAGTTGAACACTGTAACTACGGGATTCTTTCAGGAGCACATCGCATAAAATAAGACCGAGTGATGTGTTCCCAAGTGTGTTCCGTGGAGCACTAACCCCGGTAGATATGGCCCTTTCCCAAAATAGTACTGTGTCCGGTAAGTTTGGGGGAAATGCTACATGTTAGGTTAAAATGTCTTTTTGGAGATTGAGAATGCCAACCACTATCTTCAAGGTTTTGAGATGTCCTAAAAAAGAACCTGGTTAATCTTGCTTAAACCAGAGCTCTGCAAATTTATTTTTTGCATGTACATAATGTCTTTTTTTTTTCATGTACATTGGTGAAGCACTAGGTTTGTTCCTCACAAGTCAGACAATATATATTGGACAAGTGTGTTTGATGAAGATAGCTTCTCTTGAAGACCTGCTGCATTGCAGGCTTTGTACTTACCATACTTGGTCTCACTTAGTCCTTAGAGCAGCTACATGAACGTATACTATTCTCATTTGCAACTAAGAAACTGAGAATTTGAAGGGTTAGTAGTGTGTCTGAGGTCACCTACCGAGAAAGTGACCTTTCTCTCTTCATTCAAGCACTCACTCATTCATTGAGTTGGTAAGGATTCCTTGAGCATCGACTCTATGCCAAGTAGTGTGCTAGGTGATGGAGATACACAGGCTGCCAGACAGGCACGCTTCCGCCCTCCTAGAGCCCCAAGTCTAAGGAAGAGTCACAGACAATAATTACACAAATATATATAATTTTAAATTTGGCCCGTGTCACATTGAAAAGAAAGTGTGTGTTATGGAAAATATAGCAAAGCCAAAGTTCTTGGTTTGGGGAGGTTGATGACAAAGGGACTTTTTTTAGATGGGGTGCTCACAGGAGCCTGCAGCATTTACCCTAAGACCTGCAGTCAGAGGAGAAGCAGCCACACTGAGAGCCAGGGAAAAGCATTCTCCACAGAGAGCTCATCGACTGCAAAGGCCCGGAGACAGAAATGGGCTGGGGTAAAGATCAGAACGGGGGCCCTGTGGCGGGGACATAAGGGGCAGTCGGAGACAGCAGGTGCATCCAGCTTGAACACTCACACCTCCATCTCAGAGTTATCTTCTTAGGAATCTTTACCCTTACTCCAAAGTGCTCCATTGCTTAATATTTCCAGAAACCTTCTGTTGGAATTGCCTTGGAAGATAGTGTCGCTGGTTTAAAAACAAGAAGAAAATAGGCATCATTTATCAGATTCGACTTTGCGTAGTTTTAGGTAGTCAAAGATTGGCACCGGATGTTTGTGTCGTAGTCTCTGCCGGGCATCCTTCATGTCACCGTCTCTGCTTCTCCTGCAACACTTTGAATTGGCCAGAGCAGGACTGTGTTCTCCATTTCAGTGAAGGCAGAACCTGAGACCCTTGGAGGTCAAAGACTTGCTGAAGACCACATGGCCACTGGGTGGAGGGACTGGAGGAGGGACTCCTTTCTTTCTTTTATCCTATGTTCTTACCTGTGAGCAGAAACTCCACCACCGTGGCTGTTTCAAAGGCACATACCATTGAATGGAAATGGCTCCCCCAGGGGACTGGTTCTAGCTCATGCAATTTACATTGTATTTTATTTATTTTATTTTATTTTATTTTATTTTATTTTATTTTATTTTATTTTATTTTATTTATTATTTATTCATGAGAGACACAGAGAGAGAGGCAGAGACACAGGCAGAGGGAGGCAGGCTCCATGCAGGGAGCCCGACGTGGGACTCGATCCCAGGTCTCTAGAACCAGGCCCTGGGCTGAAGGCGACGCTAAACCACTGAGCCACCCGGGCTGCCCTACATCGTTATTATAAGGGTGGTAGTTTCCTAGGGTAAGTGGCTGCTTCAGAGACGTTGACATTGGGTTTTCAGTATTAAATCTAATGTAGTCACAGACGTGGTCTGTACATCAGTTAAGAGACAAGAGATTAAGATCTGAGCAGAAGTGAAAATGTAACAAATAAATGAGGGTCTCAGACTCTCGTGTCTATGGGATCAGGGAGGACGTGCAAGCAGTGAAACAGGGCACGGTGTGGGGGTGTGTGCTGGGGTCCCTGGTGAATCACAGGGGCCCTGGGGCAGCAGATAGGACCATGTGCCGTCCAGTTTTGTAAGAGAACAGGCAAATCGACACCTCTATGAAAGTGTGAAGTTATTTAAATATTGACAGGCAATTCTAAATACTTTATGACCTGTGCAGGCCAGAGAACAGGCCCAGACACGGTCTACATGACCTTTGCGTGAATTGCAAAATGGGGGACAGGTGATTCTATCCATTTCCTGGCTTTAAGCTAAAAATAGCACTCACGCCAAGCCAGAAAGGCTCAGTGAGCCAGCGTGATGATAGAGGCTGCAGGTGCTTTCATTTTTATTTTCATTTTTATCTGTCACTTTTCTCACAAACTTTTACAATCCAAGGAGCTAAACGGGTGAAGGCTCAGGAGGGGCTTTGTACTTGACCAGGGATTTGGGTTTTTCATCAACACTGTACACTGTCGGCTTCCTGTGGGAACTTTTATCAAACTGTAATAAAGATGTGCTGGATGTTTATCTGTGGTGCTCAGACTCATTAAGTAACCTCTATACCCAACGTGGGGCTTGAACTCACGACCCCGAGGTCAAGAGTCAGTTGCTCTACTGCCTGAGCCGGCCAGGCTCCCCTTGTGTTATTTAAACTCATTAACACAGTTGCTCTGTGTTACGGCGTGTGTAGTGGAAAGAAGATGTAATTTCTGTTCAAAATGGTTAGGAGGTCGGAAGAAATTTACAATTAAATTAAAAATTAATTACAATTAAATTTCTTGTAATTTGAGACATCTGAATATTCAAGCTTCTCTAATAATCGCCACTGTTGTGTGCGAGCGACTGTCTCACTAGGTCTGTCATTTCCTTAACGCTTCAGATTTGAGGCTGGCAAATATGCAAATCCGTGACTTCTTGACGGGTCTCTGTGGAGCTCAGGGCTGTTTGTGACAAGGTGATGGCGTATTAACTAGGCCAAAATGCCACCATAAACCTTTTTGGCTTGGCTCATTGTTTAAAAACATCATTGAAAAAAAAAATAAAAATAATAAAAAAAATAAAAAATAAAAAATAAATAAAAACATCATTGTTCTGAATGTGTCCTGCAAGGCATGTGTGCTCCACGTAGCCACAGCTGCGCTGCTGTGTTAGGTGTTGACCACACGTTTGGCCCCCAGGAATGCTGTATTCTGGGTGCCCGGGTGGCCCAGTCCCTGAAGCATCTGCCTCCAGCTCAGGTCAGGACCCTGGGGTCTTGGGATGGAGCCGCATCCAGCTCCCTGCTCAGCGGGGTGTCGGCTTCTCCCTCTCCCTCTGCCTGCTGCCCCCTGCTCATGCTTTCTCTCTCTCTCTCTCTCTCTCTCTCTGTTAAATAGATAAGATCTTAATAAAAGAAAAAAATGCTGTCCTCAGTATGCTGGGTTTGCTGTGCTCCCCGGAGAGCGGCTGGCACAGGCGCCCGCGTGAATTTCCTGGCAGAGGCAGCCTCTAGCCAGCAGGTGGCAGAAAAGTCTCTGGTTTGTGTCAAATCGAGCCCGTGTGGGCAGGTGGCTGCGGCCTGAGCCTGCGGCCCAAGCCTGCGGCCTGAACCTATGGCCTGAACCTGCGGCCCATCCAGCTGCTGGCTGTCCCCGTTAACAGGGCCTGCTCAGGCATCCGTGCCCAAGAGTCCTGTAGTCACTGCGGTTGCCTTTCGGCTGCGGGCAGCAGAGTGGAGTAGGTGCACTGAGCCCAGGCGGTCTGCAAAATCCAAGATTTCTAGTATCTGGCCCTTTCTAAAGAAGCTTTGCTAACCCCTGTCTGGCTCGCAGAGGCTGCTGACCGTGCCCCCGCAGCATGTTGCCTTCCGGACTTCTTCACTTTCCTTGGTTTGGAATCTAGACCTGAAATAATAAAGCCCGTGTGGATCTTAGAGAGTCCTTACAACAAAACTTCCTAAGTAGAAGTGTAATGATGCCGTATTTCTGGGTAGGTTCCCAGAGAATGTCCTCAACAGAAGTTTTTTTCAGAGTCCTGTGATTCCTTCTCATTTCCCCTAAATATCCTGAACACAGGGGTTGATGAAGCTAAAAAATCTAGGAGGAGGGTAGCTGCTAGTGGTCCTATCTCAGCTCGGTGCAAAGACCACATGCAAATAATATGTTAATCGTGATGGCTCTCCTGACCCTTATTTGCATATCTCTGCAAGTGCCCTGGTTTTGGGGGGGGGGGGTATCCAATGCTGCCTGTTACTTGTTTCTGTTACCAAGACACTTGTTGTTACTAGCTCATGTCATCGTGGGCTTTCTTGAAATATAACCGCTGGTTTTAAATTCTTTTTTGGAAAAGATGTCTCCAGCCCTCTGAAGCTTCATCGGACAGAGACTTTCCCTGCCTACCGATCCGAACACTGACAGGAGCTGCCTAGAACCTTCCTGTGACACTTGTGAAGTGTTGGCCGCTGCGGAGCCACCAGGATGACAATGAGGAAAGAAGCCACGAAGGAAAGAGGCTGAAAGTCCTGCCTGATTGTGTGGTCATTTGGGAAACTGCAATGCAATATTTGTCTTTCTTTTCTTTTTTCTTTCTTTTTTTTATTTTTAAATCTTAGCGTGATTGAAACATGCTCTATAGATACCGACTTTTTGTTCCCTCTTTTACAGCTGGACAGAAAGGAGTCAATGCCACAGAATGATTTTCTATTGTAGATACCGTGTCCCTTGCACTTCTCTGAATCTCTCCTTTTGTGGATTCTTGTGATTTTTTCCTTCTGAGTGTTTCAATTGTATGACAGTCAGTACTGACAATAAAATGGCTCTTCATTATTTGTTATTTGTTGATGCCGTATCCCTCCGTTGTTGATATTATGGTTCTGGTTAACTATCGGAAATCATCTTTTATTACATTACCAGTTAGTTAAATCAATGCTTTGACCAACTCTTACCTATCAGGTTTAGAAGTGACTTCAAAGGACCCTTTAGTATTCTTTTCAGGCTGACAGTTTTGCTCTCACACGATCTTCCTCCTACCTACCCCCGACCTCTCCTTTTTTTAAAGCCTTGGTTTTGTTTGGACTACCTTCGTAAATCATTTTAAAAATAAAAGAGCGTTCTTCACCCATATGTTCTTTGGACTCTGGCAATCTGGTTTTCTCTTACAGCTTCAGGATTTATGAAGGTGAGTATCTTCCCTAGGAGCCATGTCTGGGATTGCACTTGATGTCAAGGCTACCGTTGACACATCTGCCCACTGTTCATTAAGCTGGTCTGTAGGGAGCATCTTCTAGTCCCAGACACCGTGCTAGGTGGAATCCAGGGATGGAGGGACAAAGAGGCGTGGTCCCCATCACCAAGGACCTTAAGTGCTGAGGAGTATGACAGGGAAATAAAGTTGCAATTATAATACAGAGTGACAGCTGCTAAGTGGGTCCCCAGGGGCCATGTGCTTCCGAAGAGACGGTCACTGTGTTCCCCAGGCTTTCCCACTAGGAACTGCCAGATGGGAATGAAATCTTGGGAGGTGCCGAGGCCAGAATGGTTATGGCTGCATGGGAAGTAGGGATGGTGGGGGGTGTCGGTCCCTGCTCTATTGTCAGTAGGGTTCCTTGATACAATACAGGACATCCAACTAAATTTGATACACAGTGACTAGTTTTTTAGTGTAAAGATATCCCAAATATTGCATAAGATAATAAAAACACCGAAAATTGTTCGTTGTGTATCTCAGAATTGGAATTTGATGAGAAGGTTGGTATTTTTTTTTTAAGTTTTTATTTATTTATTCATGAAAGACACACACACACAGAGAGAGAGAGAGAGAGAGAGAGGCAGAGACACAGGCAGAGGGAGAAGCAGGCTCCATGCAGGGAGCCCGACATGGGACTCTATCCCAGGTCTCCAGGATCACACCCTGGGCTGAAGGCGGTGCTAATCCGCTGAGCCACCTGGGCTGCCCAGTTGGTACTTTTCTTTGCTAAATCTGGCGATCTTATTTCCCAGGCTCTAGACCCATGCCTTATGCATAGCTCATGCTTGAAAAGTATGTGATAATTGAAAGGATAGATGAATAAACTCCTATTCTGAGGACAGAATTATTTCTATAAGGGGTGGCAAGTTAATATTGATTGTAGATCTTCTCAGTGCTGGGCACTGAGCTAGGCCCTTCTAAAATTATGATTTCCCCCAATAAAATCTACCCTGTATCTTCTAGGGGGAAAAAAAAGTGAATTTTACTCAGCACCAAGCAAGGGCCATAAAAAGGTTCATTTTCATTTGTGTTCTTCCCAAAAAGTGCATAATTTCCCAAAATTCCCCCTCCTCCAAAATGGAGGTTGACCAATGAAACCCCAAAATCCAGGTCTGCCTAGCAAAAATCCCTGTTGGATCTGAATTAGTTGGGATTTCCAAGGACACTGTTGGTTAGTCTGTGTCTGTCTCAGGGGTGGAGAAAAATCAGGGGGGAAGGAGGGCTAAATTCAGCTAAGAATTAGCAGATGAGGGACACATAAGTGACACAGTGCTAATGGCTCTGCTGGAATGCATTTGTGTTCTCTGTGTTCTGTGTAGCTACTTGCCACATTATGTCAGCTCATCCTCCTTCTCCCAGGTGTATCCAAATTCATATTTTAAAAATTTGGTTTGCCACACGTTTGACAAGTTCTTCACCATGTATTGTCCTGACTCTAGCTGGCTCTTGTTTTATTTTCTTTCTCTTCTAAAACGGTCTCATAAGAGGTTCTCCCAGGGTCCCAGGACCTTGGCTGCTGAGGGGGCTTAAGCTAAAGAAGATAAATGGGATGGAATTCAAGAAATAATTATAGTTATAATGAAGTCAAAGTTGCTGAATTAAGTCTAAAGTTAATGAACGTGCAAAGAAATGTCGCTGAATGTAGTAAACTTACATCAGAACCTCCTTTAGGACTTTATAAAAAAGAAACATATTGACCAAAAAAAGAGTCCTATTCTGAGTGGTTTCCCTACATTATTTTACTTAGTCCCCACAACAGGTCATGGGGTAAGTATAATTCTTGTTTCTATTTTATAGATGGAGAAACTGAGCTTTAAAAAACCTAAAGCATTGAAATAATAAGGCCCAAGATCTCTTAGCTTCGTTAAAAGGTAAATGGAGGCATGTTAAAAGTTTCAAGTTTACTTGAGCAAAAATTGTTTGAAGTGGGCAGTGCCAAACCAAAGGTGGTTAGCGATGCTCCGGGGACAGGAACCAGGGAGGGGTTTTTATAGAGAAGATGAGGAAGCAAAGCAAGGAAATTATTGGATTGACTCTAATTTAAGTGTGGTTTTATTTGAGAAAGCCTAGTTGGCTGCTCATGATTCGTTGTGCTTGGATTTCATTTTCTTGGATTCCCATGCCCTGACTGGGGCTTACATTTTGGTTTGCTTGCAGAGGCTACCAGGGCATTAGCACCGCCCATCCTTTTTTTTTTTTTTTTTTTTTTTTAAGATTTTACTTATTTATTTGTTTGAGACATAGAAGGAGAGAGAGGCAGAGGAACAAGCAGGCTCCATGCAGGGAGCCTGACGCGGGACTCGATCCTGGGTCTCCAGGATCACGCCCTGGGCTGAAGGCGGTGCTAAACCACTGAGCCACCTGCTGCCCCCATCCTTGAACAGCTACTAAATGGTAGACTCACATTTGAACCCAGGCAATCCGATTTCTGAGCCTCCTGTATAAGGCCCTAACAGGTGCTGCCTTAGGGGGCAGCACACTTTTCTTTAAAAGACAAGAATATAAATATTTAAGGTATATGGTCTCTGTTTCTGCTGCATCACAAAAGCAACCATTGACAGGACATAAGCAGATAGGTGTGGCCGTGTGCCAGTAAAACTTTATTTACGAACACCTGTGGCAGGCTGGAGTCACCCACACTATAGTTGCCAACCCCTACCCTAAATCATAAGAACCTCAAATACTCCCTTTTATTAGTTTCTGGTTTGAGATAGAAACCATGAGAAATTTAAACACTTTAATCTTGGGCCTTAAGTAAAGGGAATAGGGATTTGAAATGATTTCTATTTTCATTTTTCTAATCTCTAACCCAGGTGGTGACCACCTAAGTGTAAGCCAAGGGGAGCGTTTCAAAGCCATGGTGGATTTGTACATGATTCAAACTATATTCTAAAGCACTCGTGCCAACATTAGAAATGAACTGGCTCTGGAGGTTAAGCTGCAGAATTGTTTCTGCTTCAATTATATACTGAGAAAAGCAGTATTATTATTTTTTTTGTGGGAGGTGTGGGGGGGGAATGGGGAGTAAAATCTATGTTCTGTGTGTCCCCTTTGCATGCAGGACCAGTGCTATAAAGATCTTTTACTCATTTTAAGGCACAATAATGTAGTAGTTATTAAAACGCCTTCCAGGGTAAGACTATTGTGGTTTCTGAAATTCATTCATTCATTTACCAAGTGCTTATTCAGGATCATCCCTGAGTGTGCCAGGCTGTGTGTTGGAGTTGCCGGGAATGGTGTGAATGAAGCCATAGCAGTGTACCTGGCTTCACAGTGCCTGGCCCATGGGCTCAGAGTATTTCAGCCTATAGCTCAGAAAACAGAACAAAGGTTGGGAGAATATAAATTTACATAAAGTGACATTTTATAATTCCATCTGGGGACAATCTTGACTTTGGAGATGGGGAATACTATACAAACTATCGCGGACTGTTGAACAACACAGGTTTGAAATGTGTGGGTTCACCTATATGCGGATTTTTTTGCGATAAGTACAGTACTGTAAATGTATTTTCTCATACTCTTCTTAACATTTTCTTTTCTCCAGCATACCTTATTAGCAGAATATAATGGGTAATACATGCAACATGCAAAATATGTATTTATCAACTGTATTATTGGTAAGACATCTAGTCAATAGTAGGCCGTTGGTAGTTAAGTTTTGAGGGAATCAAGTTATCCTCAGATTTTCAATGGAGCAGAAGTCAGTGACCCTTACCCCTGTGTTGTTCAAGGGTCAACCATGTTAACAAAACCTTCCCCTCAGTCCCAGAAAAAATATATCCATTCTCAGATTCCCATTAACACAGCCAACTCCATACTTTCCATTCATATTGAGGTTTTAAGTTCTTTCGGTTAAATATTGGAGGTAAGGCTGCCCATCTTCTGATGAAAGTCAACAGTTGGCTGATGTCAGAGGAAGCTCATTGACTCAATCTGTGATAATTCGATTCAGCCAAGGCTGGACCTTGCGCTACTCATTCGCCCACAGCTGTGCTGGATTAAGATGGCCCCACCCACATTCTACTCTCTGAGTTTGTAGTTGTCAAATGCTGGCAAAAGATGCTCATTCAGTAGATCTGGGGTGGGGCCCATGGTTCTACCTTTTCAAATCAGCATCTCTGGGGAATTCCAGGGTGGGTGGGAGAAAAATCCCGCCTTAGACCTTGAGGAAATAGAAATGGAGAGTTCCCACCAGGTGCTATTTGGCCCTTAGAGAAAATCAGCAAGGTGTTCTTCCCCAAGGCCCCTCCAGGAAGTCAGCAGGAGAAGCTGGGATGCCAGGAGACATGGGATCTCGGGCACACAGGTACAAGTGCGATCCTATGTGTGGGCTACACACAGAAAGGGGAGATGTGTTGTGACCATGGCCCTGGACGTGGGCTCCCACGTGGCATTTTCAGTGCCTTGGCAATAGTTTCTTTGTTGTCATAACAAATAATAAGGAGACAGAGTTTGACCTTCTTTGTTTCTCTAAGATGCCCCATGTGCAAGGGCTTCCCGCTCTGCTCCTTTTACTAAGAAACCACCAGCCAGAATGACATTTTCCTGTGGTTATTGGATTGTCTGCCTTTTCCAGGCTTCTCAAGCTCCCTGAGGGCAGGTGTTAACGTCTACTTGCCTTAGCTTTGTACCTTCAGCACCAAACAAAACACCTAGTGAAATTAGTGGGTGCTCAGTAAATATTGGTTTTGTAAATAAAGAAGTGGAACATGAGTCCACCATGGATGCATCATGAAATCGCAGTATACTGTCTCCAGGACAGTCTAACTCCAGCGCCCACACTCATCACTGCTGCACTTTTGTTTCCCAAACTGTGTGCTAAGGTACCCTGGGGTGCCACAGGGAACTCACAGAGGTGCTGCGGGATATATCGAGTTTTTTGCAGGAGACCATGGTACTCAACATGTATTAGACCCTTGGGAATGACTACTGGCTGGAGGCTGTTCAATTTCAACATTAGGTCACACAAAAATTAACTCCCGTGATACCATTTTTGTGAAGCTGGGTTTTGAGTCGTTGCTCTGATAAAAAGCAGAAGTACTGTGTGAAAATCACATGGGCAAGAAAGTGAGGGTGGCAGTGGGAATCATCTTATTCCCAGGGTTTGAGGAGCTTCAGTGCCCGGCAGACACACACATCCCCTTACCTAGGATTTGTGGTTAGTTAAGAATAAAATATAAATATTTTTTCTTTTGACTTAGGTGTATTTTTTCAAATGGCTACTAATTTGTTAGGACATAAATACTGAAGTTGTTTGGACCTAGCAACTTGAGAAATGGAGCTGCTATGTGTTTCTTTTGGCCTAAAGGTGTTAAGAGGAAATTTCCTAAGATCTTAAAAACACTGTAGACAAGAAAATATGAGAATCTCTGCCCCACATTATGTTCTCTGCCTTGCCACAGCCCCACATGTAGGCCCTAGGGTGTAAGACCCCGGCTCTGTATTTAGAACCCACAGCAGGGCGGTTTTATGGATGCGACCCAGGCAGTCACACACGGATCCATTCTCCAAAGGGTCCCGTTCTTGGTTTAATGCTCTCCTGTAGCCGTCTTGAAATTCTTGTGCTTTTATCTTTGAACTTGTGTTTGTGAGTAAAGTCCAGTGGGACAGTGGAGCACGTGTATGAGCAGAGAAGGCAACTGAAGTGTGAGCCTCCGCTCACTGTGCCTTGATGCCTTGTTTGCAAGTAGCACTCAGGGTGCATAAAAGTTCAGAGGACCCAAGGTGTGTGGGAGGTCACTGGGACCCAGAGCGAGTTCAAGATGAGTGTGTTACATCCACCACCAGATAAGCAGGGGCCTTTCCTTCTGAACCAGGGAGACTTTCCCTCTGAACCAGAACTTGCTTCAAATGCAGAAAGAAGACAGCAACCAAAGAAAACAACCAAAGCAGCCTGTCATATCTTAAGTCACTTTCCTATAGGACTTAGAAGGGAAAGGCAAAATCGGGCAACCCAGAGTTCCTTTTGCCTTCAGTCCTTTCTTGTCCATCATTAAACCTAAGCTAGAGTGTTGTTGCTAGAATGTGCACACATCACGGTGTGAAATAAAAAATAGTTGTGTTCATCTTGTGTGGTGTTCCCCCCCGTACTGGCAGGAACAAAATATATATGCACGTTGGGGCCACAAAATGCTAGTAGTGCAATTTTGGTGATTCAGCATGTGAATTAAATGTCCTTTAAGAAAGATTTATTTGAGAGAGAGAGAGAGAGTACATGTGTAGGGGAAAGCATGGAGGGGCAGAGGGAGAGAGAATCTCAAGCAGACTCACCCTGGGCACAGAGCCCATCCTGGGGCTCCATCCTGGGGCTCCATCCCGGGACCCGGAGATCACCACCTGAGCCCAAACCAAGAGTTGGCCGCTCAACCAACCGCCCCACCCAGGCGCCCCATGAGTTAAATGTTCTTATAGTTACATTTAAGATGGGCACTGCACAGTGTAAAGGTGACCCGTAAAACTCATGGGAGTAGGGGGATCCCTGGATGGCGCAGCGGTTTGGCGCCTGCCTTTGGCCAAGGGCACGATCCTGGAGACCCGGGATCGAATCCCACGTCAGGCTCCCGGCATGGAGCCTGCTTCTCCCTCTGCCTGTGTCTCTGCCTCTCTCTCTCTATGTGACTATCATAAATAAATAAATAAATACCTTAAAAAAATTAAAAAAAAAAACTCATGGGAGTAGCTTAAAATTTTCATTTTTCTCACGATGACCTGAACAGCAAGCGAGAAGCACAGAGACGAGTTAAGGGAGGGGGAGGGAGAAAGGAAAACACTTGATGTTCCAGTTCCTCGAGTGGCACCTCTTTCCTGCTTTTCAAACAAGGAGCTCTGCACTTTTGTTTTATGCTTGGTCTCAAATTCCGAGGCCAGTCCTGTGTGGAGGGAAGGCCAAGGTGAGCGGGACAGCGGATGATGCCTCGGGTGTCTCTCTCTGCCTCCCTCCTGCTTCCGCACGTGGCTCCCACCCAGAACTGTTGCTCGCCTTTTAAACCTTCCAGGCCAGTCATTTGATAATTGAGCTCTATTGAAGACACCAGGGCACCGGTCCTATTTTGAGCAAATGGCCTGAGCCAGTCACAGTGACTGCACTGCGCTAAATACCATAGAATTATTTTCCTCATCACTGAATTCCTTTTAAAGTTGTACCTTCGTAACAAAGAAAGAAAGAGAAGCATTTGGTTATCAAAGAAAGCCAGCCCCCAAATTTACTTTCCTTTAGCTGTCATGCAAATTGTGAGCCAGAGGCCTGGCAGGATGGCTTTGAAGATAAAGATCACAGTGCAGTCCTGGAGCAGCTTCAATAGGGTTTCTGATGATCCTGTGATTTACTTGGAGAAGGAAGAAAAGAGCAGAGAACAATAGGAAGGACTCAGCTCTGAAGTCATAAAAGCCCACTATCTAATTCTGGGCCTTTCGTTGCCTGGGGGGAATGTCAGTTAATAGCAAAGGGGTCAGAGCGCGCTAGACCAGGATTTCCCCAAGCGCATTCCGTGAGTTGCCAATTCAGGTTCTTGGGGGGTTTTTTTGGGGGGGGGGGAGGAGGGGGGCGTTTGGTCCTTACGTGAATTTTTGGTAAGTGTAGAGTCAAACTAGTTTCTTTACTTTGAGAACTTCTTGGCACCTGACACCGGGTAAATGTAATAGTCTAGGCTGTAAGATGCAGAATTTTTGTTGCAACTGGACTCAACACCAGTTTGGCTGGTTGTTGTTGATACCGAATCAGCGGCTTTCAATGACTAAAGGTAGGTGAAGGCAGGTCTCCGCGCTGTCACACGTGGCCCTTGCATAGTAGTTTACGATGCAATTGCACCAAATTTTCAAACACCTGCTAACAGTAAGAGCCATCAGGTACAGAAACAGTGATGCGGCCCGAGTGATGAGCTCCCTGCATTCAGGTATTCTGATTGTACGGTGTGGTAAAGAGCTCACTGAGGCAGGTGGGACCATATTCTAGCAGCAAGATTGAGCTAATGTTCTAGTGGGAGGAGGGAGAGACTCCTGGCTAATGAATCAAAAAGAGGACCCGTGGGGAATCCTAAGCCTGCAAGGGCACCGTTTTGCCAGGTGAAGGTTCTTGGCTCTGCAAGAGTCCTGTTCCCTAATCCTCAAAGGGATCCTTTCTAGTGATGCCATAGATTCTTGGATACCCCTTTATTCAGCAAGAAAAACCACTCATAACGCCCATTATGCTAATTACCAAAGCTTCTGGTGTAGACTAAAGACAGAAGCTGCTTTTGGAGTGAGGGATTCGAGGAGTATTTTTTTGTTTTGTTCTTCTTGAAGATCTCAGCTTGGCAAATTTTGGAATGCAAGTTTCCAGCTAGAGTGTTGCAGGTATTAAATATGTAGATTAAAACAAACGTCCTCCTGTATCACCCTCTTCGCTGTCTTTATTATGTTAAAGCTCATTGTAGACACTGTAGTAGTTTCTGAAATTTAGGAGAGCTCTTCTCCATGGAGCATCTTTTAGGATTGGGGTTGTAAGGACCCCACTTTAAGAACTGATGAGTGGGAGGAAAAAAATCTCTATCTGGCAGCCTCTCAGTTACTATGTGGTTGTGTTACTCTGCACCACGCGCTTAACCTCTCAATGAAGTAGGGGTAATAATCAAAGTTATTTTCAAAACTGCCTTGCCAGCTACTATAAACTGAAAAAGTTCCAGAGATAGCTGAAATGCAGACTCTTGACCCAATATCCCCATCTACAAAATAACAGCACCAATTCTCCTGTCCATTTGGTGAAGACCCCATGAAGTCATAGGTATGGAAATTCTTTAAAAATTGTAAAAATACTTCAGCTTTGGAGTTCTTCCCAAATCAAGCACCTCTCCTCCAAGATGGCATGAAATGAGAGACTATGTTTAAAATGAAAGATGGGACACCTGGGTGGCTCAGCGGTTTAGCGCTGCCTTCAGCCTAGGACCTGGTCCTGGAGACCGGGGATCGAGTCCCACGTCAGGCTCCCTGCATGGAGCCTGCTTCCCCCTCTGCCTGTGTCTCTGCCTCTCTCTCTGTCTCTCATGAATAAATAAATAAAATCTTTTAAAAATAAATAAATAAAATAAAATAAAATGAAAGATGCTTCTGGCCTTATTTATGAGACAACCATAATATCCATATTGTAGAAAAGAGACAATGGGAATACTACTGAATGAGAAATAGCTGTTTTCCAGAGATTTTTTAATAAATTATCTTGTTTGACCCTCACCTACATATGAGTGGTATTATTTTAGGAAGAGGAAGCTGAGAGGCAGAGGGCAAAAGTAATTACTTAAATTCTGAGAGCCGGTAAGTAGGAATGTTCTTGAATTGAGCCGGTCAGAATTCTAGAACATGGTTTCTACTACACTGAACGATTACATTGCTTTGCTTGGCCTCTGTGTTCCTTACTACGCAATGGGACAATGTTGGCTGCCTATCCAGAGTGTACTGATGAGAATAACAAGTGGACATGGGACACCTGGGTGGCTCAGTGGTTGAGCATCTGCCTTTGGCCCAGGACGTGATCCTGGGGGTCCAGGATCGAGTCCTGCATTGGGCTCCCTGCATGGAGCCTGCTTCTCCCTCTGCCTGTGTCTCTGCTTCTCTCTTGGTGTCTCTCATGAATAAATAAATAAAATCTTAAAAAAAACAAAACAAAACAAGTGGACTTGCCACTATTTCATTGGACAGTCTGTCAGTCAGCAGTAAGAGATGGCATTAGTTTTGGTTTTTTGTTTTTCTTTTTGTTTTTTGTTTTTTTGTTGTTGTTGTTTTTTGTTTTTACTAAGATAATTAGTAATTTAGTAATGGTCCTATTTAAACTGAAGGCCAAATTCACATGCCTGTAGAGGCCAGACAGGCAATACAATAAGGGAGCTTGGGTGGAGCTTGGGTAGCAGTGGAATCCAGGAGCCCCAGTTCAGTGGGACAGCCAAGTGTTGCCATGCAGAAATGTGAGACCAAGAGTTCCTAAATCACTGGGGGTTTCTAAGTTATCAGGGGTGTTGTTTTTGTGTCTTTGGTTAATTAAAAGCTGGAACTCTAGATTTGTGAAATTTCCCAGTGTTTAAATACTGGAAATGAATATAAACCAATATAAAAAGAATCTAGTTAATGCCTCATAGGTCCAAGAATAGAAGGAAAAAGAAAAGCCTGTGAGCTGAAATCTACAGTAGGCCTTCCATGTAAACCCCCCAAATTAAATTGGGTTTGCATTGGTATTAACTATGATTATTACTATTAGCTATTACTAATATAAGCTTACAGGTGAGGACAGAGACCAAGGGGTGAGATACACGGGGAAATGGCTCCATGATTCTCATGGTACAATGAGGGGACCTTTCTTCTTTTAATCTTGTTTTCCTAATTATTTAATATTTTTGTTCCTTTTTTCCACCTTGAGCCACTCTGAGACTTTAAAACATTCATCTTCTTTAGCAATGGTAGCATGGGAAATTTTGTCATAGGCATGATGGTTCAGTAAATACCTTTGTCCAGACGTTATTAATTGACTAGCTGGTGTGATGAAACCACAGTTTTCTGGAAAGACTGCAAATGCTGGGACCTTGGTCTTTGCTTTAGTGTCTCTTAAAATCACTGAAACACTGAAAAAAAAATTTTTTGTTTGTTTGTTGTTATTCATCAGCCTTCTTATAGAAAACCAAACTGTATTGCTTTTGGTGCTGTAGTGTTCCTTGATATGTAACATCTAACATCTGTCAAAACATGTAAGATCTATTTCTTCAAGTGGCAGCAGCAGATTGGATCCAACATTTAAGAATGACAAATAGTCATTGAAGCCAAATGACTCTGGGAGCGTTTAGAGGGAAATAGAAAATAAAGACTTTCCTCAGGATGGGAGGTCCTGCTCCTAGAGGTTAAACCATGGGCCTTGGGATCCGTCAGCTTTGTTTTCACTCTCAACACTTCTGATACCAAATGTGTGGATTTTTTTTTCCCCAGAGCAGCCATCAGTTCTGGTACCAGCTGGGTGTCTTATAATTCAGTTCTGAAGCTGTGTCCCCAGAGTTAATGCAGGCCCCACAGGTAGAAGGCTTGGCCCCCAAGACTACCCCTGTGTCAGGTTGCTGCCTGCACTTCTGACCAACTGGCTATGAATCTGGGATTCCCAGGACACCTCTTCAGGTTCAGTAATTTTCTAGATCAGCACACACAGAACTCAGGAAGGCACTTTACCTACTACTACTACTACCAGTTTATTATAAAGGATGCAACTCAGGGGCAGCCAAATAGAAGAGATGCATAAGGCGAGGTATGAAGGAAGGGCATGGAGCACATCACCCTCCCAGGACCACAAGGTGTTCACAAATCCCTTTCCAAATGCTGTCATTTAGGGATTTCTATGTAGGTCTGATCGTCTAGGCATGATTGGTTAGATTATTGGCCATTGGCGATTGAACTCCATTTCTGGTCTCTCTGTTGGGCTGAAAGTTCTACTCTTCGAATCATGTCTTTCTGGCAACCGGTCCCCACCTAAACTCTATCACCTGGAGATCACAAGTGTTTAGACAAAGACCAAATATGTATTATTGTAGATGAGCCTAGGGCTGAGTCTCACCTTCTACTGCTTATTAGCTACAAAAATCTGGATGGGTAATGTGACCTGTACATGCCTCAGTCTTCTCCTCTCTAAAATCACTGAAACAACTTCTAACTCAAAGTATGGTTGTGATCACTGAGTGAGCTAATAAGGCCCTGGTATCTGTTTTGAAGGTAATGGGTACCTATTTTTATGGCTGGCCAACAAAGATGCGTGGTTCTTGGCTTCTTAGATAGTTAATATGCGTATTCCTGTAATATGTCCTATGAACGTGAGGGAATTCCAAATCGAGTAGAACTGAACACTGCTAGTTAACTAACCATCACAATACTCTGAAACAATCAGCATTTATAACACTCCAATTAACATAACATCCACCCTTTTTATTTGTACAGTTTGATGAATTTTGACAAATATACACTGTCCTGTAGCCACACCACAATTAAGATCTAGAACATTCCATCACCCCCAATGTCCCTCTAGCCCCTTTGCTCTCTGAGACCCCCACTGAACTCCTGGGAAATAGTTTAACTGCTTTCTCACCCTATAGTTTTGTCGTTTTAGACTTTCATATAAATGGAATCATACAGCGTATGGTATTCTTAACCTGTGGGTAAAATAAATGTAATGTGCTACAACAAGCATTTTTTAAAAGTGAAATGGAAAAAAACAAATCGGAATGAACCCTATTTGGTAATGCTTAAGTATATGATGTAAACTTTTTGTTTGGGGTGTGTGTGTGTGTATGTTTTGTATCATAACATAAGCTACATTTCTCACGGTGTGCCAGAATGAGTAAGGTTAAAACGAAGGAAAAAAGACAATCCTGCAGTGCATGGGTGGCTCAATTGGTTAAGCATCCTGACTCTTGATTCTGGCTCAGGTCATGATCTTAGAGTAGTAAGATCAAGCCCTGTACTGGGCTCCACACTCATCAGGGAGTCTGCTTGGGATTCTTTCTCCCTCTTTCCCTCCGCCGCCCACCCCTCTCCCCTCTTGCATTCTCTCTCGTGCTCTCTCTCAAAAAATAATAAAAATTTTTTAAAAATAAAAAGTCTCTTTAAAAAAAAGAAAAAAAAAAACAATCCTACTCTAAATTGTCTTAAAATGATTTCTGCTACATGGTAATAACTTCCATTTCACCTTTCATCAGCGCCAGTTTTTCGGCCAGAACACTAGAGATTGGAACAAGAGGACTTACTGTGCTATTAACTGTGTGTTCACCATGTGCCAGGTGCAGAGCTCACGCATTATCTCATTTAATCTTCCCCACAAGCCTGGGCCGAGGCCTACCTGCCTTTTACAGATGCGGACGGTGAGCTTCAGGGAGCCCAGATCAAGTCCTCCCAACTGACAGAGGGAAAAGTGAAAATTCAAACTGTGGGAGATTAACCACCAGGCATGTGGGTCAACAGTCAACAGGATGGAAGAGCAAAAGAATAGGTGTAAAAATATTAAAAAGTCCCATTTCTGGCTGCTTCTAGATGACCACACTGCTGATGGGCAAATACCTCAAGGCAATCGCCAAGGCCTGTTGCAGGATGTGAGCACCGAGCAGGTGGGGGCAGATGTGTGAGCCCACAGGTAAGACGGGAGGGCATCCAAGTCGGGCTAGTTGAGAGCACGGCCTTTGGCTTCACACCTGGATTGTAGTCCCTGCTCTGCCACTTGAGGGTCCCTTGACCCCTCCCAGGACCCTTGAGCTCCTATTTCACAAGACTTTCTGCACATTCAGATAAAGTAGCATTTCTGAACTTCAGCAGTAGGGATATTTGGGCCTGGATCCTTCTTCATTATGGGGCGCAGGGGGGCCAGTTCTGTGCGCCCTTGGATGTCTAGCAGCCTCCCTGGCCGCCACCCGCTGGGTGCCTGCAGCGCCTCTCCACCACCCCGAATGATCTCCAGCTGTTGCCGCATGTCCCCTGGGGAGTCCCCCCACCCCGCACCCGAGGACCCCTGGAGGAAAGCAAACCAGACAGCCGCTGCCCGGATCCCCACGGAGCAGAAGAGCTCAGTACTTCGTCCAGTCCTGCTCCCGGTTCAGCTCACGGGCGCTGACCGTGACTGGGGCTCAGTGGCCACGGTTCCAAGCGGCCCGCCACCCCCTGGGGAGGCCCCGCTGAGCAGAGTTTTGAGTCTCCGGGTCTGGAGAGCACCTAGGGGTGTCGTTCTTGTTGAGGGAATAGCACTCAGGGTAAAACCTAGCGAGGCCGTGAGACTGAGCCGGGCAGCAGTGGATGCCGGCGGCCCAGCGGCCCATCCCGGGCCCGGAGGGACAGTGCCCGGTCCTGTCCTAGCAAGTGAGCCGTTGACCAACTGACGGCAGCCTGGGGACATTGGTGCGGCCGCGTTAGCAAGCGCCCAGCAGGGCAGCAGCTCGTCTTCTGCTGCTGCCCCAGTGCTGACCCAGGGCCGCGTGGCCTGGACTCTCTCATTCTGCTGGAAACCGAACAACCCTCCCCGATTTCTGCTACCCCCCAGCTTCCCGGGCCTGGGCACCGTTCTCGAAGACTTGGTCTCTCATGGGGACTAGAGAGTTCGATGTACAGGACTCGGGGCTGCTGAAGCCGACACTGCTGCCCGCCTGCCGGGCGCCTGCCTGGGCTCCGGTCTTCTCCCCCACTGGCCCTTCTTCTCTTATGAACCTGATTTTGTTTGGGGGAGGTAATGACTGCACTTGGAAGTACCTACTTTCCCAGATTCTCTGGAACATCACAGAGCCCCAGTGTGGCCTGCAGAAGGCTTCCTTCCCCCCGGAAAACAAGGCTTCTGCGGGGCGAAGCCTTTAGGCCTTGAGGCCTGGCCTCTCCTCTTGATCTGAATACAGGGGGCAGGCCCGGAGGTGATGGCCTTTGCCTTCCTCAAGGAGCAGATGCCCACGACGCTCGGAGCCGTGCCAACCCTGGACTGCCCCTGGCTGGAATGATTTCATATGAAAAGTTGCTGTGTGGGCAGCCCCTGGGATGGGTCTCTAGGATCCGGAGCCAACATAACCGTAACTGAGCTGTCAGGTATTTATTTCTGGGGTGTTTGGCAAGTGCTATGAGCATCACCAGCTTGCAGGCATGTGGACTTAGTATATCCGTTTTGTGTGTGGGTTTTCTAGTTGATGGCACCTTTACGGGGTGCCCTTCTCTGTTAGACACAGTAGGTGCACGGCCTGGGGTGCCTGGGACCCATGATACTTTTAAAGGCCCATAACAATCTTTTGCTCTCTTTTAAAATCGGAAGAAAAATCCAACGTGGATTATATTGGTCTTTTTTTTTTTTTTTTTTTTTTTTTTTTTTACAAACTCAGTTGTATCATATAATTTTTAATACCATTTTATGGAAGAAGGGGCCCATGAAGGCAGAAGTATTTATGGCCCATGAAAGTCATTACGTGACCTGGGGGTATCTCTTCATTTCAAGAATGCATCGGTCTATGCGTCTTGCTCATTTTCTGTGCCTGAGCCTTCCTTCCGTGGCTGCAAGGACACGCCTCTCCCCAACAGAGGATGCAAGGGAAAAGACATCTGTTTTCAGCAGAACTGGGTTTGAATCCCAGCAGGACTTTAGGCAAGTTTCTTCTGGCCTCGGTTTCATAAAATGGATGGACAGGTTCATGTGTTTATTCCGCAGGGACTTGAAGGCGCGCGTGCAGCAGGCACTGTGTGCAGGGGGCGCTCTTTGGAGACTCCTGGGAGTTGATGAGCACGAAGCCCAGGGTCTGGCACTCAGTGTTGCTTTTGACGACCTTCTGATGTCGTTTTGGAATATAGGTGAGGTTTGGTGGGGTGAGGTCCGGGGCCGAAGACCAAGAAAGAATTCTTGAGATGTCTTTGGTGCAAAATGATGGTTTTATTTGTTGTGCCAAAGATTGCAAATCTGAGAAATCACCAAGGAGCTGACACTGATGCAAGCACACGAGGGTTTATTTACAAGCTCGAGCTTGGGTCCAAGTATACCCGACACAGCGGAGCAGGGGCTTGGACCCAAAAGTGGGTTACAGGTGGGTTTTTATGGGCTGGTCTAGGGGATTTTCAGAAGGGGTGGAGGAATTTTTTCCATTCCAATATGGGGGAAAGGGTGGGGGAGTTTCTTAAGATCTGATATGGGATTCTCTGCCGAGGGCATTCTGCAGTTTTTTCCTGTAAAAACTCTGTTTTGAGCTCTGTTGTCTTTCTGATATGGGATTCCCTGTCAGGGACATTCTGCAGTTTTTCCTGTAAAGTTCAGCTCTTATTCACAGGGGCCTAAGATGGCTGTACTTGTGCTAATGCTAAACTTGAGTTGGAATGGCCTTAATTTTCTCAGCCTCCACATTATTAAAGCCCAGGGACAGGACCTGGGGGCAGAAAGAGTTGCTGCCCTGGGGTTGTGAGGGGTGGCTGATTATTTACCAGGGTGTTGGGGGAGGTAAGAAAAGGGAGGTTTCAAAAGGATTTTTTGGGGGGGATCCCGGGGTGGTTCAACAGTTTAGTGCCTGCCTTTGACCCAGGATGTGATCCTGGAGTCCCGGGATCGAGTCCCGTGTCGGGCTCCTTGCATGGGGCCTGCTTCTCCCTCTGCCTCTCTCTCTCTCTCTTTCTGTGTCTCTCATGAATAAGATGGTCTTATTTTTTGTTTAAAAAAAAAAAAAAGGATTTTTGTATGTTAAAGAAGACTCAGGATAGCCGAGGCCTTGCCATAGCCAGTTGACGTTGTTTTTCTTCGAGGCCTTGCCATTGTCAAGGTAAGGTTGTGTTTCCTTCTAGCAAGACCTTAAGATAGTTGGGAACTTCCTGGAGGAACAGTACACTCCACCCGATTCAAGTGTCTGTCAATGGGCTGCAGGTTATAAGGACATTTAATTGTACATTTCCTCCTAGAAGTTTATTGATAAAGTTATTGATAAAAATGCTTGGGGCAGCAGGAGTACCTGAGGAATGTCACACATATCCGCCCCCCCGCCCCGGGGAGGGGGGGCATTTGCGGGTATCAGCCTGTGCCTTGTCCTCAGCTAACCTTCTGCTACCTAGTGACTTGCACGGGGCTGGGAGCTCCAAGCCCACTGCACGCTTCCTTGTCTCCCGCCGGGTGACACATCGCATCTCAACAGTGGCGTCTTCCCAAGGTGGGATCAACCTAGCTTTTGCAATAAGAGCCATACTCTTGCCTTGAATTTAGTTAAGGCCCAGGGACCCTTCCCACAGTCATCACGGAGCTGTCTCAGCATCGCTTCTCTAATCATGTTGGTTCTGTAGAAGTGTTTGCAAAACTCATTCTCTAAGCAAAACAATCCGCGGTGTAGGATCCGGTAATTCAAAGGCCCATTTAACTACCTTTCATTGGAAGAAGCTGTCAGAATTGCAGACCTGGCTTATTTTTGTTGTTGTTGTTGTAGGATTTCTTTTTCTTTCTTTCTCTCTCTCTCTCTCTCTCTCTCTCTCGCCTTATGATAACTCCCTTACAGATCCATCTGTGAAAAAAGCAATTGGTTATTAAAAAAAACTGTATTTTCCCATTATAAGATTATACGGCGCCACATCAGAGCGCCTTGAAGATTCAATACGATGTTATAAAAGTGCCAGATATCATTTGTATGCAAATATCTGACGCAAAAGATTAGTTTTATTTATTTTTTTCAATTGCATGCAGAAAAACACAGCAAGTGAATTTGAGACAAATGCATGATAGATCCTGCTGTGATAAGAAAGCCTCCTAATGCAGAGTTGCCTGGAGAGAAGAGGGAGACATTTCCCTTGTATCAACTTACTCAGATTCTCTATAAGAAATAGCAGTGCTTCTTTTCTGCTGGAGACAGAGACTCAAGATCACCTTCCCTCTGCTATCTAAATGTGCCTGTTTTCAGCCCCCCTATTCCCTGGGGCTCAGGAATCCCAAAGAGGGGCAGAGAGGGAGGTGTGTGCCAGTGGCATGGGTAATTCCATTGAAGCCTTGCTGATGTGGAGTGAGTTAACTCAGCCATCGCCCAACCTCCTCCCCACTGTCCAGCTGTGTGGGGAGGTGGGGACCTGCAGTGTACCCTCTTGGGGCCATCCTGGAGGCTGGATGTTCTTTTCCTTATTTCACCCACGAGGATGCCAGCGGTGTACCTAGCAGCGCACCAGGCACTTGCTTGAAGACATCTGATGGTTTGCAGTTCCAAACATCTTCGACCCATTATTTGACTATGTAAACGAATAATTTGGGGACATTCGGGATGCTGGAGTGCCCCAGATGTTTCCTTGTTGTGTCTTTCATTTTGTCTTTTCTCAACATACCATTTTGTTTAAAGTTGGACGTACCCAGCGGAGCAGGGAGTAATAGTTTATTGAATGATCGCATTGTCTTCATCAAAAAAGCCCAGAGTAACACACACACATACATTCATTCATTTATCCACTCATTTCCTAAATGGACTAATGCCCTTGGTATGTGCCAAGCATCATGTGAGGTTGCAGGGAACATGAAGAACCACATATTGAAGTGATTTTTCTCAAGTCACTCAATATTGTGGAGGGAGAGCTTGAGAGGGCAGAGATACAAGCTCAGCGTGTTGAGCAGGCTCTGGTGGTAGGTGAGTCCTGAGTATTTTGGAAGCCCAGAAGAGGGGAACCTAATCCTAACTGGAATGGCCTTGGAGGGCTTCCTGGAAGGAGGTGATACCTAAAGAATGATGAAGCCTAAGAGGCATTGCCCGCCCTGGGCAGGTAGGTGTTGTGGAAGGAGGACAGGGGGACACGCTAGAGGATTTTTGGAGCCTCAGAGGAAGGTGAGGCCATGGAAGAGAAGGATAATATTGTAAAACTGATGGAAAAGAAAGGCAATGCAGACAGTTAGGTAGACTTAGCTGTCTGGCCATGGCACGAGAGAGTCTAGTGTCTGGTCCCCGATGCCCCCGATGCCCCCCTCTCTGGAGTGGCATGCAGGAAGCCTGCCCATCTCATTGCCGTGTGTAGAAGCCCCTTCTACCTCATTTCAAGGGACTATTGGGTAGATATCTGATTTTTTTTTTTGCTAAAGAGCAGATGCTGTGATGCCACAGAAGAGGCAAAGCTGTACAGCACAGGGCTCCTTACAGCCTTCACTCGCTCACCCATTCAGCAAGTGTCTATTGAGGGCCTCTTACGTGCTTTAGACATGGAAGACCTCACAGTGGATAAAAAGGACCAAATTCTCCGCCCTCACGGTGCTTCTATTCTAGTCAAGGGAAGTAAAGAACAGGCAGTGTTTGTGGGATGGCAGCTGCTGATGCCGCCGAGAAAGCCAAGCAGGGCTGGCATGGGGATTCTGGGCGGTGTGTCCTAAATCTGAATAGGGTGGTCATGGAGAGTCCCCATAAGAAGATGACTTTGAGCAACCACCTGAAGTGGGTCAACATCCCAGAGCCTAGAGGAAGAGCATTCTAAGAAGGGTGCAGCAAGGGCAGGAGCCCAGAGGCAGGGGTGTCAAGGACCAAGTGTGGCCGGAGAGAAGGGAGCTTGTTGTTGGGGGTGGGGTGTGGATGGGAGAGCAGGTCAGGGTGCAGGGACCCGCCATGTGTGGGGAACAGCGCTCCAAAGACAGAGGGGAGGAAGGCCCAGAGAGCGTTATGTTTGTCTTCGACTAGATCCAGCCCGTAGAACAGGGGCAGCTGTGGAAGATGTCGACCTCTAGGCCCTGACTGCTGGAAGGTCTGTACTCACTAGTAAAAACACGTGTGCCGATCCACTGATCTCCTCCAACACCTGTCTCCTGTGCCACCTTTTTCCCCTTGTCTGTGTGTGTGTGCACACATGCGCGTGCGTGCATGCACATGCACCTTTCCCATCACTGCATGAGAAAGCTAAATCTACTTTTTACTGGTACATTTGAATTAGGTCTCGGAACGTCCACTGTACCCATCACAAATGTGAAATATAAAGCCCACATTGCATAACTCACCAGATTTTCCTGTCCATAAATTAGTGGGTTGACAGGGATCGTTGGCCGATGGCCCAAGGTTGCCACCTTCACTGTTGGTGATGACAACTACACACCCATGGTCTCCACGTCCATATCCACGGTGGCCAGCCCCGATCAATCAAATATTGTTTCCTGCCATGTGGAGAGGCCAAGGTCCTTAACAGTGGCCTTTGACAAAGTCCACACAGGCTGCCACTCTGAGGTCCCCCACCCCTCGGCTTTTCTTCCTTCCCTCCCGCTCTGCGTCACCCTGTCTCCTACCTTCGCCCCCCTCCCCATCCTTCCTGAACCCCCCCTCCTTCCTGGAGGCAGCTGCATCTCATTCAGTACCTTGGCCCTGACTGCCTTCCACTGGCGACTCCCATCTCTCATTTCCTTGATTTTGTCAAGATCTTTGCTCAAATGAATGCTTCTCCAAGTCCTAGCCTGACAGCTCTCTTTAAAAATGCCTGTTGCCCGCCTCTGACCGTGGATCCCCAGGGCTCCCAGTCAGTGGGTCTTTTTCCCTTTCCATGCATCCCTTTCTAACACATCATGAACCTTAATCCCCTTTTCATGACTTTGTGGTTGCTCCCATGTCCCCTCCCTAGAAAGTTAAGTTCTATGAGGGCAAAGATCTTTGCTCGGTTCAGTGAGCTGTCCTAAGCACCCACGAGAATATCTGGCATGTAGCAGGTGCTCAGCAAATATTTGTTGACTAGATGACATGTTCCTGAGTGAAAAAGGTTGAACAGGACACATCTAACACCATTTGTGTGGAAAGTTGTGGATTTATATACGTGCATATATTTACATAGATATACGTGTATGTGAAGAGTGAAGGCACGCATGTATGTAGCGAGTACGTGTGTCCACACACAACCCCGGGGGGAAGCACGCCACACAGCCTATACGCTCCGTATTAATATTTAGGTTGTGGGGCTTAGTGTGAGTTTAAACTTTTCTTTTTTTCTTTTTTTTTAGTTTAAACTTTTCTTATGAATGTCCGTTGATATTGTCCAATTCCTGCAGGGACTAAGGCTTTCATAATCTGGAAATCATAAGATTTAGAAAATATGGATTCTTGCTTTTTTCTAGGGGATGTATTCTCATTTGATTTTATCAAAGGAGATGGTTAAAGCAAAGTGCGTTTGGCTTTCTTGAGGTGGTTAATTGCTCTTTCGTGAAGAAATCTTGTAGGGCAGGCATGCAGGGCCCACTCAGGACAGCCCCCAGTTCAGGGAGCTTCCCATCTGTGAGGATGCAGAAGCTCTTTCAACGGCAACGTTTGTGAACCCGGCAGTGAAAACCCCCCAGAATGCCAGACTGAGTAATTGTTTGCTAGCCCCTAACTCCCTATTAACTGGAAACCCTACCGCTCAGCTTCCCTGGAATTATTAAACTCTTATGCCTGTGCTGTTGTTTATATAAGCTTCTTGTTTTCTTTTTTAAACATTCCAGCAAGGACATTGTGGAAAATGCACAAAGAGGGAAAATTCTGGAAAATGCAGAAATAGGGAAGCGTAAGAAAGATAAAATGAGCTGTATTCTCACTGACTGCGTCGGACCACTTTCAACATTTTGGGGTTTCCTTTGTCACTTCTGTGCGTAAATGTAAAGTCCATCCCTATTTCAGAAATTATAATTATACTTATGAATAGTGGCTTTTTTTTCATTCAAAATGATTGTCTTTAGAGCATGAAGGAAATTTAAGGGAAGGCTTGGTGGCTCAGTCCGATAAGCATCTGCCTTTGGCTCAGGTCATGATCCTGGGGTCCTGGGATCAAGCCCTATATCAGGCTCCCCACTTAGTAGGGAGCCTGCTTCTCCCTCTCTCCCTCACCTTCTGTGCCTCCCCACATTGGGTGCATATGCGCTCGCTCTCTCAAATGAATAAATAGCATATTTAAAAAAGAGCAACTTAAAACACATGCTTTTTATTAGTTTCATATTTCAATATATGTATTTCCCATGAATTTTTTTATTGGTCTACACTTGAACTTTTATTTTTTTTAAAGATTTATTTATTTATTTATGATAGGCATGGGCAGGGGGGGCAGAGACACAGGAGGAGGGAGAAGCAGGCTCCATGCCTGGAGCCTGTCGCGGGACTCCATCCCGGGACTCCAGGATCGCTCCCCGGGCCAAAGGCAGGTGCTAAACCACTGAGCCACCCAGGGATCCCCTACACTTGAACTTTTTAATTGTTTTCAAAATGTTTCCTATCAGTGGTGTTGCAGTGAGCACCCATGAACATTCATCTTTAGCTAGAATCCTAGAAGTGGTACCAATGAGCCAAGGGTGCATTTTACCCTAGACATTTTCAAAAATAGTTAAATTTACATGTTTTCCATTTTTTGTTTGTTTGTTTGTTTTGTTATGACTTCCTCCTTGCTAGGAACAAATACTACCAGTAAGCAAAACAAATTTTTTGGCTAAAGAGATTAATCATGGCTCACCCACTCGGAGGAGCTAGGATAGAGTGGAGAATACCAGGCAACGTCCTTCCTGGAATTGGCTCTCCTGTGGCCTTGAAGTAGGAAGAATTCCTTACATATTAAGGAATTGCTTTGTGGTGGTAAAGAGCATTTGTGGGCACAGGGTACCAAATCCTTTCTTCTGCGGGGGACATACTTGGCCTTGGACTAACTTTCCACCTCTGTTCTCTTGGGAACCTGTTACAGAAGATATGCCAGCTGTGTTACCAGAAAACACTGATCAGCATAAAAAGACCACCGAGTAGAAGAGTGCATGGGCCTGGGAGCAGCCACAAGTGAACCATAATTGTATGATGGGAAGCGCAATTCTGCATTCCCCTTTGGGTGATGACTCTTGTCACTGGGCACATTCCTCCCATGGAACCTCTCCTCCCACTGAAGAGCAATGCTCATGCTGCACACCTGGCTGGCTCGCCTTCCCAGACCACCTCTGCCTGAGGGTCAAGTGTGCTTGCTGGTCATCTTATGTGTCTGCATATGTAGTTAAGCCTAAAATGAGGATCCCTGCTGCTGTTACAGACATAAAGACCTGGATCCCAAGCCTGTGACATCTCCCTCAACTGCACACAAACCCTTGAGACCTGATTCCCTTGTTTGTAGAACAGAGAGGTTAAGAGTTCACGTCCCATCCATTCCCTTTGGTATTATTCAGATGGATTGAGAGGATAGGCACCAAAATAGAGTCTGATCCCAAATTAAGAAATCAGGAAATCATGGTAGTAGGAATCGTGGTAGTTGCATAAAAACTAGCCTTAATATTATGAACCTGCTCTTCTAGCCAGGGCTGGCTTCATGGTTGTATGACCATCACTCAGGATCTCACCCTTAGCACTAAGGACCCTGTACTTGGTTTATAGGGTTCTGCTGTCATGATCCTGAAATTCCTGGAAATTCTTGAACAAGGGTTTGATTTTGCTGTTTGGTTTTGTTCCAATTGGCACCACCAATTATGTAGCTGGTCCTCATTCCAGCATAAGATGCGCCTAATAAATTAAGCCTGTTTTATACGGAGCCCAGAGAGGCAGTGCTTTAGGAGCTCCTGCAGAAGCTCAAGAGAAGGAGGAGAAAGAACTGGCAACAGTTCACCTGCCCACAGGACCTCTGATTTCTTCTTATCTACAACTCGATGGAGGAGGTAACACTCACATCCATCATATTGGCTAGAAACTTGAGGGATGTGGAGTTTCAATTTTCCACACCCATGGGGCTGGTGGGCACTGCCATGGACTGCTCTGGAGCCTGAATAGTTCGGGGCAGGCTCCCCCTGGCCTCAGGCTCTGGCAGGCCCACATGAAACTACTCTTCTCGGTGGGTCCTTTCTGCTTCCACTGGTGGAAGGGCATCTTTTCGTACAAAGCCTTTCCCATGGGCTGGAGAGTCAACTAAGCAAATGGTAAGCTCTCTGCATCCGGGGCTCTGGAGGCTTTCTACAGACAAACCCCTGTGCTCACGTGGACTGGCAAAGAATGGTCTGGGCTTTGTTCCTGTGGAGCTCTGAATGGTGCATAATAATGTGACTCCTCCAGGCTCCCCAAGCCCGGGTCTCCCTGTGACATCCTCCTGTCCTCATTAACGTTCACAGGGACAGATTGATCTTCGGTGGCACTAAGTGCTAATGATGACTTTCTGCGGGCATTGCTCTTAGAGGCCTTATTTGGTGTCTTGACTATTGTCAAACTTTGGATTATGGGAAAATGATGATTTCTGCCTTTCGGAGCAAGGAGAGTCAGCTCTAAAGAGCATGAGTATCATCCACCTGATGGGGCCATTCTGGGCCTGCTTCTCCGCCATGTTTGGGAAGGAGTCTTCCAGGTCACTGGTTCCAGCGTCGCCTGACCTAGGCCAATCATTTCTGGTGTTTTCAGGCAAAAGTCATTTCCTTGACTCCCAAGACTGATTTTAGGGCCTTTGCCTTGGCCCCCTGAACTCCTCAGTTAGGGACCCCAAGCACTCTTTTGGACCTTTTGTCATCTGTTGGCTTCATTAGATCTGAACGTTCACAAGAGCAGTGACTTGTGTCTGCCTTGTGCATTCCTGAATCTTCTGCATTTCCATCAATGTCTGATGAATAGCCAGCAAACACGTCTAGAAATCTCTCTTTGGAAAAATCCAGCCATGCACATGAAACTTTGAGATAACCTACAAGATTTCAGACTCCCTGAAGTTATTCATGTAGATGTCCATGTGTCTTAGGATATAAAACCTCCTCTCGGTATATCAAATACCATAATCTCCACTCCAAAAATCTGCTGAGATTAGTTCAGTTACCATTTGGGTGTCTCCAGTGATGGTGAGCTCACTACCTCTTAGAACATTCCATTGATAAAACATAATACTAGAAGGTAAATGTTTGGATGTATGGATTCACTCACTGAGTAGTTTTTATTGGGTGCCTTCTCTATGTCAGGCCAATTCCTAGGGAAACAGGAGTAGACAAAGCCCCTGTTCTCCAAGGGCTGTATTTTAAGAGAGAGGGCAAACAACATTCAAATAAATAATTAACATGTCACGTATGATTATTGCTACAGGAGAAGTAAAGCAGGGCAGACAGAGTATGGCAGAGATGGGAAAGAAAAGCAATTTTTTATTTTTTATTTTTTAAAATATTTTATTTATTTATTCATGAGAGACACAGAGACACAGGCAGAGGGAGAAGCCGGGACTCCGGGAACACGACCTGAGCCAAAGGCAGATGCTCAACCACTGAGCCACCCAGGTGTCACAAGAAAAGCTATTTTAAATAGACCAGCCAAGAAAGATCTTCCTGAGACCTAAATAAAGTGAGGAAGATGGCCATGAGAAATTTTGAGGGCATGGGCTTTTCAGGCAGAAGGAACACTGAGAGCAAAGGCCCTGTGGCAGGAAGGCCAGGGTGGCTGCCATCGACCTTGAAGGTCACCATAGGATGTAACTTTTCCCCAGGCTTGATGCAAAGCCACGGGGGGTGGGGGGTGGGGGGTGGGGGGAGTTTAGAAGGGGAATAGAGTGGTCCCATTTTAAAGGGATCCTTGTTCTGTGGAGAGGAGACTCTGGGGCAGAAGGATGGAAGTGTGGAGACCGGTACGGAGGAGATGACTCTGGTCCTCCAGGGAAGGGGTTGCTCAAGCACATTTGTCCTTCAATCTGTGCCTCTCAAGTAGAAAGATATATTTTTCCCCAGGAGAAGTGAAGCTATCCCTGCTCTTGGTACTCTGCCTTCTGTTGGCTTGGCAGAGGGATGAGTCTGGTGCTAGGTACATGGAAACCTCCTTCTCTGACTAGATTGGATGGGAGGCATGGATCTGGGTCCCTAAACTCAAGAAGGCTAGATATGATATTTCCAAATTTCTTTCCAGCTAAGTTAAACTTTTCTCTGGGCCCTCATCCAGCTGGATTCATAGGTAAATCACCCTCCGCTACTACCAGGGCTCGTGCTCCGCTTGGGTTGAGCGAAGGTCCTGGGGTCTTTTGTCAAAGCTCTAAGAAGCAGCTGCTGATTATCTCTGAAATACCTTCTGCCTCACTTCACATCGTCCTCTGAGGTCTAGAAGTTCTACTGATTCTATGCCACATCTGGGAAATAGAAAATTTTGGCGAGGCTGAGCATCCTGGTTTGAGACAGACGACATGGAAGTAGCACGCATTAGAAAGGGGATATATCGAAGTCAAAGAAATTAATTTCTAACTGTGCACTTTTCACTTTTATGAAATTAACATTCCGCTAATGTCCTTTTTGGGATGATAGTATATACATAAGTAAATACCTTTGTCTTCTTTAAACATCCAGCTCTGGTGCTCTAGCGCATCCTGTAATGATTAACCCATTGCTCTTTACTCCAGCCATACACACATTAGCAGAGGACGCAGTCGTAAGAAGCAAGGCTCTAATGCAGCACCAGTGGGCAACAGCATGTAGGCAGCGGGTGTGATTTGAGTAAGGATATTTCTTTTGTTGCTGGACTCAGAGCAAACCAGGACTGCCAGGGTGAGCTTGGGCTCGGGGTGTTCAGTTCTCTGTGAATCGTACAGCATTAGGAATTCTCTTTTCCTTTCTTCCTTGCTGTGAAATAATGACAACAACAGTAATTCCTTTGTTGGCCAATATTTACTGAAGGCCTACTGGGTAGCGGGCCCTTCCTGTCCTCCTGGGGCTTCTACTCTTGGATGTGAGACAGATGGTAAGCAAATAAGCAGACATATCGGGTGGTGCTAGGTTCTGTGAAAATAAATGACAGCAAATTGATAAAGAAGGGGGTGTGGGGGGGTTGCCTGTTTTGGGGGAAGGGAGTCATAGGAAATCTTGAAGAACATTCCAGGCAGTAGCAATGCAGAAGTCTGAGGTAGGGCAATGCTTTGAATTGTAACAAGAGCTAATTCTTATTGAGGATTTACTCCATAGGCAGAGGAGTCAATAAAATAAAAAGGGTTGTGGCAGTCTCATGATATGACCTCGCCTCTGCACGTTCACCCACATTCACCTGCGTTTTGAGAACCGTGCCCTGGAGTTTCAGCTCTGCCACGCAAGCACGGTGGGGGGAGCTGACACGGGGGCCCGGACAACACCCCTGGGTGTCGTGTCTTAGGGGACAGAACTACAAGTTAGGGGGAGCCTGGGTCCCTGAGCCAGGAGTATCCCCATATCGGTTGTGAAGGGCTCTTGCTCGGAGGTGTTTCCAGAGAGAGAAGCAGCCGATTTCAATCTCATTGCAACAAAAGCATTTTGGCCCTTGTTACAGCCCTCACCTGGCTTCCTTCACAAGGTCATTCCTTCAGCTACACCCTCACGTATCACGTGACTGCCGATGGCCCTGGAGATACAGGAGTCCCTGGCCTTGGAGTTTGGGGCGTCCAGCCTAGCAGGGAAGAATAGATTTGAAATCAAGAGTTATTTCACTGAGAACATATGGCAGGTGCGGCCTGACCTAAGCTGGAGGAAATGATGTCAAAAGGAAGATCCAACGATGGATAGGGATCCTATTGCCGTGATTGGCAGCCTGTTGTCTGTTTATGTTAATAAAGTTTTACTGGCACACAGCCATGCTCATTTGTTTCCATATTATCTGTGGCTGTTTTCTTTTTATTTTATTTATTTATTCATACAGAGAGAGATAGAGATAGAGAGAGAGAGAGAGAGGCAGAGACCCCTGCAGCGGGAGAAGCAGGCTCCATGCAGGGAGCCCGATGTGGGACTCGATCCCAGGACTCCAGGATCATACCCTGGGCCAAAGGCAGGTGCACAACCGCTGAGCCACCCAGGCATCCCTCTCTGGCTGCTTTGGTGCTACAGCAGCAGAGTCGAGTGGTGAAAGAAACCATATGGCCCACAAAACCCAAAATGCTTCCTGTCTAGCTCTTTAAGGGAAAAAAATTTCCCAGTCACTGTTCTACATGCAAAGGGAGAGAAACGCATTGGGTGGGCTCAGTGGGGAGAGCATTTTGGATTTTGGATGGAGCAAAAACCTAGCTGCTTACCCCAAACCGGAGATTAGAACTTCAAGGTTCACAAAGGCCAGACAGGTAACAGAAACGGATGAAGTGGATTGTATGTTTGTGTATCACCTGGGTAAGATCCCAGAGAAATATGCTTTCTACCATGGGTTTTTTTGGTTATATGCTCTGCTTGGGCATTTATCATTTATCTCCCCACTTTTAATAGAGACATGGTTATAAAAATATTTCTTAAACATAAGAAAAAACTCAGAGCCGACATAATGATAAGTGGCAAGTCAAATTCACACCTGATATTAATGGGACAATAGGGAAGGGTGGAGACTGTAGGGGAAAAAGAAACATGCCTATTCCGTGTGGACTTAGCTCTGGCAGATACTAAGATTTCCAAATTCTTATGGGAAATCTCTTAATGTTGAAACAATGGCTTTTGTTTGTTTTGATAATGTGCTTGTCCAAACCCAGCTTATTTCCAGACTGGATTGTCTCTGTAGCCCCCAGTAAGAGACCTTGGCATAGGCATTTAAGAGACCCAGGAGCTCTGGGGCACTTGGGTGGCTCAGTGATTGAGCATCTGCCTTTGGCTCAGGTCATGATCCCGGGGTCCTGGAATCAAGTCCCGCATTGGGCTCCCTGCCGGAGCCTGCTTCTCCCTCTGCCTGTGTCTCAGCCTCTCTCTCTGTGTCCCTCATGAATTAATAAATGAAAGTCTTTAAAAGAGAGAGAGAGAGAGAGAGAGAGAGAGAGAGACCCAGCAGCTCATACCTTAGTTGAGGAGAAAGTTGGAACTTCCCAGGGGTAATGAGCCGAGCAGATTATTTTATCAAGTTGCATGTCTTATGGTGCACGAGCTCCTTTGGGAAGACCGAACTCCAGTGTGGACCATCGAGGTGGTCTCTGCATTCTTTGAGATGATGAGTAATGCACCAGGCATTAAATAATGGGGAAAATGTGAGTCATAGCAGCAAGAAGAGCCCCAAGACCTGGGCAACCATGTGCAGGGAAGATGAGTTGTAGAAGAACAAAGAAGGATTTGGAAGATGTTTGGTCTCCTGGGAACAAGTCATATATATAAGGGACTGGAAAGGGTCAGCAAGCAATTTGAAATCTGTGCTCCTTCTATTATCTACAGTTCCTTCTTGCTGTCAGCCACTGACCCGTGAGGTCGCGTTTGGGTTTAAATTCCGTCTCCTGCTTGTTTCCAAAATTGCTGGTAGCAATTTAGAAATTTCCCAGCAGGTGGCGGTGTTCTCATTCAGAAAAAAAGGAAAAGGGAACAAAGCCCAAGCAACTTTTTGTTTAATGATGTCTGCTGGGTTCTCTGATTCCTGCCTAAGCCGGGGTTTATAGCTCATAAAGTAAAAATAGCTTACACACTTTTCCTTTTTTATCTGTCTTAGGGCACTTTGCTTAGATCCTTGCCACACCAAGACCATAATATTTATTCTGTAGCATTTGCTATGCAAACTGTATACAAGGGGGGGGGGGCATCTGTATTATTCTAGGCACCCTCTCTAGAAGCATAGCTGCCAACGTGAAAGAATAGAAGCGTGTGTTCATAGATGGTTGGAGAACTGTCTCGAGGATGGAGGCAGAAAAAAAACCAAACTGTGGCTTCCATTCCACTTTCTAAGACCCGTGGATTCTGACAGGAGGGCTGCTGCCGAAAGACCTGTTTAAAGCCATAGGATGTGCAACCCTTTTTAAAAGATTTTTTTTCAGCCTGTCCACCTGGAGAAGCTCAGCACAAAAGCACCCAATCAGAAGTGAATGGCTGTGTCTGCATGACAGCCAGCAAGGTGCAAACACCAGAGCTGGGAGGGCAAAGTGGATGATGAGAGAGAGAGAGAGAGAGAGAGAGCACCCAGTAGGCAGGCTTTGAACTGTTCATTTGTTTCTCTGCCCCCATAGATGGGGACCCCCGGAGATTTCCTCAATCCCCAAATGACAGTGTTGAGCCAGGACACGTCATTAGGAAGGAGTTCATCCTCAGCTCTGACCAGCGTGTAAGAAGTGCTCAGCCAGTGTCAGTAACTTCTCCTTGGAGGTCAAGTTGTGTTAATAGATTTAATCTATTTATTCTACTGAGGCTGCCCACCCCCCCCCCCCCCAACCCCAGTGCTGGGCCCTTCTTCCTGCCCGCTGTCCAGTTCTATTTCTCATACCCGTCCATTCACAATCTGCCTCCCTTCCTCTAATGGGAATAAACCATTTCTTCCCCTTTTTCTTGGTGTATTTCTCCTCCTTGTCCGTTGGCCCCTGCTGGCCGTCCTCTCCCCATCTCTGCTCCCCTCTCCTCTGCTCACTGATGAGAAGGTGATCGTGTGCATTTATTGCCTGCAAACCTCCTGGATTTCCCACCATGAAAAATGGAGCCAAGACTGGTCCTTTTCCACGTAAAAGAACCTCATCTCTTTGAGGTGGATTGTGCCCTGGCTGGGGTGAGATGGGATAGAAAAAAGGGGGGGGGGTAGAGCAGGAGATGCAGACCAGAGCTGCTTTCAGCATCGGCCCCACAGGGGTGGCACGTGTGGCTGGCCTGCGACTGTCCTCCTGGAGGGGCCCCGCTGGGCATCAGAGGAAGGGCCCAGCAGCCCAGGACATCCTCCTGGCCACATGGTGCCCTGCGAGCTTCAACTGTGGCCAGCAGACTGTATCGCTTTGCAACAGACTTTGTGTGTAAGACTCCGCTTGGTCTGCAGGTAGTTGGCGCAGTTGATTTTTAGGCTACAGGTTCTTTATCAGTGAGCCTAGTGAGAGACAGCAAGCCTGAAAACCAGGCATAGATTTCCTATTGCCAAGGAGCATGCGGCCACCCAGCCCTGCTTGCTCCTCCTTACTGGGTACCATAGACTTAGCCCACAGCTCTGAGAACCACACTGACCTCCTTGGTAAGGATCTGGCATCCAGAACCTTCCCCAGGGTCTGTGGTGACAGGGCCTGTTGGCGGCAGCTGGCTCTTTGAGCTGCCCTTTCCAGACTGCGATGTTCCTCAGGACTTTGATTTCAGGGCACGGGTTCAGCTGGGTGTCGTGTGTGGGTGTGGTCTTGCCACCTTGGCGGGCCAGATGGATGAGTTGCTGTTTTCCAATCCCTTCCAGCTCTAAGTTTTGTGATTGGCAGTAGTCTAGTCCCATGGGATCAGACCATCCTCGTTTATCCAGCAAACATCACAGAGCCTCCTCCCAACACTGTTCTCTAGGCATGAGGGGCTCTAAGATGAGTTTGACAAAATTCCAGCTGTCATGGAGAATTCGTTAAAGTGGGGTAGATATAAGCGATGCATGACCCATATACAATGTGACAGGTGGCACTAAGGCTAGGAGAGAAAATTAAGGGGAGTGAGAAGGAAGAGCTGGGTGATAGAAGTGATATTTGGTGGGGAGCTGGGGGAGGCAGCAAAGCAGTTCTCTGGGGAAAGAACAATTCAGGCAGTGAGAACAGCACATGCAAAGGCCCTGAGGTAGAAGAAGGAATATGTCAGAAGAGTGGCGAGGAGTCCAGTACGGCTCTGATGATGTATGAAGAAAAAGGTAGAAAAGGAGGTTGGTGACACGAGGGTGGGGATCACAAAGGTTCTAAAAAGCTTTGCGGGCTCTATCTTTTGAATTTCATTCCGAGTGAAATATGATGCTTTTAAGGGTTTTAAGCAGAGGTGTTACCTACTATGACTATAATTATTTAAAGAAGCTCATCCATTTTCCTTGTTTTTCTAAAAGGGAATATGACATGTACGTGTGTAAAGTAGCATGTAAGTACATGTGTGTGTATAGGTGTGTTTCCAAAGTTATGTACGTTACACATATACTTCGAAAATAATTGAAGTCTATGTCTATACACCCCTTTTCCGCTAAATCTCTCCTGTGCACAATTCATTTACCTTTGAAATAAGGAAGTCGTCGTGGAAACCCCTTTGAGGTTCTGACACACGGCATAGCCTTCCTGGGGACATCTGAGCAGAGAGGGATCACCAACACCCTCCTTTTTCTTAAGCAGCCGCTGGAAGCGGGGATGCTTGAGAAAGGGTGGAAAAGGCTGGATAAGGAACATGAAACACAGGCGAGGGAAAATGATTTATAAGATGTCCTTGATCACTGTATGGCTCTGTAAGAATGCACTGGGAAAAGCTGGTGTTCTCATTACACAGAATGCTTGTTTCTCCACCGATGTAAAATGATTCAAGAGAGAGCCTTCTGGTGTTAATGAAGTACTGTGTATTTTTAGAAGAATGAGGGAGAATAAAAGAAATAATTCACAATGAGACCACAGGATGTTTCAGATAGGATGTATGTGTGTGTGTGTGCGTGTGTGATGTTTTTTAAATGGAGATTTCTTCAAAAAATAGCTTTTATTGAAAATGGGTGTTTTGATTCTCCTACAACTAAAATCATCTGGTTTGGTATCTGAGTGAGAGTCTGCGGAGCATATTTTGTCTAAATCAAGGATCTTGCCCAGTGTCTTTGGCCAGGGATCCAAGGCTTGACTGCAAACCTGGGTTCTCTCCCATTGTTCTGCTCTTAATGGACCACCTCCTGAAAGTTGACTGGTGAGGGCAGAGGTATCCGAGCTGTGGGGGAAATTCTAGGAGCCTTTCTTTGAAGTCTTTCAATTAGGAGGTGAGTCAAATTTGTCTGGATTCAAATGTTTTCTAGAGGTGCCTGGGTGGTGAAATGGGTTATGCATCCAGTTCAGGTTCTGATCTCAAGGTCATGAGACTGAGCCCTGTGTTGGGCTCCATGCTCAGCACCCAAATCTGCTTGGGATTCTTTCTCCCTCTCCTCTGATGCCTCCTGCGCACGCTCTCTCTCTTTCTCTAAAATAAATGTCTTTTTTTTCTTTTCTTTTTTTTTTTAAATATTTTATAACTCTGACCTGCATAGCAGGACATGTTTCTGATTTCTTCCTAATGTGATCTGAACCAGCAACGAACAGGACATTGGTCAGTCTCTATGGGGATTATATGCAAAAGCCCATCCTTTGGCTAACTAGGGGAGGAAACCAAGGCAATCTCAAAGTTAAGGACAGCTCCCTCATGAGTCTTTACAGTGACTCTTGCCCAGCTGCTGGATTTAATCCCATTGTCCACACTGCAGCCATCAGTAGTGTTCCAAAATGGAACTTACATGAGTCAGTCCTTAAAAGCTGTCACCCCAAGCCCTCTCCAGCCTCACCTGGACCTCCTATCCTCTGTCAAGTCTCTGCTGCAGCCATATGAATGTCCCCCTTCCTCACTCATTTCCTCAAACAGCCACCACAGCTATGCTCATTCTCATGCCTGAGCCCCTCACAACCTGTTCTCTTACCCTTCCCTTAATAATCCCTTCGCTACCCTATCCCAACTCAACTTAAACCCTCCTTCCCCAGAGATGCTTTTCCTGCCCCCCTGACCCCAGGCTGCAGGGCATGGTATGTGATCAGGACCCTGGACTCTCCCTTCCCAGAACTTATCACAGCTGGAATCAAATTGGTAACTGAGTCATGACTTGTCTAAGGTCTGTTCCTCCACTGGGATGTTTGGCTTTAAAACCACTTTATTGAGGGGCACCTGGGTGGCTCAGGGGTTGAGTATCCTGGGATCGAGTCCCGCATTGGGCTTCCCGCAGGCAGCCTGCTTCTCCCTCTGCCTATATCTCTGCCTCTCTCTGTGTCTCTCATGAATAAATAAATAAAATAAAATCTTTTTAAAAGATTTTAAAATCTTTTTTTAAAAAACCCACTGCTTTATTGAGGTATAATTTATATATCGCAAATTTACCCTTCTTCGCACATGTATAGAGGTGTGCCACCATCACTATCTTCCATTCTTAAACAGTTATTTCACCCTCAAAAGATCCCTAGTGCCATTTGCAGGGCAACCCCATTCTCACCCGTGGCTCCACGGGGCTGTCAGTCTACTTCCTGTCTCTCTGGATTTGCTTATTCTGGGCGTTGTGCATAGACAGAATCAGCTAGTAGCTGCTGGTGGTTTGTGCCTGGCTCATCACTTGCCCTACGGCTTTTGAGGTGCTTCCATGTAGTAGCACAAACCAGCAGTTTGTCCTCTGCCAGAATTTGATCTGAACAAGGGCAGTGATCTGGCCTGTTTGCCAATTCATGAATATTGATCATGCAGCACACTTATCACACACCACGTGCTGAGGAGATGCCGATGAATAAGTGATAGCCGTCCCTCTAGAAGTTATATATCCCGTTGGGGAGACAGACAAAAACACATAGACAAACACTAAAATAATTGCAAATTTTGGTAAGGGTCCTAATGAAAACAAGGAGAGGAATAAAGAACAGACCTTGGGGGGTTCACTTCATCTGGGAGGGGGTTGTGCTGAATAGGAGTTCACAAAATATCAGGTGAATGTTGAATAACTGAATAATGATAAAAGGTCCCCAAAGGTACCAGAAGGTCTCTAAAATTATCATGTTTCACGGTTTTGTTTTCACGGTTAGGCCATAGTGAGTGGAGATCTCACTTGGGGCCTGGCACGATGAGCTGAGCCAGAGAAAATGTAGGGTTCAAGGCTGACTGGAGGAGACAGGCAGAAAATCAATTAACTGTAGGACAGCCTGTTAGGTATGGAAAATGGCCTGAGCATGTGGCAGAAATTCTCAACTCAGCTCTGCCAGGACTCTGCCTTTGGCAAAACCACTTGACAGAGCAATAATCATAATAGATATAATGCACTGAATGATTCCTGGATGCTTTTTACTAAGCATTTTACATAAATTATTTGTTTGATCTTGACAGTGACCCTATGATGTGGTGATTATATACATTATTATTATTAAATGATAAAATGACAGTAATAATAGCAATAATTATCATTACAACATTTATTATTATTATAATGATGGTATGATTATAACCATTGCATTATCATTATTATTACATGCCACCGACTGCTCTAAGCGCTCTACTAATATTCCTCACTTAATTTTCACTGCCACACTAGGAGGTAAGTAGTACTATGTCCACTAGATTGTAAATTAATTCCATGAAGTTCCACACACAAGAGCCCATTTGCTTTTCCTCAGTGCGCCTCATGTGGCAGCACAGTGTTTAATGAATATCTACTGATTTGAATTGAATCCACAACACATGAAATGGTACCAAATTCTTCACCCAAGGTCATGGAGGCAGTAGATCAACTTGGATGTGAATACTCAATGTCAGCATCCAAAATCCATGCTGTCAACCTTTTTATTCTGCTTGTTGAGTTCTTGTTTCTTTCCTCTGTAGAATGCTACCTTTGCCTGTGACGATTTCTGAAGTTCTCTGTGGCTCTGAAGCTCTACATCAAAACCATGATATGATATGAACCATGACATGTCTACATGTTGCGGGTGAATCAGGGAGAGACAATTTTAGGGAAGAAGGAAAGGTATTTGTGAAGAAACATTCCTAGCAGCCTGAGTTCTCCCCAGTGTGTGAAAAGGGGTGGAAAGTAAAAGAGGAACAGCATTACCGTCTACACAGCTGGCAAACAGGAACAGCATGCAAGTAGTCGCCAAACCTGATGTGTGGGAGGAAGGAAGGCAGATGTGAGGCAGTTCTGGCAAGCTCTGTGGATGAGGAAGAGTTCTAGTTGAACATTCTCAAGGCTGGCATTTTTTTTTTTTTTTTGCATTCCCGTAGGTTTTTCTTCTTAGTTTAAAAACACTACTTTTTTTAAAAAAGTATTTTTATTTTATTTTTTTAAGTAGTCTCCATGCCCAGCATGGAGCCCAACACGGGGCTTGAACTCATGACTCAGGTCAAGACCTCAGCTGAGATCAGGGGTCAGATGCTTAACTGACTAAGCCACTTAGGTGTCCTAAAAAACACTACTGTTAAAAACTATACAAATAAAACATGTTTAACACAAATGGTGACATAAAACCCCTTCAGATGACTGCCATTCAGCATCAAAGATGCGGTAATGCATCAGTAAAGGCACAGGTTATTTTTGACTAGATTGAAATTTTGATTTCAATTCTGGTATGTATTTAAAAATTTGAAAAAAAAATTTTTTTTAATTAAAAAAAATGTTTGGCAGCCCTAAATTGTTGTGTTCTAAAGGTTGACAACAAATAAACTCAAAATCACAAAACTGGATGGCATCCCTTTTGGAAGCTTAGCATCCTAAGACACTTTGAAAGAGCTCTGATATAGAATACTAGGAATTCAGTAAGATGAGTGAGACCACCCAGTCTGGCTCACATTTTATTTTATTTTCTCTATAGCAACTATTCTTACTTGATATGATCTTGCTCATTTATTTGCTAATTCAGTTGTCTGGCTTCTCCTATAACAAGATGATGAAAGTTACCGTCATGCCTAGAACAAGGCTCATAATGGATGCTCAATTAATATCAGTTGTAATAACAAACGAATGACACAGATGAAATATACCTTCATATTCTGTCTCCCACTAACTTCCCACTAGCTTCCCTCTATCTTGCCTAAATAACCAATTTTTTAAAAAGATTTTATTTATTTATTCATGAGAGAGAGAGAGAGAGAGGCAGAGACACAGGCAGAGAGAGAAGCAGGCTCCATGCCGGGAGTCTGACGCAGGACTCGATCCCGGGACTCTAGGATCACGCCCTGGGCCAAAGGCAGGTGCTGAACTGCTGAGCCACCCAGGGATCCCCAATAACCAATATTAATAGCATAGAGTTTATCTTTTCAAATATTTCTCTATGCTAAATATAAACAAACAAGAATATTTACTTTTTCTTTATTATATTATTAATGTTATTCCAGATCCCCTCTTAAAACTAATTCATCACAGACATTCCTCCAGGTCAATAGAAATTGATAACTTACTGTTTTTTAATCTATATAATAATCCATACTATGAATAAACCACAAGTTATTCAACCATTCCACTACTGATATGTGTTCAGATTATTCCCACTTTTCCCATATGAATAATGCTGTCACAGATACCCTTGAACATATATCGTCATGTGCTTCTACTTCATTCCTTTAAGTTAGAATCTCCAAAATGAATTGCACCACACATAAAGCTACTTTAGGCAATATACATTTATTATCTCCCAGTTGCTATGGGGCAGGTATGGCTCAGGTGGGTCCTTTGCTGAGGTTGTCATAAGACTACAATGAAGGCATCTTCTGGGATATATTCTCATCTGGAGACTCGATTGGGGGAGGATCCACCTCCAAGCTCACTCAGACTGTTGGCAGAATTCATTTTCTTACAGCCATGGAACTGAGGTCCCATTTTCTTGTTGGCTATTGGTGTAGGGCTCCTCTCAGCTCCTAGAGGTACCTACAGCTCCTGTCACGTGGCCTTATCCATACAGACTTCACATGGCTGCTTCCTCCTTCAAGGTGAACGGTAAACCTCTCTCCCTCTGATCTATTAAGAAAACCTAATCATGGGTGTGATATCCCATTGCTTTTTCTATAATCTATTGATTAGAAGCATGCCATATGATCTGCTTGCACTAAAGAGGAGAGATTATATAAGGGCATGACTCACTGTGGGTCACTGTGGTGTGCCCACCACAGGCTTGCTAGATTAAATGATAAATATAATTCAGTATTACAAGATGTGATTGAATTACACAGTACAAGGGCTAAGGGCTTTCTACTCACAGTATGTTAGACTATCTGCTCCCCAATGTCCTCAGTTACTATTTTTCTAATTTACCTATTTCACTCATTTGGAGATATTTTAAGAGTTTTAATTGTTGGTTTCTACTTATTTCATACAGAATCATGTGTTTGCTTCAGAACCACAAGTAAATAGATTATAACACAGACTAGTGCTTGAAAGATCAAGTGACAGACTTGGTATGGTTTAAGCTGTACAAATTGATGGGCTCTGAGACCTTGGGGGAGTTCTTCAACCTCTTTATATCTCAATTTTTCCTCTATAAAAGGAGATAACTGGCAGCCCCAGTGGCGAGCAGTTTAGCGCCGCCTGCAGCCCGGAGTGTGATCCTGGAGACTTGGGATCGAGTCCCACGTCGGGCTCCATGCATGGAGCCTGCTTCTCCCTCTGCCTGTGTCTATGCATCTCTCTCTCTCTGTGTGTCTCTCATGAATAAATAAATAAAATCTTTTAAAAGGGGGGGGGATAACTCTAACACTCATCTTATTTAGTACGTGTGACTATTTAATGGGATAATAACTGTAAGTTCTTAACTTTGTGCCTGATAAATGGCTCTGAATGTACTGAATGGGTATGACGTGGGCCCAGTGTTACCAGCAGCAGTTTCTTCAGCATCATTACAAACACTAGGGAACACTTTCTTGGCCAACATTATTGGTCATCGTTTTGTGGAAACATCTTACTTATTAATATCTGGAATAAATGCCCTGGATCGAATCTGAGGAGAGGCAGGACTAATGTAGTTAGGGAAGTAAATATATATTTCTTTATATACAGATCTATCTATCATCTATCTATTTGGGATTAAGAAGATCATGAGTTAAATATAGAACCTGGATCCCTGGCCTTTTGAAATCTTGCTTCTCGATTCTTTTCCAACCATATTTAGTAGAGAGTATTATCTATGTGGGACCATGGCAGGCCATGTTTAAGAAGAAAAGACTGGTTTGTAATTTAAAACATTGACTGAAGATTCAGATGAACTCTAGTTAGAATCCTAGATCCACTTTAGCTCTATTACCTTTGGTACCATACATTTTTGAACAAAAGATTATAATTCATTAGAAGACTCAACAAATACTCAGTGAATAAAATAAGTCCATGACTAAGGAACTTAGATGTCACTAGGAGAGAGAAAGAAGAAAGAAATAACAAGTACTCGTGTGACATGGTGCCAGTTGGTGATAAGTAGGGAAGGACAAGTAGAATGGAAGTATTTTAGAAAGCATAGTTGGAGGAGGCCCTTTGAGGAGGTAAATATCAGAGGCAGAACCTGCTTTGTAAGGTTGTTATGAGGATTAACTGAGCGTACATACCAAGTCTTTAGAATAGAACCTGACAGGCATGCTTGCAATAACCTCTCCTAGTTTTTGTATCCTTTCATAATTAATGATACAAATCTATTCATAGAGTCTTTCAATAAATACTCAAATTTTGGAGCTGGAAGAAGCAGGTGTATGGACAGTGAGATATGAATGCGTGAGCCAGAGTGCAGAGGTCAGGGATCGGAAGCTGGATTTCCATAACTGGACAGTGTGATTCCAGGCAAATCATGGTATCTTCCCATCCTTGTTGGACCGAAGGGGAAAAGGTGTGTATGTCTGTGTATGTACAACCACTGGCAGAGGGAAAAGTTATTAAAGCCCCAAGTCTCTACTTTTGAAATATTCTTTGCTTTACCATCAGTTTCTTGAGAAACTGAGATTCGGTTCCCAGGGTCAACCACCTCAAACCTTTCCTGGCTGGGGTGATTTCCTCTACCATGCTCTATCCTTTATTTTTGCAAATGATCTTGAGTAACCCTATGCCATGCAAATTTCATTGAGACCAGGTTTGGGGTGGAGCAAGCCTGTTACTTCTTGCCCGTCGCTTCTCAGATGGATTATTTCATTTACTTGTTCACACAGTGAAGCAAAATCAATTCAAAGTCGTCTTTTTTCCCCAGGACACGTGACTGTCCAATCCCAGTGGAAGAGTGCTTAAATTGCATGATCCGTTGCTTAAAAGGGGACAGAGCATTTAATTACAGTTTAATTATCTTTGTAGATGTGGAGTTCAGTGGGGATTGGGTTGGTTGGTGGGCAGCTGCAGCATCTGCTGCCTTTTTTTGAGAGTGAACTTGTTTGTAACACAATCAAATTCGCTGGTTATAGCTTCCCAGGCCCTATCAACTGAGAATTTCATTGCTTTTAAATTGCAAGGCTTTTGTTATCACTACAACTGTGAACCAGACAGCCAAAATCAAAGCAAAAAGAAATGCTACCAGATGAGGAAGATTGAGTCACAGCTTCGGTCTAGCCCAAGTTACAGAAAAAGCAACTTTCTAAAGATTATTTGCAACCACAGTTCCTTATCCATGATGGCATGGGTGGCTTTTTATATGCAACTTCCAGATTATTATCCTTGACTGAGGTTTAATTGTGGCCTTTCTGCATTTTTGCCGCAGAGGTGTCTGAAACTGTTAATATAATCTTTTTTTCCTCGCACAAAGAAAGGGAGCGAAACCTGTTTTCATACAAAGACGATACAAGCACATAAGCATTGTGTAGATGACTTCAGAGTCTGTCTGCATCTGGCTAATAGGATAACAAAAACAGTTATCAGAGAGAGGAGCCAAAGAATAAAATGTCATTTCACAGAACCAGGGCTACATTTCTATTTGTAATTTCGGCTTGGTGTGCATTAAAGCACAATGGAGACATCAGGAGAGAATAAACTTCATGGTAAGAAAGTTTGGGGTCCTGTTTGTCATCTGTCACCGGATATGAAGGTGGAGCAGCAAGAGCTGAGCTTGTCACTTAAGCTGCTGCTACGAGGGGGCCATAAATTGGAGGCAGGGACAAAAAGTGATGAAATCTCATTGAAGCTTCAAGATTCAGCAAAGACTTTTCAGGACCAGAGGGTCCAGGAAGATGTTTCAGCATGCTACCACAGCATAACTGCTGGCAAAATGGTTTCTTTTTCTGGCTTCAGCTTCCAAACTTGGTGACTGTGTTCCCAAGTAAGCTGCCTGGTGGCCACCTGCCGAGTTACATCGTGTACTTTGCACAGATATTTAATGCTAAGGTGGCAGTTTTGCTGTGGCATTAGTGAGCTCTTACATGTAATAAAATGTTAATTTCCCACTATTTTATTTGCACAAACCTACCTTCACTTTATTCACACTGATACCAGTTTAGGGTTGTTGAATAAAAAAATAAAAGGATAAAAATCCATCAAGACTGTTTCAATAAATGAGACAAAATTCTGGAGTCTGTTGTCTCCTCTCTCATTCTTGTACCTTCCCTAAAAATACAGTTGCAGGGGCGCCTGGGTGGCTCAGTGGGTTAAGTGTCTGCTTTCGGCTCCGGGCATGACCTCAGGGTCCTGGTATCGAGCTCTGCGTCAGGCTCCCTGCTCAGTGGGGAGCCTGCCTCTCTCTCTCCCTCTGCCTGCTGCTCCCCTGCTTGTGGTCTCTCTCTCTCTCTGTCAAATAAATAAATTTTAAAAATGCAGTTGCAAAGAAAAGGAAATGTAGCTTGGTGAGGCAGGAGACCTCTTTCCGACTGAGTGTTATCTGTCAAGTAAGGGAATGGACTTTTATCTGATGTCTACTTTGAAATACTTTGTTTTCACCATTATCCTGAGAGGGAGGAAGATCTCCCCATTATAACAGGAAAGCATGGAGAGTGAGAGGCTAACGGGCTTCCGTGACTCAAACATATGGCCAGATGGATTAGTTTCCTATTGCCTGCTATAGTGAATCACCACCAATGAGGTGTCTTAACGCAGATTTATGATCTTAAGTTCAGGAAGTCAGAAGTTGGAAAATCAATGTATTAGCAGGGTCGTGTTCCGTCTGGATGCCCTAGGGGAGAATCTGTTCCCTTGCCCTTTCCAGTTTCTAGAGGCCACCTGATTTCCTTGGCTCAAAGCCCACACCCTCCATCTCCAAAGCCACCAGCCCAGAATCTTCAAATCTTTCTATCTCTGACCTCTGCTTCTTCTGCACATCACTATCTCTGACCCCTCCATTGGATCCAGCTGGATAATCCATGATAGTCTCCCCATCTCAAAATCATTAACTTAATCACATCTACAAAGTCCCTTTGCCACAAAGGTCACAAATTCACAGGTCCTGGGGATTGGGATATGGACATCTATAGGGGGCATTATTCGGCTCATCATAATATCAGGGCGATAGTTAGGATTAGTTGAAAAAAAAAAAACACAACCCTATTCTTGTGGATACCTCTGGATGGAAGGGTTTGGGTTCACAAACTTTATGGAGATTTCTAGAACTGTATATATACAAGATTCTTCCTTATTCAGGTGGATGATTTCAGCCTCTGCAGAACCCATCTACCTCCCTCTTAGAATGAGTGATTATTGCACACATGTCCATTTAACCTTTCCCACCCTAACCCAATCCTTCTGCACTCCCTTCATAGTAGGAATCAGATTCCTTAATGCATTTTAAAAAAATTTTATAAATCTTTTATTTTTTTTCCAAGATTCCTTATGCATTAAAAAAAAAGTAATTCTAGAAGAGAAGTGATACATTCCCCCCTAGTTTTATATGCATTCAAACTTTATTGTCAATTCTATGAGCTGGAAATTAGCATGACTGGTGAAGATCTATACTCAGGCATGTTTGTGTGTTGGGTGAGTGCAGTAGGCACAGAATTTTGGCCCTTCTGATGTCTGTAGTTTCATGCCTGGGAATGTTATGCTACCTGGTAAAAGGGACTTTGCAGATACAGTTAAGTTTGCTAAAATACGGAGCAAACCTCAATAGGTTGATCTTAACATAGGGAAGTTATCCTGGATTATCAGAGTGGGCCCAGTGTAATCACAGGGGTCTTCAAAGTTTAGATTTCCCTTAAGAGCAGGAACAATTCAGAGAGATTGGAAGCAAGAGGAGGAATGCATACGCTCTTGCTGGCTTGGGAGAAGGAGGAGGCTATGAGTCAAGGAATATGTGCAGAAGCTTCTAGAAGCTGAGAAATATCCCAGCCCAACAGTCAGCAAGGAAACAGGGACCTCAGTCATACAAACACGGGGGACTGAGCTCTGCCAGCAACCTGAATGAGCCTGGTGATGGACTGTCCCCCTCAGAGCCTCCAGATAATATCCCATCTGGCTGAAGCTTAACTTGGAACCCTGAGCAGAGAAGCCAGTTGAGGCTGCCCAGACTTCTTACTTACAAAACTGTGGGATGATAATGTGAGTTGCGTTAGGCCCTGACTTTGTGGTAATTGGTTACAGTAGAAATCCCACACTGATATGAGGTTAGTGAGGGTGGATAGATGAAGTGAATATGCCATTAGTGATGCCCTTGCTTCCACTTATGACTCCTGAATAACTATCACATTTACACATTTTCCTTGTCTTTCCAACTGAATGTTTCAATCCCACAATGTATTGGTTGCTTACATCTCTAATGAAGCCCATGGTGTCTACAAAGTGTGGTGCAGAAGGGACAGCGCCAGTGTCTATCTTGGTTAGCTCGAGCTGATAGTTTTCTTACCCTGTTTTTCCCTTTTAAAGGAAACTTAAAAGAAATTTGTTTCTAAGAAAGAGCAGGGACATGTCTATGCAGATTCCTGCAAATGAAGAAAGAGAAAACAGAGATGAGGGGAATGAAAGACACAAAGAGAGCTGATTGGATAGTCCTGAAAAGAGGAAGAAGGGCATATTTGAACCCAAATGATCTAGTTTTCACCCCATTTCCTCCACTTGCTAGTGGTATGACGTTAGGCAAACAACCTCATTACCTTGTCTTTGTTTCTTCTTCTGTAAAATGTGTAGCGAAGTGTTTTCCATGTTGTTTTAAGCTGATCTGTGTAAAGTGCCTGTTATGGAACAAATTGTTTCCTTCCCCCCACCTTTTACCGCCCCCCAAAGTCATAGGTTGAAGCCCTGAGCTCCCATGTTAATGAGGTCATAAGGTGGGGCCCTCATCTAACAGGGCAGGTGTCCTGATGGGGAGAAAAAGAGACACCAGGAGTGCATGCGCTCAGAGAAAACACCATGTAAGGGCACAGCACCTGCCAGCCAAGGAGAGAGGCCTCCTCGGAAACAGACCCTGTTGGCACTTTGACCTTGGACTTTCAGTTTCCCAAACTGTGAGAAAATGGATTTCTATTTTTTAAGTCGCCAGTCTGTGATATTTTATTGTGACAGCCCCAGCTGACCAATACAGCCCCTAATGAGCACATTTTTATGTTTTAGCTCACTTAACTCTTTGTAGCATCCTTGAAGGTGTTTCTATTCACTGCCACTTTAGAGATAGGTTGGCCAAGTCTAAGGGGACACAGCACAGTATAATGCAGGGTTGGGAAGCAAATGGGGGTCTCTATGAGCCCAGAAACCATGTAATGAACTGTTGCATGTTCTCTTTCCCATATGGAGGAGTTGTGGAATGAAACACCTAGAAGACCAGTCAGCTGATGGCCAATAGGGCTGCACATCAGAATGAAGGAAGCCACCACTGGGCTACAGCTGACTACTGTCTTTGGGAGTGTAGGAACCAGCTTGCCCTATCTTTTAATTTTTCAACAGCAGCTGAAAATTTGGATTTTCATGTGGGATTTTCTAACATTTACAACGAGCTATTATAAGTGATGTATAGTAAAGCTATTGATTACATATCAAGGTGCAGTTCAAGCCAATGTGCCTTCCAGATGGAAGGATCAAAGATGAGGATTAGCGGACACAACAGATATGCTTTACAGAGGTAAAGGAAACCTCTTAATATTGTCTTCAAAATTCATGCTCTTCTTACTTCATGAGGATGTTCTTACCATACCGTGAGCTCCCCAGTCTAGGTGGGCCAGAATGTAAAGATACAAATTACACTATAACATGAAAGCTGATTACTCTTTCCACTAGAGCAGATAATTGAAGACTGCTGCATTAGATAGCATGCATTCTATTTCCACATCAGAGCTTGTGATGGTATGGTCCACCAGGGCTGAGGTGGCTCCTGAGATATAATTCCTTGCCCTAGGTCTATAAGGGGGACTGATAGGTCCAAGTCACATTTGATGTTTTCATTACTTATTTATGTAAGTTTTCATATGGGAAAAAAAGGAGTCCAGGTCCAGAAGGCAAATGAAAAATGTTAATTGAATTAACCTGAAATTATATTCATACTGTATTTCCTTCCTGGTATTGGTCTCGAAGTATCAATGGTAGAGTAAGCACATGTTCCTCACATGGATTTCACTGGGGCTTGGGAAAAAAATGGCTGCCACGGCATGCTGATGCACTAATAACTTGTTATGAGCTCCCAAATGGGAATAAGCTTCAGAAATGCCTTCTGATGGCTGCATAATGACGGAATAATGTGTAATCAATCATCCAATATTCCACTTACTGATGGCAATGTACATTTATACACTTTAGGGAAATAAAATTTTTCCCATATTCTAAGTGGTTATCAGTTGTCTTGCCAGTGTTCAAGTGAGAAAATATATCTGGGGGACATTTTTACATATTAAATGGCATAACTGGTTTCCTGCTTTTAATCATGCCATGCAAATCTGCTGACTCATCTTACCAAGTTATCTTTGTACAAAATCAACTGTGATACATCATCCGCTTATAAAACCAAAACCAAAATGAGCAAACAAAAAAACTAAACACTGGTTCTTTGTTGCATAAAGCTTCTTTGAAGACCTATACAGCCTTGTGTGTCCTGGCCTCATCCTACTACCGGCCTTGTCTCCTTCATCTCTCCATTATCCACACCTTACATGCAACCTGAATGAGCCTGGAGATGGACTGTCCCCCTCAGAGCCTCCAGATAATAGCTCTCCATTATCCACACCTTACATGCCTACTCAGGTTCCTAGACACACTTTAAGGCATCTCTACTACTTCCTCTATACTCCAACAATACTATGTATTTAAATTTATCTACATTTGTATATATATTTGTATTTTAATTGTTGCCCATGTTTAAAGCACCAACTAAGCTGAGAAGTCTTTGACAATTAGATCATGTATAATTCTTTGTATATCCAATGCCCCATTTGGGGCATGCATTATAATAAATGATGAATGGATGGGTAGATGGCTCGTTGATCAAGTGGATCATAATCAAGTTTGTCTTGGGCACTCTAGCCTTACAGTAAGCCTTGAAGTCAAGTGATAGAAGCTCTCTAACTTGGTTAATTTTCTTTTTTTTTTTTTTTAAAGATTTTATTTATTTATTCATGGGAATACACATACACACACACACACACACACACAGAGGCAGAGACACAGGCAGAGGGAGAAGCAGGATCCCAGGTCTCCAGGATCACGCCCTGGACTGACGGCAGTGCTAAACCCCTGAGCCACCCCGGCTGCCCTAACTTGGTTAATTTTCAAGACTTCTTTGGATATTCTAAATTTTTTGAATTTCCTATAAATTTTAGACTCAGCTCAATTTCTACAAAAAACCCCCACAAAAAACCCACAAAAGCAAAAACCAATAGAATTATGATTGGGGTTGTTGTTATACTGTTGTGTGATTCAACAAATAATAGTGGTATATATACCAATTTATCTAGTTCTTACTTGATTTCTCTCAGTAATCTTTTTTAGTGTTTAATGTAACCATCTTACATTATTTTACTCCCCTCCTTGATTTCAGTTCCTTTTGATGATATAATTCATTTAACCCTTGACTTCTTTCCTTCCCTTTCTCTCTTCCCACCTCTCTTTCTCCCTCTACCACTTTTCCTCTCCATCTTCCATCAGGCAAATATATAAGTTGTAAAGTTCAGCGTGCACATCGTGTGATTTCATGTTTGTTAGTGGAGTTTTTCCAGGGTCTTCTCCTAGCATATCCCAAGCAATAACTCTTTCACGGAAGGAGAATAGCTTTGTGAGGCTTCTTAAAACTACAGAAACTCGATGTACTCTCTTACAGAAATTTCTAGAGATTCTGGGTATTTGGATGACAAACTATCATTTCCAATTCTGAAGCTGCCTTTTGTTTCATGGGCTATTTCTGTGGGAGATCTTGCTGGATGATTGGTGATTGTCATTAGAATACATCCTTATCTGAAAGCCTGTCATCACTTTTTTTTTTAAAGATTTCATTTATTTTTTCATGAGACACACACAGAGAGAGGCAGAGACATAGGCAGAGGGAGAAGCAGGCTCCCTCTGGGGAGCCTGATGTGGGACTTAATCCTAGAACCATGGGATCATGACTTGATCCAAAGGCAGAGACTCAACCACTGAGCCACCCAGGTGTCCCTGTTATTACTTTTTTAGGATATGTTTCAAAGAGTCTAAACAGGGCCTCCAATTAAACTTAAATCTTTCTAATTTTTAAAAACTATTATATGGAAAAAAATGAACTGATAGGAGTCTGTATAATACTAATAAATGAAGAAACTGGTAGCAAGTAGAGCTTCCAAAGTTGTTCTTTGGTTAAAAAAATCTATATATGCTGTCACCGGGATTTTTCACTTCAAGCTCCATTCAAAATGATTTTAGGTTTGAGTGTATTTCATACTTGGGTCTTTCTAAAACATTAGGTTTGAGCATCAAATTATAGTTGTAATGATTAAAAATTGTCAAATACCAGTAATTTTCATATGTTCAACTAATAGTTGAGATTTTTGCTCTGTATACCTGTTAGTGAATGTATCATACATCTACTTATAATAGATACATTTTTACAAAGGAAAAAGGAAGCCTTATTATTAATTTTTTCCAGAATGTTGTTCAAAACAGATGATACATTCCTCAGATGGGCAGCTAGGTGACTCTTTTTCTCAGGAATAACTTGAGAATCTGGATCAATTTCCCCTCAAATGCCTTCTTTCTTCTTGCCATGAAAAAATATATTTGCAATCTGGAAGAAGTCTCTTATCAGAATGCATTTTCTCATGTTCTTACACTGAGAGATAAAGATTATATTCCTAACAAATACATTTTGGTTTTTAAAATTTCCACGTTAGCAAATCCTGAGCAGGCATTTTCCTTACTTTTTTTTTTTTTTTTAATATCTTGAGGCTATAGAACTTTAGTGAACCAGACGTGTAATTCAAAAACTTTGCAACTTTCAATAAATACTATCAGTCCCTACACAGAAGGAAAGGACTAAATTCTGGTTTTGAAAGAGGGATTTCTGTTTCTCAGACTGTGAGATTAACCCAGGGCTTCCAGACTTTAACCGGTCTCTTAATCTCCTACTCAATCAGAGGTCTAAGATCACAATGGGCTGGGGGCTAAGTGAATAGCACGTTCGACTTTTAGCAATGTCTATGATGTCTGAAGAATTAGAGTGGAGGGCTGGTGTCACCTAAGTTCAATTCCCATATTTGCCTATACAAAATCAGATTTAAAAAGAGTAGAAATAAAATCACTTGAAAAGAGATTCTAAAACATACTGTCACTGAAAGAAGATAACCAGTTATTTAGATTTAATATATAATTACCTGGTCATGTGGGAAAGAAAGAACTGAAGAAGCCAATGTGTGTGGGCAGGTAGATTTCTGAAGTGTTCAGGAACATGAGCAGAGGAGGGAAGTAGTCACAGTTCTATAGGAAGAGGTTTAGGAAGACTAAGGTTGTGATGCATTAAACCTTGTAGAAATATTATCTAAAGGGGAAAATGCTTCATAGTGATGTGTCAGGCAAGAAAAATTGGAAGTGGCACATCTGCTTCGGGCATAGTGGGAAGTGAAATGATGGCACAGCCATTCATTCATTTTGTCTTCATCTTCTTTACCAAGAAATCTGACTTTCAATCTAAAAGTGTCAAGCAGGCATCATTAAGGGGAAGATTAAAGACATATTACAACATTAAAATAAGTCAAGGATTGGCAAAGTTTTTTTTGGAAAGGCCTAGAACCTTTAAATAGTTTTAGCTTTGGGAGCCTTGTCTCTGGCAACTACTTAACTCTGCTGTCACAGCACAAAGGCTGCCTATATGATATGTAAATCAGTAAGGTGGCTGTGTTCTAGTAGAACTTAATTTAGAGAAACTGAAATTTGAATTTCATGTAATTTTCACATGTCATGCAATGTCATTCTATTCTTAAATTCTTCAACATTTTAGAAATATTTAAAAAAAAAGGTTTTGTTGTTGTGCACTATAAAAATATGTGTTGGGCTAGAGTTGGCCCATGGGCCATAGTTTCCTGACCCCAAAAGAAGAGATCACTTGGTCACTTTAAATGTGAGATGACATTCTCTACTATTAAATTATAATAACATACTGAAAAACTTGGACACGTGGCTCAGGGATCACTCTGCCATCCATCTATAACAGATGGTATTGGCTGAGTGAAGGATCAAATTTGGAGACAGACGTGTAGTAATTTTCTAAAAGGTGGTAAATTGCCACTTCTGGGAACCATACACCAGAATGTTTGAGATCAATCACCGGAATATATTGGAATGCATTATTAAACAAGCAGGCATACTAAGAATTGATTACTCCCTAGTGTGAGTTAACAAAAATAAATGTCAAACTAAAAAAAAAAATGGTAAATCAAATTATTAAAACAGATGAGTGGCATAGATAGAAGATATATTGAGATTGAAGGAAATATTTGGCAAAGATTTTTCAACATATATTACTGGACAGAAGGAAGAAATCAGCTACATGATAGTACAATTATGTAGGATGTGATTATATTAACAATGGCCAGTGTATATTAACTGATGAGTCCACATTGGGTTGTTGGTATGAGATAACTTCTATTATCTTATGATACTACGTGCTAAATTAGATGCTTAAATGCCAGATCAGCATTCCAAATTGCCTTTTTACCTGAATGTCAACTTGAATTCTAAAGCCATGCTTCTCTCATTTTTAAATGACCCAAGTTTAGCAAGGGCTTCCAATGGAATCACATTGAAAAATACCTCAGATTATAAAATGATAGGTCAAAATCAAAGACAACATGAAATAGGCATAAAAGCAAAAGTTCAATTAGGTTAAAGCAAATCCCGTTATTAACACGTATAGATGACCAAGTTCTTAGCACAACTGCTTTTGTTTTCTCTTTGGTGTGTGGGTATGTGTGTGTGTGTTATTTTTCAAAACATGGTGAGGAGATCTTGGTTAATCACCAACCCACAAGAAGCCAACAGGTTGACATTTCTGCTTGAAGATGTGTCGTACATCTCCTTTTCTCTTTACAGTTCCTTGTGCTGCAATTTAGGAAACTACAGAGTAAAGGAAGAATTGAGTTCATTTGTAGTTTGGGAATTCCCTTATCAAGATGATAACTTGGAAACATTCTTGGTAGCCATTTTGTCTAGTGAGGTCATATTTTGGATGGCTTGGCTGGGTTAAATTTTCATAACGTGGTTGTTCATAATGGGCCATCTGCAGTTGTAAATGTTCAGTTGATTACATTTTTGATCCAACTCTCTATTAAATGTACCAGACCATCAATGTAGGAGGTAACACAGCTTGTCAGCAAATGCTCTACTGATGATGGTAAGAATATCATGAAACTTAGGATCTCATAAGAGAGTTTCTAGCCATTCACTTTGAAGTGTTATGAAAATTATTTAACATTTTTAAAGATAAGGGCTTCAATTTCTTTAGCTTTAACAGAAATATCTAAGTAGGATGAGGTGGAGCTGTCACTTCCCTGTATTCACAACTATAGTTTTTCTTCTTGAACCTTTGTGCAATAAGGATACATATATATACACACACACACACATATATCTTGGTCTAGTCTCCACCACCCTTCACCCCCCCCCACCCAGTTTCTGACACAGGTTCTTAAAATCCTTATAATCTGAGTGATAGGGCAACCCAGGTGGCTCAGCGGTTTAGCACTGCCTTTGGCTCAGGGTGTGATCCTGGAGACCCGGGATCGAGTCCCACGTCGGGCTCCCTACATGGAGCCTGTTTCTCCCTCTGCCTGTGTCTCTGCCTCTCTCTCTGTGTCTCTCATGAATAAATAAATAAAATCTTAAAAAAAAAATCTGAGTGATAGAGGTATGCTAGAAGCTTCTTTTGTTATTTGGTCTTTGACCATAGTTCCTGACACAGAGTTTCTAAAAGCCTTATAAATGTCTTGAGTGACAGAAGTCTTTTGTTTTAATTAGGTGATTCCTGGATAGCTTTAAGATGGAGCTGTTCATCAGAAAGACCAAGCATGATTAGAAGCTTGGAACTTTCAGCCTCTCTCCTCCTCCATCCTCCAGAATGGGAAAAGGGGCCAGAGACTGAGTTAATAATCGGTTATGCCTCCATGAATATCCCTGAAGTGCAGAGTTCAGAGAGTTTCCAGGTTGGCAAACACATCCAGCTGCTGGTAAGGTGATGCACCCCAATTCGACAGGGACAGAATTTGAAATGGGTACCCTTCTGGACCTTGCCCTATATATCTTTTTGTCTGTTCATCTGTAATCTTTATGATTTCCTGTATTATATAATATGCTGGTAAATATAACTGTTTCCTTTAGGTGTTTTTGAGCCATTACAGCAACCTGAGGAGGGGATGCTGGGGACTTCCAATTTATAGCTAGCTGGTCAGAAGCATGGGAGGCTCCACCTTGTAATTAACATCTGAAATAGAGGCAATCTTTTGTGACTAAGCCCTTAGCTTGAGATCTGGTGCTAACTCCAGGTAGATAATGTTGGAATTGAATTGGCACCCAGCTGGTGTTGAAGAATTGGTCAGAGGAAGAAAAAAAAATATGTTTGATATCAGAAGTGGTGTGAGGAAAGGAAAGCCAGCTCTTTTTCCATTTAGCCTCAGAATCCCTCTTAACACAGATAATGACTTGGAACTAGATCTGACATGGAATTTGAAGAATATCTCTCATGCCCAGGTGAGTAGAGTTTGTACTTTACTTTTGTAGAGTTCCTTCCCACATGAGTGGGATTTGTAGAGTTCCTTCCCACCTAAGTTTGTAGATGATTGCCAAAATCTGGTGTTTGATTCTGTTCTCGTTGCTCTTTTGTTTTTGGACATCGGTCCACCTGTCACTCTTTTATCAAATATTAGATAGTAAATCCTTATGGTTTGCTAATGTTTTAGTATTATTATTTTTAAAAGATACTTCTAGACTTGCTAGCTTAAACTTTGGGAGTGTTGCAAAATATCCCTCAGAATCTTATCTTGTAACAGCCATTCTAAAATCTAAAGGCTGATATCTAGAAAGTTGTTGTTATCAATGCCATATGAAAATCTGTAATACAGAATTCCTCTTCCCAAAAGATGTTAGGGTCAATCAACATATCTAGGAGATGAGGGAAATTCTGTTATCTTAGAATGACAAATTGGAACATTAAATTTCTACTCTAAATTCAAACTAACTTTCTATCCAATATCCAATACCTCTGCAATTCAATATGGCAGTCATTCATTAATTTCAACTCAGTAGAGCGTGAGTCTCTGATCTGGAGGCATGCCAAACAACACTTAATAAAGCAAACTGATGACGCTGCCATTTTCCATTCATATCCTTTTCTCAGTCCTTCTGTTCTCCACATACTTCTTTTACATCTGCTCTCTTGTTTCTCTTCTTTCTTGCCCCCACTGTTTTGTGTTCCCTTCACTTCATATTCACCTGAGCCTCTCGGTGGCATATATCATTGTGGTGCACTTGTGGAAGTAAAGACGTATGCTGTGGCTCTCTGCCCAGATGCGTGCGGATGTGTGTATATAATATACGAGAGATGTTTAGTGATAGTTTGAAATTAGACAGTAGCTTTGATTTTTGGTTCTTGGTCCTACTCCAAAGAGGGTTTCCCTCCTCCATATATATTGGCTACTGGAGGACCTTCTTTTCTCCCTGGCAACATACTTGTGGTGTAGGGTGTATGTTTTATCTCCTTGTGTGCCTACAGAATTGTGCTGGAGGACAGGCCCAATGTCATTCTTAATTTTAATGTTTAAAACTCTCCCAAGTCAAATGACATTAACATCATTTGCGGATAATGAAACCAGTCGTTGGGGTTCACAGAGGTGACTGCATGAAGTGGAGAGATGGGGTAATCATATATATAGTCTGGTTGGAGGGAGCCATTGCAAGTGCATCCCCACTTTTAAGGAATATGATGTGTTCAACTGGGGAGTTTATGTGAACTGAGTTACTCTGAGTGCTCTAACCATCCACTTTGCTTGGTGTGGATTCTTTCTCTTCTCTCAGTCCTCCCCAGATCTATCTTCTTCTTCTTCCCCAAAAATCAGTCAGGTTTTGATTTGGGCCAATAAACTGTATCACATACAAGTCCCCCTCTGCTAATCAGACTATCCATATATTATATTTACTGACTGCTTGGAATTTCTTCCTTGGGAAGAAGTTATTCATTGGAAGGCATCTGTGTGATGCTGAAAATCATCTTTTACAATTTAGGCACCCAGTGGAAAGATTGACAATGTATTTTATTTTTGACTCCTTCCAGCTGCCTGGAGCAAACATTCATCTTCTGCTTCCTTTAATAGGATCTGACTTGTGACATCATGCTCTGAAAGGCTGCAGTTTAATGGGTGTGTTTTCTCTCTCACACACATATATTATGCAGAGACTACAGGCTTTCGTTTTTATTTTATTCTGTTTTACTTTTAAGTCTGTAGAGACCAACTGCTTTGGGGTTTCCTTCTCCTCGAGACCAGCAATGCCAAGGTAGCATTCTGGCTGGGTTGCAGTGCATCATAAATAAACATCCTCCCATAATGTACACTCAGGGCTTGGCTCATACAAGAATGGCTTGTCCTGCCACCTGAGTGCAACACTGAGTTGCTAACAATGACATTTATCTTCATTAAATTTCCAAAGCAACAGGCTAGATATGTGTGTACAATGTTGCATATTCATTTTTCCGGCAGGTATCCTTGATCTTGTAGTTGCTGGAATGGTAGCTTCAATATGTTTGAAGCCTTTTGCCCAAAATGTTGACCTCAGATAAGAGGATAACATGATGCTATGTTTTGTAGAGAACTGTAGTCTATTATAAACACTCAAGGAAGAATTGCAGAATCAATGACCATTTGAGGGGGGGCAAAATGGTCCTCAGAATGCCTCACATCTTGAGACATGGATGTGTTCAAGTCTGGTAAGTGAGATCCTTGTTATTTACTAGAGAGATGGCAATTTTGATCTGACATGGCTTCAAATAATTCAAGGTGATTTTTCAATGCACTTTAGCAACATTCCTAATGCCTAAACTTGTTTCATGACATGAATGTGTCATTATACAAATTTTTTTTTATCTTTTTTTAAATTTTTATTTATGATAGTCACAGAGAGAGAGGGAGAGAGAGGCAGAGACACAGGCAGAGGGAGAAGCAGGCTCCATGCACCGGGAGCCCGACGTGGGATTCGATCCCAGGTCTCCAGGATCGCGCCGTGGGCCAAAGGCAGGCGCTAAACCGCTGCGCCACCCAGGGATCCCTGAATGTGTCATTATTTTTTTCCTCGTTTCTAAGAAAGAGGGTGTCAGTGCAACAACTCAAAGTTTAACATCTCCATAATGTATGGTACCTATTAGATTGGTTAGAACTTTTTTCAGCTTTAAGAGAAAAATAACAACTCAAATTCACTTTGAGAATCATGTTACTTCCAGGCATGTTGCCAGATTCAGCATTCACATGATGTCAGTAGAACTTTCACTTGATCTCTCAGTATTTCATTCAGTAGGACTGAAATTATGGCCAGTGTCCATGGGGTGTACCATGCTGCCCACTACCCCATTCCAGGAACTCACTTAGTGATGGCAAGTTGGCTTCTGCACAACCTCATAGATTAAAGTCTACCCAGAAACAGCAAGCCTCTACTCATCCCTACAGAACTGCTGGGATCCACTCTGATTGGATTCATGTCTGAACCCATTACTGTGGCCTGCAGAACAAGGTGTGCTGAAGCCAGTGTGGGACCTCTACTCAATCCAGGTAGACCCAGCGGGGACAAACTGGACTCCAAACAAGAATCCATTCTTTCGCTACTAACAGGAGGCCAATGATGTGTTTGATGCTTATTTCATACCTACCCATTATGGGCTGAATTGTTGTCTCTCTCCCTCCACTTAAATCTAGATGTTGTAGACCTAACCCCCAGTACATCAGAATGTGACTGTACTTAAAACAGGGATTAAGTTAAAATGAGATCATTAGGTGGGTCCTAATCCAATCTGACTGGTACCCTTTTACAAGAGGAAATTTGGACACACAAAGAGAGAAATAAATAGGCAAGTAGTTAAGCCATTGCTATCTTGGGTGTTTTTTTTTTTTTTCCACAAATTTAAGATCATCACCTCTGCAGCAATCATCACCTCCTTAAGTATCTTGACTTCCATATTAAGATTTTTGACATCCTCTTCAATTTCCCTCTAAATGATATTATTAGCTTGAGTTTTTCAAGGCCTATAGGATGAGCACAGAGGACTGCATCTCAAAGTAAAAAAAAACGGTCGAAAGTTTTTCTAATTCTTATTTGCTTTCCTTTCATTAGGACTTAGATCATGCAAATGTAGCACGGAGTACAATCTTTAGGTGCGATTTTGAAAGCTAGACACCATAATCAGATTTCTCTGTTCCCCTCTATCTTTGATTCTGTGAAGGATCATTTCTGTTGTAGTGCTTGTTGTTTTACCAGCAGTAAGAAGAAAATTTTTTTAGCTGACACAATAAAAAAAATACACCATTTAAAAAATAAATAATGCATAGTGTTTTCAATACTTCTTTCCAGACACATAAAAATACCCCATTTCAATTATTTTAGCAGCTCTTTTAGCTGCTGAATACCTGCTTCCAGGAGTTGTCTAATCTCCCCCCTCTTAGAAATTTGTCTGGTATGTGAAATTCATTCCTGGTATATGTGAACATTGCTATTGTGTTCTAGTAAGTGTAGGATATCATTATAGTATGTGTCAGTCACAAGAAAAAAATTAACTTCAAGACTCTATATATGTGTACGCAAGCTTAATAAATTCTAGACTACAGATGTAGCTGCCAGTTTCTCCTTCTGCCACTTTCCCCAGTTCAATAAAAAAGTACAGATGGTTATGTTCGCTCTGGTCTCTTGAATCTTGGCGTGCAGGCACTGACTTTGTTGATCTTTCTCTGGAAACTTCCTTTGACCCAAAGGACCATGACAAGCTAAGTACTGAACAAGACTGCCTTGCATGGCCATTTGGAATCCTGAAGCCTTTAACGGTTGAAGAGCCGCTCGGAGTACCTCTCGACATTCTGCATAGAGAGACTGTCAAGTTACATCTTCTCCTCTGCTTTTGATTTCTTATGTGCATGGCCTGGAGAAGCCTAGGGCTAGGAGAAAGGTCATCTGGATCTTAGCTGTGCCTTAGGAAGAGCCAGAGCTAATCCATCAGGAAAGCAAGAGAATCGAGGCATGGTTTCTCCTTTTTCAGCTCAACCCAGAGAAACGAGACAATTTATTTTTGGTGTTAACACAAATGTTTAAGGGTGTTAAAAACCAAATAAAAGGTCCTAACGTATATATGCTACCAGATAAACGCAGGTTTGGTTCTTCTCTATAGAAAATGCTTGTTCTTGGAGGCCTGGTATCAGTGGTTTGTACTACTCATGGGTTCATAGAAAGGAGTCTGTGACATGTTGAGAATCTGTTATGCCGGCATGGTCCTTATCCACAAAACACCTGGCAGGGTTCCTAGGTCATAGCCAGATTTTGAGCAGAGGGACTATGACACCCAGCCCTCTCTACCTGGATTGGAGGTTGATGTTTGATCCAAAAGTAAATGTAACATGGGCATAGGTAAGATGCCCAAAATGACACATGGTCAAAATTATGCCAGTATTGAGGGAGAAAGAGGCTTCACTAATACTACGCTGTGACAAGCCTCGACAACCTGTTCAGGTATAGGACAGAGCCTATACTACCTGAACATGCTACTGAATACCTCCCCATGTATCATTTCTTTTATTTATTTATTTTTTAAAGATTTTACTTAATCATGAGAGACAGAGAGAGAGTCAGAGACACAGGCAGGGGCAGAAGCAGGCTCCATGCAGGGAGCTGACGTGGGACTCCATCCCGGGTCTCCAGGATCACACCCCGGGCTGAAGGCCGGGGCTAGACCGCTGAGCCACCCGGGCTGCCCCCCATGTATCATTTCATTGAAAACATATGCTGTGATAACTCCTGGAGGTTAAGGAACTTCCTAAGGCCACGTACACCCGGAAGCGGCCCAGTCCCTAGAGAGGCCGGGAGCTGGAGGGGTCCTGCTGGGGAGGATGCTCTGCGTCTGGGGGAGCTGGTGACTGGTCCCATCAGATTTTCTCTCAGAAGATCTAGCAGGGCAGAGGCGTGCAGAGAATACAGGTGGGGCTAGAATCGCAGCTGAGGCCCCTGGCAAGAAGGCGCACGGACGAGCTTGGGAAAAGGGGAGAGAGCGTCGCAGGGGAGAGTCATGAGAACATGAGCCGCCGCAGCATCTTCTCAGGGGGTGGGGGCCACAGCGGTCCCGGGGTGCAGGCGCTCTGCTTTCCGGCTAGGAGAGTCCCAGCTTCCCTTCCTCCCCAGGGGCCTCTGCTTCACTTGGTGTAACCGGATGTTGGCTCCACCCGCGGGATTGTGGTGACGTCAGAAACCAGCCATGGACCCCCCCAGGCGAAAGGTAGGAGGAGGCCGCATCACCTGCGCCGCCAGGGAACGTGCACGCGAGGCCGGTGTTGGGCCAGAGAGCAGATCTCAGCTCCTCCCTGACCCCCTCAGCATTAAAGAGTTTCTAGAGGCTTCCACGGGGCCCAGCCACGAGCACTGAACAGGGGGCCACACCCCCGGGGAGCTCACTCCAGGCTTGCGATCAGGGAAAATGGCTGCAAAGACCGGAAGCTGCGAGCGTGCACTCCCCGGATGGGGCGGGGCCAGCACGGAGGGGCCGTGACTCTTAGCCCCGCCCAGCACACCGCTTCCGGGCCGGTGAAGAGGCCTGGTTGGTGCCGGGAGCTGTCACCGCACCGGGGCCTGGTGCGCCTCCGGGGCTGCTTCCGGGAGGCGGGACCTGCGCTTGGAGGACCGCGGCCTGCGGTGGTCGGAGGGAGCCCGGCGTCCGGAGGGCCTGCGGGTTCGCGGGCTGCGCTGGCCTCGGTGCGGTGGTCGTGGGCTTGCAGCCGCGCAGTGCCCGGGGCTTGGACTTTCTGGAACATGGCCAGCCCGTGTTCAACCCCGGGTACACTCCTAAGCCCTGATGTCTTTGACCCGGGGCGGGGAGGGGGGTAGGAGGAGAGGGGAGATGGGGAGGGGGAGAGGGGGTATCAGGAGGAGGAATGGGGAGGGGGTGGAGGGGGGATAGGGAAGGAGCTAGGGAGGGGGATGGGGAGCGGGGAGGGGGTATCAGGAGGAGGGATGGAGGGGGGGAGGGGGGTATCAGGAGGAGGGATGGGGAGGGGGGAGGGGGGTATCAGGAGGAGGGATGGGGAGGGGGAGGGGGGTATCAGGAGGAGGGATGGGGAGGGGGGAGGGGGTATCAGGAGGAGGGATGGGGAGGGGGGTATCAGGAGGAGGGATGGGGAGGGGGGAGGGGGTATCAGGAGGAGGGATGGGGAGGGGGGAGGAGGGTATCAGGAGGGATGGGGAGGGGGGTGGAGGGAGGGGGGATGGGGAGAGATGGGGAGGGGGGTGGAGGGAGGGGGGATAAGGGGGGATGGGGTAGAGGGGGAGGGGAGGAGGATGGAGGGAGGGGGGATAAGAAGAAGGGATGGGGTGGAGGAAGGAGGGAGTGGGGGGAGGAGGAGGGAATGGGGGGTGCGGGAGGCACGTGCTCTGTGCTGATTGCTATTCTTGAAAATGGGGTTCAGGGAGGTCTCCTGGTTTACACCTGCCCAATAGCAAAGATTCCTGCCATGAGTGGTAATATTTTTTTGTCAGTGCTGCTAAGGGGGTATTGTGAAAACTTGCTGTTTTTTTAAATTTAATTTTGATTTTAATATTTTTAAATTTTTTTAGATTTTTATTTTTTAAGATTTTATTTTTAAGCAACCTCTACGACCAGTTGTGGGGCTCGAACTTATAAGGCGAGGTTAAGAGTCCCTTTGCTCTACTGACTGAGCCAGCCTGGTAGCCCCCCTACCCCCCATATTTTATTTTTAAAACTTGCCTAAAATGGTTTGAAAACACCAGTGAAAGTGAGTGAAGCTGCCAAGGGAACTCTTTAGTTAGGAATCTTGACTTTGGGGCCAGAGCACCTGGCTCAGATGCTGCCCGGGTGCTTTTTTTTTTTTTTAACCTGTGTGGTATGGCAAGTGGCTTGGTGTTCTTTGTGATTCAGCTCCTCATCTGGGAAATGGGCACGGTAATAACACCTGAGTCACCCAGCTGTGTAGGACGCAAATGAACTTAAGTAGGTAAGGCCCTTGGAACAGGCTGGTGCAGGGAGACACCAGGTCAGTGTCAGGTCTTATTTGTTACTGCGGCTGCTGCTGTGCAGAGCTCAGAATTAACCTGACATCTCATTCACCCACGTGAACTCTTTGTCAATCCATCATTCATTTGGAAAGTTTGCAGCTCTGCCCTGGCCCTGTCCATATGGTACTGTATATAGTATTAGTTACTGGTGCAAGGGCAGGAGATAACAGGAAGTGTATAGCATCTAGCAGAATGCCATCATCTCATTTCGGGGGTGTTTCCTGTTTGTTTCTCATTTGATAGTAACATATGGTATGTACTGTGTTCTGTCATTCTCTTTTAATTTTTTTAATTCCGATATAATTAACATACGGCGTTATATTAGTTTCAGGTGTATAATATACTGATGCAACAATGCTATACATTACTCAGTGCTGGTCACGATGAGTGTACTCAAAAATTTGAAAAGCTTCATGAGTTTGAGGTCATTCCTACTCAGGGGGTGTGCTAAATCTTCTCTGTATCATAGTATATGCATTACTGAAGTGAGCACTGTAATTTTCCCGTTTTGAATTATATATTTATTGAATACACTATATATTCTATATATCTTTTATATGTAAAGTATCTTTCATAAGTATCTCTGTTTTGTATGTACAAATACATGAACATTTGCAATATAGTAATAGTTTTATATAAACATACATATCATTAGAGATACATGTATTTTATATATGTATATATTACATAAAATCATTTTTATCTCACAAATAGATAAAAATACAGATAATAGTAAAATAGTATAATACCTATGTATAACCCAGATATAATAAATATTAACTTTTTAAATGTTTAATTTTTTAAAGAAACAAAACACTACAGATGCAATTATCTCTACACTATTCCATTTCCTCTCCTATCAGCCTCTTTTCCCCACCTCTAGTTAGTGCTATTTTGAAGCTGCTGTGTATCTACATCACTGATTTTAATATTTTAACATAAATGTATGGTCCACAGGACAATATTTAAAATGTAGTATCATATTTTTGTTGTTAAGTAAGGTAAATAATATTTTGCTAAATATATCTTTCTGCAACATCCTCTGATCATTTCCTTTTTTCACTGAACTTTTTTTTTTAGATTTATTCAGGCTGATAAATTATCCCTATTTCATTTATTTAATCACTGTGCAGTAATCCTCTTGTAAGAATATATCCCAATGGATTTATCTTTCAATTGATGTATATATAAGTTGTTTACAGTTTTCATTCTTGCAAAGACTGGTACAGTGTGTATGGTTGCGCACATCTCCTTAGGCAAATGTGTGAGAGCTGCTCCAGGGCACACATGTAAGAATGGAATCGTTGGACTATACTTCCTTGTCTCACTTTTATATTTATTTTTACATCAAGCATTTATTATTCAACCAGAAGAAGGAAGAGTGCTGGAAACAATAGGGAAAGCAATTTCTGAGTAATCATTTATTATTCTTAATTTTCAACTTTGAAACAAATATTACGACCTTATTCTCATGCTTTTGAATGAGTCAACTGAAGACTAAAGTTTGAAAGGAAATTGGAAAATGCTTAGCATTTGGATTTGCTTATCTGTATAAACCAGGAATGACTTGATACTGTAGGGTATGCAATGCAAAAACCAAAAATAAATTGGATGATGAGAATCATAGGAGACTAGAGCTACTATTTCTTCCTTTTTTTTTTTATATACTTTAAAAAAAACTAATTAATTCATTTATTTAGAGAGAGAGCAGGGAGAGGGGCAGAAGGAAGGAGGAAGAGAGAATCTGAGCATGGAGCCTGATGAGGGGCTCGCTCTCACAACCCCAAAAATCACACCCCTAGTTGAAATCAAGAGTCAGACTCAACCAGCTGAGCCACCCAGGCACACCTAGAGCTACCTTTCCTAATCACCAATGTGAATGTGTTGTGCTCTTCAAAGCCATTGCATTACATATAACATACTTAACTCTTTTACTTTAAATGTGTCTATACTAGATTTTTATTTTGATAATACATGATTATACTTGAAAAGCGTAAAAAGGAAGAGGACTCATATCTCCTCCACTCAATTTTAATCTACGATAGCCACTACTTGTAACAGTTTGATATTTCCTAAGTATTTATAAGAGAGTGTGTATGCGTACTTTCTAATAAATGGTATTTTAGTATATCTTCAAACTGTAATTTAATAATTTGAATCTGCATTTCACTCTGAGTTTATAAGTAAATAATGTAACTAGTTGAAGGGCAGTAACTAGATTTATACCGTTAAGTACTGCATTATTGTTTTGCATATTGAGGCTTTGATTAAATTGTAAAGTGAGTGCAGAATCTAAGGTCTTAGTGTCAAGATTTCCTGATTACTTCAAGGATACAAGTGATCACCAAGTGTCAGCAAAGCAAGGAGAAGCCAAGGACTGTCAGTGAGGCTCCCCAGGTCCTTTCTTGCTATATTTGGACATGCTTCAGCCAAATTTAACATGCAAGGTGTGTAAGAAGTGTATGCAGGTACATGACTTGTACAAACATCTCCATTTTACACTCGGATAGCTAAATAGCTCATTCGGCATTTTTCAGAGAACCATGCCCCATAGAGCCTTTGAGTCCAGATTGAGTCAGACCACTGACTACCCCCAAACAGACCAGGTACACTCTACTGAAAGCATTTTATCGATAAGGATTCTACTAGTGAATGTCAATCATGGATTTGCTGGTTGATCCATCTTTAGTGTATTTTCAAGGAGATTTGACTGAGGTGCTTTACTTTGTTTTCTAGACATCCACAATAAAGGCAAGAAAAGATTGCAGGCTTGCTATGCCACGGACACTTGACAATGACCATGAAATAATCCGAGGCCCATGGATAAAGCCACTTTAAAAATCTTGGCCTATAGTTTCTGTAGCAATAGCAATAAAGCTACATCTTTGGTACATACTTTTCATTTTCTTTATGTTTGAGATAAAATTTCTGTTTTCCTTTAAACATTCCAGGCAAGCTTTAGTCCTAGCTTCCAGATCCTTTTCCTCCTAGAGCTTGTCACCAATCCTAAATTCTGACCTTCAGTGAAACCACTAAGTGGCAAGTTGGATTTCCTCTATTTAATCCAACAAGAAATCAAAGCTAATATTTTTTAAAGATGTACCTTAGTAAGGGTCATAGCATATGCTGGTTCCTGGATGTAACTCTGCATTTGTTCATTTTCTGCATAAACATAAACTGCTCTAAATGGAAGGAGAACTTTGTTGATGGCCACATAGAAATGGAGGTGAGAGGTGGGACATGTTACATCATTGGGCCATTTGCTTTTCAGATATGGAATTCTTCCACTGGAGCTCTACCCTGCTCCTGTTGGTCCATCTGTTCCCCTCTAGAGTTTCCCACCTCACAGAAGGCCACCTGTGATTAAACAGTTGGAGGCAGATGATTACTAAACGGTAGGAATGGAGATGGTATTCATATTTATATAGTGTCCAAGCAGAGGAGTTTGCACATTAAGAATGCATATTGCACTGTGCCAAACCCAAGAAAGGAATTGTGTTTTGAAACAGTATGGGAAGAGAAAGCAAATAGTTAATTGGAAAGAGATAAAGCAAATGAGCTTCAGAATAGATCTCTGAAATGATTATCACTGGTTTCATTTAGAAAATATCCTCTCCTGGACCACACATTTCACTTTAATTAGGGAATGTGCTGGAGTGTAAAGCAGCAAAATGTCACTGTGTACCTGCCACATGACCTCACACCTGGTTTTCAGAGTAACAGTGGAAACTATACAAGTATTAACCACAAGACATGAGCGAATGATACAGGGAAATGCAGGAAAGCTGTCTTGTAAAGTTTGAACATGGTCAACAGCATTTGGAGGCTACAGTCTCTAAAATTATGTATTTTCTCTGCTCTGGGAGTTACTGCCCTAAGGTCAGTTTTGTAGGTCCCAAGGGCAACTTGAACCAAGTGTCAGTATTGTCTCTTAAAAAGCTGAGTGGTTTTAGGTTTCCTGCTTTCAGGTCTCAAACATTACACCCCATAAAACCAGCATGTTTTCCTAATCAGTTGCTTAAGAAATAACAATGACCCGTCAGTAACTTTAAGGGCAAGAGGCATTCTCAAAAGGAGACACAAGAAAGCCCATTTAGTTCCACATCAAGTCCTCTAGAATTTCTTGGTGGTATGAGAGTACATTGTTAGGAATCCAGGATTTGAGGGGGTAAGAAATAAGATATGTATGAAAAGGGAGCTCAGAAATGAGAGCCTTTGGTCTTAAATGTTTAGATCACAAATAAGCATGACTATAAATGTTAAATTAATTGTAAACACTGTGGGTAAGTGGATACGAGTGGATTCACAGCAGGAGAGGGACACACTTTACTACCTGAATCTAACAGCTACCATGAAGAGTTGGATGTGCTGGGGGGGGTTCCTAACAGGGCCGATGGTGATGATGACTCACATTTATGAGTGCGTACTCTCTGCTGGGGGGCTTCTCCAGGAACTTTCAAAACATTATCACATATGATCTTTATAACAACCTTATGAAAGGAAAATTATTCTGTTCATTCATTCTATTCATTTACCTCCATGAGCCTCATGCTCAGAGTAGGTAAGCAACTTAGTCAAGGTCCTACAGCCCTAAAGGAGCAGCGTGATCAGTCTCTCATCCATCTGGTGCCAGAGAACTATGTTCTTACCTTCACAGCAGTTGTGGTTACCTTAGATTTTTTGAGCACATTATCTAATATGGAAGTAAGTATTCAGTCAAGAATCTGGACCATTTAGGGACGCTGGGGGTTGAGCCTCTGCTTTTGGCTCAGGGTGTGATCCTGAGCCCAGACTCCTGGGATCAAGTCCCACATCAGGCTCCCTGCATGGAGCCTGCTTCTTCCTCTGTCTGTGTCTCTGCCTCTCTCTCTCTGTGTTTCTCATGAATAAATAAATAAAATCTTTAAAAAATCTGAACCATTTAATGACTGAAAGAGCAGTGTAGGCTGCTAAGACAACTTTGCATTTTCGCTAGGGAAACCACGTCTCTCCTGTGATGTCCCTATAACATCATAGGGACCAGAGACAGGGTCTCACAGGGCAGTGGGCCATAGGACTTTTGTGGCAACGTGGATCCCACATTTCAGATTGCTGACTTATTGGGTCTTGATGCTATAAATTTTATGACTCTTACATGGTCAGCTAGACCCAGTGTCACCTCTTAGTCCTAATCTATGACTCTGAGGCTACCCAAACACTTCTGTCTCAGTGGACCAATGCAAGCAGACATAAAATTGGTCTATTTTATGAAAGAAGGGTCATTAAGAGGTATGGCCAATTTAGATACCAAAGTAAATTGTAGGGTGTTTGATTTTTTTATGTTGTCTTTGTTGACTGAATTGCCAGTATAGATATGTTAGCATTTTATTTATGATGAGTAGCCTCCACTGAGCGATTAGCCTCATTGCTATTTTTGTTATAATAACTTTGATTCTTGCTTTCTGTAATTTTTGGTTCCAACAGAAACCTCATGCAACTTGATTAAGTTCCAGAAACAAAAAATATTTGCACGTGTTTGTGTATGTATAACTATGTTGGGAGGATCAGAGTGTATTAAGATCTCAGGGGGAGAAAATATACACAGATTTGAGAGAATGGAACCAAAAACTATAAAGTTAAAAATTAAAGTTAATCTTTTTATCTTTCATGACTCAAATCATGAATCTCTGCTTGTCTGTGTAGATATAATTTGTTCTCTGTCTCTGTAGCTAAGCCATCCCAACCTACCAGTACATAGCTTTTCAAGTTCAGAGCCCAAGTGAATCTTTTAAATACAGTTTGAAAATTTCTGGGGTAGAGATCCTCAAGGGCCTAACTGGGGTTGTTGGTGATTGTGGGGCAGTGAGATCGGACAAGACTGCCTACTTGTCAGGGCTTGTTGGGGATAAGCCTTTGAGAGGATGGAAAAGGTTCTCCCCATGGGGAGTGAGGAAGCGGGGGCAGTTATTAGTGCAGGAGATTATGGCAGCCTCTAATCCATCTGTCTGGATGTTACTTTGCATGAATTTGCTTTTTAGTCATCTGATGTACTACCAAGACTCACCTTCCACATGATTCCCTATTGTTTGATGAATAATGCTATTTGGAATTTTCTTATGTATTTGAATTAAGGAATTTAATATATGGAATGTAAGTATTGTACTTAAGGGTGTGAATTTTACATTCAAAATGCCTGCATTTGCAGCCCAACACCAGAGTTTACCAGCAGTGAGAACTTGAGAGAGTGACTTAGCCTCTCTGTGCCTCTTTATTCAATTTTATACAACAAAGGTAGTAGTAGTAACTACCCATGAGAGTTTTATAAGAAGTAATTGAATACATGGGTGCTTTTAAAATAGTTCTTGTAGAGTTTTTTTATTTGGTACAAGATTTTATAAATTACGAGATTTTTGTATGCTTAGGGATTTTTATACACATTAATTGATTGAAATAAAAGGAAATTTAAGGAGAATGTACATGCTGAGAGAAAAATGAGCAAGGTGGAAAAGGAGAGACTGCAAAGTCATTACAGTCTTGTGATAACAAGGTTTGGGGGCACTTGGGTGGCTCAGTTGGTTGAGCGTCTGCCTTTGGCTCAGGTCGTGATCCCAGGGTCCTGGGATGGGGTCCTGCATCAGGCTTCCTGTGCTTCTCCCTCTACCTGTGTCTCTGCCCCTCTCTGTGTGTCTCATGAATAAATAATAAAATCTTAAAAAAAAAAAAAAAACGAGTGTGTTTGGCCGAGTGGAATGGTCCAGTTAAGCTGAGCCTGTGTAGCCCATTCCTTGTTTGTTTCCATTATGGGATGCCCCTCCACCAGCCCTTTATGCCAGGATGGTTCAGAGAAGAGCTACATGCAAATTAAATAAATTAAATTGTAATTGGGTAGAGCAGAGGGCATTTTGGCTCCAATGGTGGTGGAGGAAATCTGGGAGAAGTTTGAGTAGATGACACAGGATGAGATCCAGAGGGAACGGGTTTAGTTTTAAATATAAGAGTGAGATCCTCTATTGCAGCAAGGGTGGGGTGGAGTGGGGTGGGGGCGGGGGGGCGCTTTCTTATGTGGGGGAAATCCTGGTGTGGAAGGTGGTGTGCTTTTGTATCTTGGTGGCTTTTCAGGTTGGTCTGAGCCCTTTGCACCATGGCCACTTCTAGCTTAATTGATTGCTCCCAAGGAGAGCTAAGCCTTCCTAAAAAATATAGAAAATCCAACTATAGTAATTGCAAAAATGGTAGATCATCTTTAAGTAAAAATGGAAGCTAAAGATGTTACATTTTTTATGCAAAGACATGGCCAACATTTTTGATCTGTCAAGCAGTTTCGTTGTAAGGTGGAATAATAGCTGTTGAGCCTGGGATAGGGCAGGGGTTTCCAACATGTTGGTCTTCCCAATCTCCCCCTCCAGAACACCCAGCCCAGTTATATACCACATGCAGGCTGGGGAGCAAGGTGAAGTATCTGAAATGTGAGCATTTCTGTTCTGAATCAGAGCAGACCATATCATGCTTTCCCCTGGGGTTGACTTCTCCAATTTGATAAAAAAATTATTTAAGATGGACTGATTACTGATCCTTCTAGAAGCAAGTGATGTATGCTTTCTACCATTCTGTTACTTTTGTGCTTTCAACACTGGATTGACCCAATGATATTGAAACCCTCAGTTCGAATGACTCACTGAACAATAATTGTAGGTTTTTTTCTTTGAATATTTTATTTATTTATTTATTCATGAGAGACACACAATGAAAGGCAGAGACGTAGGCATAGGGTGAATCAGGCTTCCTGCAGGGAGCCCGATGCAGGTCTTGATCCCAGGACCTAAGAGTCCTGACCTGAGGCAAAGACAGACACTCAACCACTGAGCTACCCAGGTGCCCAATAACTGTGTAGGTTTTATTTTTAAATAAGTACTTGAAAAAAATTTTTTAACTAGCTGTAGAATTGAACTTTGAATTATTTCTGTGAAATCAAATAATGGGCAAAATCACCTTCAGATGTCCTGTTTCTTAGTAAAATTTAATTCAAATATCAAGTTTTTTTTTTTTTCAGTCTGATGAAAGCACCTAAAAATGTTTTTGTTCACTTGGCTTTAATGATTTTGAGAAGATAAGCTTTGATAACAGAGTATGTTTCGTTTTTGTGGTTATTAAAGCTTTGCTTAAAATGCAGCTAAGCAACTCTTTACTTTTTGAATTGATCAATATTATTGCACTGTTGTTATATGGGTAATATATTACAGTGGTTTTTACTGACAGTCTTTCTGAAAGAGAAGAAACCGTAGACATAAAATGTACCATCACCCATCATGGCAGAAGTTTTTAAAGAATACAGTGTTAAAGAGAATCTTTAAGAAAACAGGCATTGTATCTTCTTCATGTCCATATCACGAATACCTAGCATATTGCCTTGCACATAGTAGATCCTCAACAAATCTGTCTGGTGTTGAATTGAATGGAATTGGAACTTACATCTTCCAATATACTGGAACAGAAACATAAAATTGAAATATGCAGGTACAATGACAAATTAGAGGAGCTATATTTTAGGGAAGACTGTAGTAGGCTTATTAATGATGACCATAAATATAACAGAAGTAACAACAGTAGCAAATACACACCGGATCTTTCTACATGCCAGCTGCAAAGCTTATAATTTTACCTGAATGCCCTTATTTTGTCCTTATGGCAAGGCCCTGGCCTGTCCCCTTTACAGATGAGAGATCTGAGATCAGGTGAGCTCTAGTACTTTGCTGAAGATCTCCCTTGTGGGAAGTGTCAGAATTGGAATTTAAATTCAGGCACTTTGGTCTTAAAAAATGCCTTCTTAGTCACTGCTACTTTTCTTTCCTTTCCATCATATATTGGCCTCTACTAAAGGTCCAGTTAAAATTGATTAACTAAGATCCAGCAGATTCTAGAGCCTGCCTCTTAAAGAAGACCACGGACATAAGACTAATTGGAAATAGGAACCAGATTCCTAACAGATTTTCAGGCACAGGATTTTGTTCTTCTTTCATTTATAATTCCTTGTTGGGTCGCCCAAACCTCACTTAAGAAGTACTTGTTTCCTGGACTTACAAGTCCATGTTTTTTCAGTTGAACTGTGAAACTAGTTTCTCTGGGGGCAGCCACTCCCTGAAGGACTGAGGGAAAATAAATATTCAGTGAGGTGTGTGTGTGTGTGTGTGTGTACTTTATTTTAGAAAACTTAGAACTTCTAAGCCTTTGGTTGGATTTGGGAACATGTGCTTTGAATTATTGATCTTACTGTTTCATGATATTGAAAGGTACTTTCAGACAATGGGGATGCATGCTTTTTCTGCATGAATATTAGTTGGTTATGAATCCCAAGTTCATTCTACCATTTTGAGTAACAGAAGACACAAAATACAAGATAGGATACCAATGGTGACTTTTTAAAATTTTTATAAAAAATTTATTTATTTGAGAGAGAGCGTAAGCAGGAGCAAGGCCCGAGGGAGAGGGTGAGAAACAGACTTCCCACTGAGCAGGGAGCCCAACTTGGGGACTCGATCCCAGGATGCTGAGATCATGACCTGAGTCAAAGACACTTAACCAACTGAACCACCCAAGTGCCCCAGGATACCAATGGTGACTTTTATAAGTGTGGTGATAGACTAGAGAAAAAAAATGCTTTTGAAGAATTAGAAGCTAATAAGGGCTTATCATTCATTGGAAGGCTAGTTTTGTGATTTTTGAGCACTTTGATTGTAATTTATAATGAGATACATTTTGTAATGTGACTTACTATATCCAGATGTGTGTATAGATGTGCATGTATGTATGTGCATACATGTGTACCTATGAAGGATAGACCCATGTCTATTCTGTATAAAACATTTTTTGAAAATATTTTATGTATTTATTCATGAGAGACACACACACACAGAGGCAGAGACATAGGCAGAGGGAGAAGCAGGCTCCCCATAGGGAGCCCGATGTGGGACTTGATCCCAGGACCAGGATTACACCTTGAGCCAAAGGCAGGCACTCAACTGCTGAGCCACACAGGTGTCCCTATATAAAACATTTGTATATGAGATAACATCCACCTTACTATATACTGTACCTTCTGATACTTTCAGTTATATTTTCTTTCCTAACATATTACAATTTATAATTTTGTATTAATATAATTAGCAGAAAATTGAAAAGAAATTATAGTATATGTAAATATATATATGACTTACACAAATATGCCAATCTCTCATTACCACTAAAAACAAATGCTAGAGAGTCATTGGAATCCATGGATCAAAAATATGGAAATATCTAAAACATTTTTGGTTCCAAGGGGAAGATAATTCACTTCTCTAGAAGTTCCAATTTATTTTACTAATTCTTTGAAGAAACTTGTTAAATACCTGCTATATGCCAGGACCATTAGTTTGTTGTAAAACAAACATTTTCTTTGGCCTTATAGCTTAAAGACCAGTGAGCAAACAAACATTGAAAGATGTATACACTAACTAAATAATGAAAGATTATGGGAAATGTAAAGAATATGTGGCAAGTCCAATTAACATTTACATGAGCAGTTTTAATTGTTTTAGTAATGCCAAAGAACAATTCTAAATAAATTAACTGTAAGCCAAGATTGTAGGAGGAATTGGAATTGTCCAGGTGAAAGAGATTAAGGAGAATAAAGTAAACAGGCCTGAGTCTGGAAGGAACTCATTTCAGAAAATGAGAAAAAACAGTCAGTAAGGCAGTAGGGGGAGTCTAGGCAGATGAAGAGAATAGGTGGGCATGAATTAGAATGTGAATCATCTGCTAGACCAAGTTAAGGGTTTTTATGTTATCCCAAGCATAGTGGGGAAATGTTGGAGATTTTTCAATTTTTCAATTGTTGTATTGTTCTATTTATTTCACCTAAGGTATCTCTGCTGATGAAGGAAAAATGGGCTGTAGGGAGCCAAAGTGGAATGAAGCCATTGAGCTAGATGGTCCCAGAGGCCATTGAGGCTTAGACAATCTATGACTCTTATAACCTTTGTATCACCAAAGATCTGTATGATTACCCCCAGACAGCTGGTTTCTTTTTAAATTTTTCTCATCATTTGGCTTTCAATGGTTGGCTTGGTTGACTAGAGAAAAACAATGGCAGATCCTTTTCGACAACCTCAGGTGACTGGTGCTACGTCGTCTTCCAATTTCTTTTTCACCAAAATAGATAGGATACTTGCCACTCTAACTTTTGGGAAGTTAGGCCATGGAAAGAAGCATTCTTCTCAGATGACAAATCAGGTTAGATGTAAGCCAACCTTGCCAAAGTAGAAGATAGGCTTTCAAGATCTAATAAAATTGCCTCTGTCTCTACCAATCAGAAAAGTCATTTATCAATTACATATATATTACAAATAAACATTTTTTAATGCTTCCTTTGATTTTTCAAGAAAAAGGAAAATAAATGAGTACCAGCTACTTCTTTTATAATCCCTTACTTCCAGGGTGGCTTCAGAGCCAAAACTTACTATAGCCAGTCTCTTCCCCTGATAAGATTGAAATTGGATGTTCAGCCTAAGACCCTAACTTAGCAAGAAAGCTTATGATACCTTCCTGTATTTATTATGGCAGGAAAATAGAACTCTTCATTTTAAAAATAGCCTTTAAAAAAAAAATAAAAGCTAAGATTATTTTTAGAGTTATTAATCAGAACTTTTCTGCTTATAAGTGAATAGAATTCCTCCTTAATCTAGCCCAGGAAGAAAAAAAGAAACAAGGAAAATTCATTATCTTATAACTTATGAGGCCCTGAGATAGACACAACTTAAGCTGGATCTATGGGATCAAATAGCATTATAGGAATTTTTCTACTTCTCTTTACTCTGTGTGTGTTGGATTCTTCTCTCTCAGGCACTTTCTTTCCTTATAGTGGTAAGATGGTTACCAGCTGCTCCAGGATTTAGCAGCCATGCTTTCAAATTTCCAGAAAAAAGTTCTGAAATAAGTCTCATTTGCCCCACTTGGGTCATAGCCCATCTTGGAGTTCATCAATATGGCTAGTGGAATGGATGGTGCCAATTGGCCAGGACTGAGTCATGTGTTTCATCCTTTTTTTACACACTACCCTTCTTCAGCAGCCAGGATTGGGCCAGATTAACCCAAATCATGTGGACTCCGGCAGAGCAGTGGTTCCTCAAATGACAGTTTTCATTAATGAGAAGATGATGTAAAGGGGATTGGTGTATATACAGGAGATACCCTCAAGCATGCCATCTCCCTGTGAACAGAAAACTTGCGGTTTTTCCTTACACAGCATCTGGCACATGCTTTGGCACTTTTTTAACAATAAATTTAACGCATGAGATTCCTCTTACATAAAATACAGTTTCTTCCTTTCCCAAATCATTTTATTTAATTGAAACTTGATTATAGCAGACATTGGATGGGAAGTAGTATTGAATCTTTGAGTCCTTAAGCCTAACATGAAGAATTTTATCTGAAGAACCACAATGTTAAACAAATAGTGGGAGTGATTAGTGAAAGAGCAAAGAGCAGTGAGCCAAATAGTCTCAACTACAGGGTGGTCAGAGCCCATGACTCAGTGCCATTGACCTTCTCAGGCTTTAGTAAATCCAGTTGGAAATTCTGGTAAAGATCAGGATGTCACCATCAAGAAGACATTGAGCTTGAAATGACCTTTTTTGAATAAATAGGTTAGAAAAGACAACAAAATTAAGCAGCAACTTTGAAACAGCCAACATAGAAATCTGCAGGGTAGATGACATGACCTTCAGGCTTCTGGCCTTTATCGTTCTCTGGCCACTAGAGATTTTTCCATCTTCTGTTTCTCTGCTTTGCAAGGACTCCAAACTTCAATCGTATTTGAGGATGTAAGTGATTTAGTTTAACTTTAACTGATCCTACTGAGCATTTCCGGCTTGTGATTGTTTAGTGCTGTAGTGTCCATGGATCTGGAAATGGCAAAGAATGTGGAAGAAGCTGGGCATTGAAGTCAGGCATACCTGGGTTCATGCCAAGCCTCTGCTACTTTCTCACTATGTCTTTGGATGAGGGACTTAATATTTTTGAGTATGTTTCTCCACTTGTAAAAGGAGGATACCGACAGTTCCTACCTTACAGTGTTACATAACACAATTCATTTTATCAATGCTTAGCAAAGTGTCTACCACATAGTTAATTCTCAGAAAATGAAAGTTGTTTTAATTCGCCTACAATGTGTTCTTCTAGTTAAGGTCATCATCAGTTTGTCTTCCATTAGAATCACTAGATGGACAAGCCAACTACTGATTAATTTGTGAACTATAAACTCATATCATCAAATGAGATGCATCTTCTTTTGCTCTTATTTTCTGTGGGAAAGAGGTGAGGAGAAATAGGAGTCAGAAATGGTATGATTTCTCTAATTAGATGATAAATAAAGACAGAATGACAAATTGGATTTATGAACATCACAGACCGAGATGTTTCCTCTGGATATACAAATACTTTCTCAACACTCTTTTCTAAATGAATACCTAGGGTGAAAAGGGCAGATGTGAGAATCAAGCACTTTGTTCCTCCTTTTTCATATAGACTCAAGTATAAAGTGAAGATAAAATGTAATTTTCATTTATCTATGCCAATGGATGGCAGCTCAGAGGCTTATATTATCTACTGTAGTCGATACTTGGTCTTGGAATGCATTATTTAGTTTGGCTGTGTTTTGTTTCAGCAGACTCACCTAATTATGGTTTGCTGAGGCTCATGCTGAAACCACTGTGAATTTTCTAAGTATATCCCAATCAGCAGTGGGGAAAATTGGCCTAGAAAACTCTTCTTGGCAGAAGGATAATGGCAGACTGGGATAACGAACACATTGGAAATTATTTGCATATGGATATTTGAGTCTTGACTGTAAGCAACAGTCATTTATGTTCTTTTGCTGGAATGCTCAAACAGTTAGTCATTTTACCAAACAAAAAAGAGATCAGTAAAATCTCTGGGGGAATACCATCCCCCACAAAAGGACAAAATTATTGCTTGATGAGGTCTATAGATGGCAGCCGGTTATTTGAATTGTTCTCTTTTTGCCTGGGAGATTTAAAGCATTACTGAAGATTTTTGATATGACTAATATATGTAACCTATTTCAAAATTTTCTGAAATTTAAATAAATTTATATGTGATTATATCTATAGACATGAATATTGATGAGCGCTTAAATTAGAATTTTGTAAGTTCTGTTGCCATTTTATTTCCCTTTTAGCACTAACCAAGACCATTTTTATGGTTTTTCTTGTTTATGATACTATACTCATTTTCTGATGTGCTTTTCTTTTTTCTGAAATAGTACTTTTAGTGATGTCTGGTCTGAAGTTCTATGATTTGGTCCCAAACTTTGACCTGGCTTATTTTTAGGATTGTAATACTATATTGCAGGTATAGCATATACCAGTCTCTCTCTCTTTCTCTATCTGTGGCAGTTAGATAGACAGCTGTACATTTGGATATCTACCTGTCTCTCTATATATGTCTTTCTCTTTATATATTTATCTACCTATGTCTCTATATAGATATATCTGTATATATGTGTATATTGACATTAAATGATACAGATGTAAATTTACATTTAGATATCTCTATCTCTCTGTTTCTCTTCTCATATGTACAGTTGATCCTTGAACAACACAAAGGTTAGAGGTGCCTTTCCCTTCCTTACCTCCCCCAACAGTCAAAAATCCATGTATAACTTGACTTCCCCAAAACTTGACTGGAAGCCTTACTGATAACATAAACAGTTAACACATGCTTTGTATGTTACATGTTTTATATACTCTAATCTTACAACAAAATAAGCTAGAAAAAATCATAAGGAAGATAAAAAACATTACAGTACCGTACTATATTTTTTGAAAAAAGAATTCACATGTAAGTGGATCTGCACAGTTCCAACCTGTGTTGTTCAAGGGTCAATTATATATATCTATCTCTATATATCAATGTTTATATATGCTTACATAGGACATAGGTTATATATAATTGGTATATTTATAATGCTGTATGTAATTCTATGTGATGATATATGTTATATACATTACACACACATTTATGACAGAGACATAGAGAAGGGGGGAAAGAGAGAGAGACAGGCACCTTTTCAACAAAGCTTAACACATAGGATTGCTGGTTATTTTATTGAGAGTTGTGATTTGAAACCAAGGTTGATTTTCCCAAAATACGCCACTTACCTCTTTGGTAAATATGAGCTGTGTTTTTGTGGAACTCAGACATAACACTAAGCTGCATTCAATGATGAGACATTGGTTTTCTTTTCTTCTGGTTCCGTTTCCTACGTTGTGTCCAGGAGAAACTCTTGGTTTGGTTCTAGTAGGTACTAATCCCTTCCTGACTCTCAGTAATCTGCATTCTTAACCTTGACAACAGACCTCTAGCAACCAACAAGGCCTAAAGAAATTTTGCATTATTTTCAGTTAAATTTTATGTATGTTTACTTTGTATTTATGCCAAATGATACTGATTTTTTTGTATGTTTGTAATTTTTTAAAAAAGATTTGATTTATTTATTCATGAGAGAGACAGAGAGAGAGAGAGAGGCAGAGACATAGGCAGGGGGAGAAGCAGGCTCCATGCAGTGAGCCTGATGTGGGACTTGATCCCGGGACTCTAGGATGATGACCTGACCCAAAGGCAGACGCCCAACCACTGAGCCACCCAGGAGTCCCAGTAATGTTTTTAAGTACAATGTATTGTTAAGAAAATAAATAAATCATTTTAACAAAAAAATACTAAGTCAGTGAAAGTGAGTTGACATGCAAACTTCATATCGGCAGTACAGATATAACTGAATAATAAGAAAGAGAATCCTAGGACATGATTTCACTTCCTGATTTTGATGAATGCTGCTCTCCAGACATATTCTTACCTTTCTCCATGAACAATACATTTTCCCATTATAATGCCTTAGCTGACTGTTTCCTTTCTCTTGCTCCTATGTCATCATAACTAAATTCTGAACAGTCATAAAGGTCAAGTTCACACACTGTGTCCATAAAGTTTTTCTTTATTTCATAGATGAAAATGTTCCCATACTGGTTTCCCAGATTATTTTATATCATTGAAGTTATCACCTACTTTTTACATTTTCTTATAAATATGCTTATTTTCTCTTTCTAACATATCTTATATGTGCTGAGGGCAAAATCTATGTTTAGGACACTTGCCTGTATGGATCAACACCTGGAAGATTGCTTTGGGTATAGGAGGTACAAGATAGATGGTCGTGGAATCAATAAATTCATATGTGAGTGAATAAAGGCAAATCAAGTAGGTGCTTAATTCATCAGACACTTGGCCATTTTGCAATGACCCAGCCTCGCCTTAGGAATATTAAGATTTTGCTGTCTAGAACACCACATAACCCAGATTTTCCATGTTAGTTGCCGAGGTATTAGAAATAATCTGGGACCTGAGACGTGAATTAAAAACAACCAAAACCTCCCAACACAGCATTTAAAAAAAGTCATTCCGTAGAGTGATACAGAATTTATAAAAGAGAAGAGAAATGAACTTACTGACTTGAGTTTTCTGGTACCACGAGCTGTTCGGTACCATTGACTTAGAAGCGTTTTCTGTCCATGTGTATGAATGGAACCTTCCTGGGCGGGTGTGATGGTCTTACAGTGCTCTCTGCAAGGAGATGGAGCTGATGGAAGAGAATGAAACAGGATGGGGGTCAGCTTTGTGGGATTGTAACTGGTTCTCTGGTTGATTTAGCATTCCAGATGCTAAAGGCCATACAGCAGAATTCAAGTGAATTCTGTTCTTTAATAAGCCTTGTGTAGATGTGGCTGCCGATTGGTAATAGAGTTCTTTTCCTTACCCATCCGCTGCTCTTTCTTGTAACCTCTCCCTCTTTGTTTCACCACCGCTAAGATTTCTTTCTGCTACTTTATCTCCTTTTTTCTGTCAGTAAGACGATTGCCCAAATACCTCGGGGTGTAGTCGCACTTCTGGATGTTCATTATCTCTAGATTCCCTCAGCTACGGATATTTATTTTCTGCAGACCTCAGTCTGCAAACAAAACAATAAACTCCGGTGCTTGTTATGGCAGCAGAGCAATCTAAACTGTTTTTCTCTTTCTAAGGCAGTTCAGAGACCTTAGCGTCTGTATTTTTTTTTTTTCCTCCTCCCTGTAGGTTTTCTGTTTCTCAAAAGTGAAATTATATGCCAGGGACCATTTTTCATGCCACCTCTCTCCTCAAATAATCTGGGCCATTGGATTTTCTGATCTTCTTTCCTTAATCATTGCTACAAAACCACTTACAGATGAAGATTGCATTTCTGGAAGCAGCGGGTTTTGAGGCAAACAAAGGTGCTTGAAGAGTAGTGAGTGGGCTTTCAGAATGAAGTCAGAAAATACTTGAATGTGTTCTCTTTTGAAAACCTCACAGTCCTTTTCATAAAGACTGAATTTAAGGACCTGTTTAAATTCTTTAAATTCAGGCCAGATTATATCTGAGATTGAGACTGCACGATTTGCATTGTATCCCATCGATGTTTCAGAATATGAATCTCTAACCCCTCCATTTTAATTTTTCTAGGGTTACCATTATTCCAAGTAACTGGTCAATACCAGAGGGCCTGAATTCAAAATGCAACTTTTATTTCTGTAGCAGTCATATGTTGAAATAACCAGAAGAAGAAGAGTGCTAGAAACAATAGGGAAAGCAATTTCTGAGTAATATCTCTCTTTTTTTGTTTGTTGTTGCTTAAAATTATGTACCTCACTTTATTGAATAAAGTTTTGTCAGTGGTAATATTTACTGTAAGCACTTAATAGTTATAGTGAGATGTTCACCAAGGATGAGAAAATCACATCAATAATTTCCCTTTCAAAGTGCGTGTATTATTTGTGCTTGTTTTCAGGTGCATGAGACAAATTCTACTGCAGTGGATTAATCAAGTGAGCATTTATTTTTTTCACAAAGTAAGTGAGCTAAAGAAGAAATCTAAGATGAGATGGTAGCTCCATGATGCAGGCATGGATCCAAATTGCATTTGTGGTTCTGCTTTGCTTTTCTCAACTGTGGGGCCTCCACCCACAACCTCAGCATGGCTACGGAAGCCATGGCCATGATACGTGCATTCTAGGCAGGGAGAGAAGAAGAGAAGAGGCCACAGGGAAGTGCAGGCAGATCTACCACCATTTTAGGAATGTAAGAGTTTTCCATGCAATAGATTCCCACTTAAATTTTATAGATGAGAACTCCATCACAGGTCCACCCCTCCTAAAAGGAGATTTGGGGAAGTGAACCTTTTATCTGAGTATATTGCTGTTTAGAAAAAGATAAGTGAAAAGATGCTTGTACATAGCCAATAGTGCCTTCTTAACATATAAAATCGACATATTGTTAGGCAGGGCAGAACGAATGCCAACTCATTTCAGATTAGGTTCCTGATTTATTTTAGTTCATAAAATGTCAGTAAGCAGAGAAAACAGAGTAAAAGTATTGTTCATGAGAAGTGTTGGCAATTCCCATCCCAAGTACTGCCTAGGAGAGGAAATCTGATTTAAAGAGCTTAATGCATATGAAGATGATGTAGAGCACGTGTGTGCACATGTGTGTTGTCAAGACAAAATATACAGTTTTATTCGTAAAGCAGCATTAATAGTAATTTCCTGGCTCCATTATCTACGGGCTGTATGCTATTAACCAGTCTACCTAACCACATTTTGCCTTGGTTTCCTTTTTCATAAAATGCGGATTAAAGTAATACCTACTAGTAGAGATTCTGTCCCTGACCAACCTTTAGTAGAGCTCCTCTGAGCCCTCTGCCTGACCTTGGGCTTATGTCCCTACCTTTGGCAAGAATCCTGATAAGTCAGTTTGGCCAGAATCTCCCACCCATGGTACATGATCTCCATTGATATCTGACCAAATTCCTCATCCCCCAGGGAATATCTTGGTATCTCATCACCCTGGCTTGTCTTCACCTGTTAGGTTACTTAGCAAGAATGACCTTAACCCCCTTGTAATCTTCTGTTTGCTACTAACCCTCTCCACTCTATAAATCCCCATTTCTCCTTGTTGCATTCAAAACTGAACCTAATCCTTCTTCCCTGCTGATAAACCACAGTACACTAGTTACCCTGAAAAAAAGTCTGCCTTATCCTTTTAATAAGTATCATGAATAATTTTTTTCTTTCACACTGCCTCATGGGATGGTTGTGATAAACAAATTAATATTTGCCAAAACATTTAGTTGCAATGTCTTTTACATAAATGGTTATTAAATAAGCAAAACAGACTGTAGTGTGGAAGGAATTCCTTATGTCTTTGTCAGACATCAGGTTAGGTCTTTATCAGATTTGGTATGTCCTATTCACTGGTCCCTGTCTCTGGCATATTGTTGGAGTTCAGTCAGTGCTTAAGGAATTAACATGTGAATCTCAGCTGATACAAAAGCATTTTTGCTGCAGCCAGTGCTACTTGTTTGTTGCATTTTATCAACAGTATTATAATTTCTATGTAATCCTTTGAAGGACTCAACAAATGGACTTTGAATAATTCCGGTCTATATGGTAAGAGTTTTTTACTGCATATTCTTCAAATGTCTTCTGATTATGACTTAATTTTACATGAAGCTTGATTTTTACATAACAACAAAAGAAATATATTCTTGTCTTGTCAACCCAAACATTCATCATTCCTTTGACAGTTGGACTTTTTTCTCAAATTAATAATTTGCCATTATATCTACCTTGTTTTTTTTGGAATTTAATAATGTTCAGTTTGTCTCAGGGCCTGATCACTTTTGGAAGCAAGAAAAACAGATCTCTGAGGGAATTGTGGTGACAAATGTCTGGACAGTCTTTAAATCGTTATACTAAACTCATTTTAATTTTGTTTTCAGCTCTTCTCAACTGATTTACGAATTAAGGAAGTAATTTACTTGGAATAATTTTGTTTCAAATCTAATCCCAGCTCCACAATTTATTATTTGTATAATTTGGGCAAATTATTTAAGCTCTCTGTAGGTCAGTTTCCTTGACTTTATAATAGTGTCTGCTCTCTAATAGGGTTACACTGTAGGTTAAATGGAATAGTCCTCTATAATATTAGGATAGTTCCTGGCATGTAATAATTGCTCAGGAAGAAAGAAATAGTATCCATGTTTGCTGGTTAATTTATCATTTGAAACAATTGTTTCTGTTGTGTAGTTGACCACAAATGAGTAAACAAATGGTCAGTTCAGTAAGGAGAATGATCCATCACTCTAAGTCTTTGTTTTTGTTTAAGATCAAAAGTGGAATTTTAACTGAATTCTTCCACCAGGTATTATAAAACCATAAACAGAGAAACTGCATTTTAGGATAGGCCAAGGGACTGTTACTGAATTGTTTCAAGATGTCATTTTAGCTACACTGTCGTATTTAGCTAGATGTTATTGATACATCTATAGGACATAGGACATATGCTATGGCCCCACCATTGATTCTTGAACCACATGGTTTGAACTGTGTGGGTCCACTTATGTGCAGATTTTTTTCCAATAAATACGGTACAGTCCTCTAAATGTATTTTCTCTTCCTTATGATTTCTTAATAAAGTTCTTTTCTCTAGCTTACCTTAAGAATACAGTGTATGAGATGTGTAGTGTACAAAATATGTGTTGATCTACTGTTGCTGTTATCAGTAAGGCTTCTGGTCAACAGACTATTGGTAGTTGAGTTTTAGAGCAGTCAAAAGTTAAATGCAGATTTTTGACTGTGTGGAGGGTCAGTGCCTCTAACATCCTTGTTGCTCAAGGGTCAGCTGTGTATGGTATACCGTAGCTATATTTTGGTTTATTTAGTGGGTATTGATCACTTACTAGGTATTTTGCAGATGATACTGCATTCCATGTATTTTTAAAACATTTTTAAAATTTAAATTAAATTCAATTAACATACAGAGTATTATTAGTTTCAGAGATAGAATTTAGAGATTCATCCGTTATATGTAACACCCAGTGCTCATTACATTTAGTGCCCTCCTTAACGCCCATCACCCAGTTACCCCATCCCCTCCCACCTTCCCCCTCTAGCAACTCTCAGTCTCTTATAGTTAAGAGACTCTTATAGTTTTCTCCCTCTGATTTCATCTTATTTTTCTTACCCTTCCCTTATGTTCATCTGTTTTGTTTCTTAAATTCCACATAGGAGCAAAATCATATGGTATTTATCTTTCTCTGACTGACATATTTCACTTAGCATAATACCCTCTAGTTCCATCTGTGTCCTTGCAAATAGCAAGATTTCTACTGCATTTCATATTAATTTGGAAATCATACTTTTGAAAATTGCCATGTTTCAGGCCTGGTGTGGTAAAATGTATCATTGCACAATTTTTAAAAAGGGGTTTGTAAAGGAAATGAGTAATGAACTAAGATAAATAATTGAAAGTAAATTTTAATCAACTTTCCAATGCAACAGTTTTTATGTTCCTGGAATGTAACTTTTCGTTTCACTTACAATGTTCACTTTCTTTATTCCATTTCCTTGATAATATTAGTAGAGATTGTTGAAAGTTATGAAACTGTAAGCATTTTTAAAAAAAGATTTTATTTATTTATTCATGAGAGACAGAGAGAGAGAGAGAGAGAGAGAGAGAGAGAGAGAGAGGCTGAGACACAGTCAGAGGGAAAAGCAGGCTCCATGCAGGGAGCCCAGTGTGGGATTCAATCCTGGGACTCCAGGATCACTCCCTGGGCCGAAGGGAGGTGCTAAACCGCTGAGCCACCCAGGGATCCCCCTGTAAGCATTTTACTAAGTTCAAAGAAATATAAATTTAAATTAATTCATATTTATCTTTATTTCTCTCATAATTTAAGTAATTCAGTGAGATTTTAGTATATCTATTTTAAAGTACTGGTTGAATTTTTCCCTATATGTTTTCTTTCTTTCTTTCTTTCTTTCTTTCTTTCTTTCTTTCTTTCTTTCTTTCTTTCTTTCTTTTTTTTTTTAAGATTTTATTTATTTATTCGTGAGAGACACAGAGAGGCAGAGACATAGGCAGAGGAAGAAGCAGGCCCCCTGTGGGGAGCCCAGTGCGGATCTAGATCCCAGGACTCTGGGATCATCACCTGAGCCAAAGGCAGACACTCAACCACTGAGCCACCCAAGTGCCCTCCTATATGTTTTCTTAATGAAATTCATTCTTGGTTTTCTAGTGGGCTGTAAACATTAGGAAATCAGAAACTTTTTGTTCTTTTCTGAGCACCCAGTATTCATTCACTCACTGAACAGCAGGTAACACAGATGTTATGTTAACTGAGTGAGTGAAAATGTGTATAGAAAACTGAAAAAAATATATATATGGAAAGGTAAAATGAGAAATCATTGTTAACAGCAGCCTGCTAACAATTTAGTATATCTTTCAGTCATTTTTTTTTATTGTGGGTATACTTGTAGACTTAGGTGATATTAGTTTTTTTTTAAATATTTTATTTATTTATTCATGAGAGACCGAGAGAGAGAGAGAGAGAGAGAGAGAGAGAGAGGCAGAGACATAGGCAGAGAGAGAAGCAGGCGTGGGACTCGATCCCAGGTCTCTAGGATCAGGCCCTGGGCTGAAGGTGGCGCTAAACCACTGAGCCACCAGGGCTGCCCAATATTAGTTTTTTATATATAAAAATGTAAGCAGTTTTCTTTACTCCTAAGCAAAGTTTTTAAAGAAAAAAAATGCTTTCAAGTTTTTACTTAAAAAAATTATTTGATAATGAGATCCCCCCCAACCGCCCAAATTCATGTTACTTCAGGTGCTTCAAATTTAAGATAAGATAGGGCTGTCTCAGGGCTGTGGAAGCTCAGAGTCCGAGTGTATACAGTAGCAATGTCTCTAAAGGAGGCTGTGGTTTGCAGAAGAGTCAACTTAGGCAGAATGGATAACGTAATGTGTCGTGAGCCTTTGGATGAACTCCATGCAATGCTAAGTTGGCAACTTACTACTTATTTGTAATTCTCAAGTACACAAGGTTCTGAACATCAGACTTTTTGTTTTTGGAAAAATCATAAGCAAAATTCATGTGTTGGTAAAACATAACCTAAGCCGAATTGAGGCAGGTGTAACCCTCATTCATACATTCGACTGCAGAAACGGTAAGATGATTGGTTACCAGACAAGTATATTACCCTTCTAAAATTGAAAAGTTCTCAACACAGAATCAAATTCCGCCCCTCGGGCTTCAGATAAAGGATTGTAGACTTGTGTTTGCTTGGAAAACACTTAAATTTTTAATAAGGAGACAGTATGGTGTGGTTGTTAAAGAGTTGAGCTCTAAAGACAAAAAGCCCACTTTCCATTTACTAGGTATGACCTCTTGAGAAAGCTTCTGATACTCTTTATGCTTCAAATTCCTCCTCTTAAAATGAAGTACCTAATTTCCATTCATACAGGATTTTTGTATAAATATATACATAGTGCTTAAATGTTAGTAAGTTTTCTACAAGCATTGGCAACATGCATACTTCCAGGTATATATAAATTTGTTGAATATAAGCATGAAAAGGGGGCAGTCAAGATTAATGCTTAATATGGGTTTTGCTTATCAAATAGCAAATAATATTTGACAGGGGGAACAACATCTACATCTCAAAATGTAGATGTTTAAAAGACATACCCTAGGACAATACCACTTTGCCTCACTGAACAAATATTGAATCTCCAGGTCAGCAAATATCCAAGGATTATCCCAGAATAATTATTCTGATAATTGGTACTTTATAAACTGATGTTCAGTTTAACTGAGTGTAATAATTTATTAATAACTATTTGAAGAGAAAAAAAGCAAAGCAATGTAGGATAACATTTTATAACGTATCCAGATATGCTCGTTCCTTATTAAACATGCAACACCCAATGTTCTTTGTTAAAATAAAAAATTTCATTCAACATCATTGTGTATAAATTATTGATAGGATCATTTGAACAGTTTCCTAGTGGAATTCTAGTCTGGTTTTCATTTTTAGGGCATAGTATCCTTCTTCTAGATAAAACCATCTGCAGGTAGTCCATTTCTCATCTAACTATTGGCTCTTTATGTCTCTTACATGGAACTAACATCATTCTCTGTTTCCCAAGTAGTGAGAAGAGATGGGCTGCAATGTTTCTTCATTGATGATTCAAGATGATTCTTCTGAGGAAAAGCAATTTTAAAGGCTAATTTTCTAAATGTATTTTTCGAACATCCACTTTCCATTATTTTTAGTGTTGAAATTCTTAAATATATATTCTTTGAAAATAAGTGAATTTTTTGAAACATCAGTTTGTTACTCATTTAAGGAACCTAAGGAATATTGTTTCTCTAGAGACTTTCATAAATTGGTCTTGGAATATAATTTTTTTTATTGGTCAGGTTTCATTTGTAATAGGTGTTTTTCCATTTCAAGATGATATGTTTTTTTTTTATGAGAGAAATGTTTGGTTTTGTTTTTTCACTTCATACAAACCTTTTATCAAAAGATGGCCTAATGAATAGTAAAAAGATTTGTCGTGTGAAAAAGTTCAGGTTTTAATAAGAATGTCTCAGTGGTATTTCAATTATAACTAAAATATCTGTACTCACTATACTGGCTTCATAGTGTCCTGCGTAGTCACCATTAATGACATTCCTTATGATTCACTGAAGAAGACTGACATTTATACTGGGTGAATCCTCCTGTTGAATGGTAGGATGATATTACATCAGACTTAGGGATTTGTGTATATAAATAGTAATGTGACGTATTTGGTAGTGAGGCTTAGAATGGATACTTTGAATATGGATACTATTTATGACTGCTTCCCTTATAACTGTATGTTGTGTTTACTTCATCTCTGTGATCCTAAGCCAAGTAAGTATATGACGAATCCATGTTAATATTTCAGTTTATCTTTTCCAAATAATTATTTTTTCAATATATAAATTATATATTCTTATGTATAAATTAAAAATACCTGTGAATTTCATAAAAATTTAAAATGTCCTTCAAAAGATAGAAACCAAGAAAGTGAAGTAAAACAAATCACAGCCTAGAAGAAAATATTTGTAGATCAGGTAAGTACGGGACTCATATCCAAAATATGCAAAGAACTCTTACAGCTCAGTAGTAAGAAGATAGGTAACCCGTTTAAAAAGTGGACAAATGACTTGACTAGGTATTTCTCCAAAGAAAGTGTCTGAATGACCAGAGTCAGTATGTGACAATGTGCTCAACCTCATTAGTCATCAGGAAAATGTAGACTAAAACCACAGTGAGAAGCTTTACACTCACATTTTAGAAATACCTAAAATCAAAAGGCAATGAAAAGATTTGGTGAGGATTTGTAGAAATTGAAACCCTAATACAGTGCTGGTTAGAATGTAAAATTGTACTGTTCACTTTTGAGAGCAGTTTGATAGTTGCTCAAAATTTCAGAAATAGGATTACCATATGACCCCATAATTCTGCTCTTGGGTTTGCATGCAAGAGAATTTTAAAAATATGCCCATGCAGAGACTTTAACACAGATATTTTTAGCAGCATTGTTTATAATAGCAACAAAGGGGAAAAGAAGAAGATATGTAGATAGAAAATAAGCATATGAAGAGATGTTCCACATTAGCTCTCAGGGAAATGCAAATTAGAACCACAGTGAGATACTACTATGCGCCTACTAGAATGGTACAATTAGAAAAACAATCATGGTAATCCCAAATATTGGTAAGGATGGGGAGAATCTGGATTACTCCTACATTGCTGAGAAAAACAGAAAATGGAACAACCACTCTGGAAAGCAAGGTGGCAGTTTCTTAAATAAATAAATAAACATGTGACCAGGCTATGACCCAGCAATTATCCTCCTGGGCATTTATCTCAAATAAATGAAGACCTATATTCAATTTAAAAACCTATATATTTACATTTATAGCAGCTTTATTCACAGCAGCACCAAATTGGAAAAAAAAAAAAAAAGACAACCCAAATGTTCAATAACCTCAAGCAAACTAATGTATACATACCATGGAATACAATTCAGCAATAAAAGTAACAAACTATCAATACCAACCACAACCTAGATGAATCTCCAGGGAATTTTACTATGTCTGAAAAGCCAGTCCCCAAAGCATACTGACCATATGTGTCCATTTTTAAACAATTCTTAGAAGGAGCACATTATAGAGATGGGGGAGAGATTAGTGGTCAGTGGAGGGTCAGAGTGCCAGGGATTGGGAAGAGGTGTGGCTATGAAAGGTCAATGAGCAGCATTGTGCTGATGAAGTTCTGTATCGGTGCCAGGTGCATCAGTGCCAACAGCCTGGCTGTAGTCCTGTGCTATGGTTTTGCAAGCTATTACCACTAGATGAAACTGGATAAAGTGTGTGAGACATGTCTCCACATTATTTCTTACAAGTAAATGCAAATCTATAATTATCTCAAAATAAAAGTGTTAATCAAAAATCCTGCAAAAATAGAATAAAGAATTTTCATAACCCCTTCACCTGGATTCCTCAAATGTCAGCATTTTACTACTTTGCCTTATAACCTAGAGCTACACTGTGTGTGTGTGTGTGTGTGTGTGTGTGTGTATACATATATTTATTTTCTCAAATGATTGACAGTAAGTTGTAGAAATGATGCCATTTCGCTTATAAATATTTCAATGTGTATTTTCTAAGAAACGATATTTTCATATAACCAGATTACAAATAACAAAACCAGGAAATTAACAACAATAACACTTTAGCTTTAATCAACATATCTTCTTAGATTCTTCTGTTTGGCCCACCAATGTCCTTTCTTGGTCTGGGATTCAATCTAGAATTCTGCATTGCATTTATTTGTTGAGTCTTTTAGTGTCCTTTAATCTGAAGAGTTCTTCAGTATTTGTTTTTCATGACCTTGCTGTTTTTGAAGAGTGATGGCAGGACAGAGAATATCCCTGTTTAGGTTTGATGGTGTTTCCTCATAATTAGCTTCAGGTTATGCATCTTGGCAGGAATACTATAGAAGTAATGTTGTGTTCTTTTTAATCTATACCCTGAGGAAGATTTGCCCCCTTGATTGAGGAAATGTTCGCCGGCTTCTGTACTATAAAGTTACAGTTTTTTTCCCTTTTTAATAAATGTGTATGTTATAGGGTGATACTTTGAAACCATGCAAATATCCAGGAAGACCCATTTGAAAGATGAGGAGTGATTGGTTATTTATGAGAATTCTGTGGGGAGACATTCCAGGAGGATGGAAATGGCATGTGGGAAGTCCCTAAAGCAAAGAGTCTTGAGCTCTCTGAGACGAGAACAATCCCATTGCAATTGGGGTAGAGAGAGAGAACAAGATGAATGGGAGTGGTTGGCAGGTACTGTACCATGAAGGGCCTCAAGGCTGTGCTGAGTATTTTTTACATTTTAAGCTTTAATACCCAGGTAGTGGGAAAGCCTTCCAAGTTTTTAAACAGATGAGTGAGATGCCCAAAAGTGTGTTCTAGAAAGATCGCTCAGACTGTATCAGGAATAGATTGGAGGTAGACAAGAGACTTACATTTTATATTCGAGCCTTATATCTATTTGCAATTTATTTTTGGTACACGGTATATTTTAGGTACCCAGTTCTTTTACTTTACAGATGATTAATTTTCTCCGTATCATTTGAAAAAATAGCCTTTAAAATTATATAATAAAAGAATATATATTTATTCCTTCAAAAATTATATATTGAGTACCTATGACGTTTCTGGGAGCACTCTAGAGAATGGGTTACAGGCAGAAATTCCTGCCCTTGTGGAGTCACATCCTATAATATTTATTTTAGAGTAATTAGATAATACAGATAAGTATTTGGAATTTTCTTCCAGGTATCATCAATGTATACAATTGTACATATTTTTGTATATGTTTATGTAGGTTTTTTAAAAAGCCTATAATCTCACAATGCAGAAAAAACTATGATTAAAAAAAATAAAAATAAAACAAAGCTATGATTAAAAATTGTGATGTATATCGTTATAAACACAAATGCAACTTCAATTTTTCCTTTGATGTGGTGTAATATATTTTATTCTTTTTGTAACCTTAATGTATGTATTCACTCTATTTTTTAAATGTCTTGCCAGATTTTTAACTGTCCTTGTACAACATAATTTTTATTTGTTCTATAGTATTCTATTGTATTACTATTACTGTAAATTATTTAACCAATCCCAGAGTCTAGTCTAAAATGGAGCAATTGAGTTGAAGGAGGTCAGTTGTTCTGCATAATGAACGAATTCAGTATATTTTCCCCTGGTGGCTGTAGAGTAGAAAGTATGGACTAGTTCATTGAAAGCTAATTCACTAAATGGTCTATTTACCAAAAGTGGAGGTCTGTAGATGTGAATATAAAAACAAATGAGAAGAGTGACTTGGTATAGAGGAAGCTTATTCTAGAAATATAATGGCATGGCAATCCAAGAAGAGAGACAGCCAGTAGGGGGTCTGCAATGTGGAGCACCAACAGATTTTAACAGATATGGTAACTGATGTTTAATTTTAAGCTGCTTTATTACCCCCCAGATTCTCCAAACTATTGAGTGGAAATGACATTTTTGCAAAGAAATGTGAACCAGAGCCTCAAGTAATATAATTTTAGTAAGACACAAAATGACATAGCAAGAACGTTAAGCAAAACTTATACTTTGACTGGATTTTGAAGCACAGACTTAATTATTCTCATATAATTAGTAGAAATGACACAGCACAATCAAAAAACGCATTATATTATCTACTTAGGGACAATGTACCATAGCATTGAGATGCTTTGAGCCTCACATCAGAAGTGGCTGTGTTAGAATTTTGGTTGAGCCACTTGCTTGCTCTGTAACTTGACACGTCTCTTTTCAAGAATGCTTCCATACGTGTAAGCCTGGAGTTACTATGAATATCTAGCACATAAGCTGTGATGAGGATTAAATGAACGCATACATATTAAGTACTTGGCATAGTGCCTGACATGTCAGCTAAAAGGTATTGAGCTTACATGATGATGATGATGATGATGATGATGATGAAGCACATGTTCAAAGCTTTTGATACAGACTGCCAATTTGCTCTCTTCAAACCTCTAAAGTTCACATCAAATTATATTTCCACCATGGCATTTGAAAGATCATTTTCCCCTTTCATTCTGGAAATTATAGTGTGTAAATCTTCAGTAATTTGGATTTAAAATCAAGTATCTATATAGAGACTGTTTATTGCACACCTTGTCTGTGCTGGTCACTTGGTTCAGCATGGAGGACACATAGCACATTAGACATACCTGGGTCCTGTTCTCCTGGAGCTTATATTCTGGGAATGTTCTTTCTTTCCTCATTGATTTATAAGGATGCCCAGCCCTTTTCTGCAAACACATAACCTTGTGTTGTGATAAATCTTTAATTTTGTTTATGGAGCATGTGCTATACGGAGTTCTTAGATTTCATCTAATTTTCTGCCCTTGGCAATACTTAGCCCCTAGAGGAAGTCCTGTGGCCTTTTCTTTCTGCTCATTGAGGTTGCCTTCTTTGGAGGAGAGCTGACATCTACTCATCTGAGTGGGTCTTTTCGCCAAGTTATATAAAGATGTCTTCTCAGTAGATAAAATTTACACTCCTGGGGATAGGAAGAATACAGTGGCGCTCTCCATGTTAAGCTGAGTTTTATTTATGAAGTACCATGCTAAACATTGGGGACCCAGTCATGGTTAGGCTTCCTTTTAGTCTGAGAACACTCAAAATCTTCCTAAACCACCTGTCCCCAGAGAGCATCCTATTAAGAAACTATCACAGAATTTGGACAACCCTTCTAGCCAACCTCCTCTCCAGAGACATCATTAATTGCTTGCATCCCCTGTGTGCCACAGTAGTGCATTACATTTGGCTTTACCGTCTTACATATGTCACAGGCACGTGGCTCTGAGTTCTCCAAGGGTACGATTTATGTGAGAATTCATCTTTGTATCACCAGCATTTAATATAGCTCCTAGGAGGGAATTGGAACATAGTTACTGAGATATATTATCACATTGCTTTTATATTATTTTGGTTTTGTCTTCTCCACTAGAGTGGGAACTCCACGAGGAGGATTATATACCATCAGTTTTTGTAACTCCACCGTCTCTCCCGCAAGTAGATGCTTAGAATTGTTGTGATATAGGAGGATTAATGAAAGACTCTGCTAATTAAGTTCCTTAACTAGAAATGTCTCTTTGGGGATCGTGGATCCAAGTAGACCCTGAAAAAGGTGACCATGTAAGCCGAAGTATTTCTTGTATTCAGGTAACTTTCCTCTGTCACATAGTAACTGCTCCATGAGCCTATTTCAGATCCCTCAGGCTCTAATATTAGTGACCTATTCTTCTGTTAGGGCATGTTCTTCATTTTGAAACAGGTGGATTATACATACAGATAGAGTAAGGTCAACGCATTAATTATAACCAAGTATTTTCACAGGCATGTGAACCAGTTTATAAGTGCCTTTCTAAGTTTAATTTGTTTGGGAAAAAGCAGAGGAACAATTTCTATAACCTTCTTTTAGATGTAAATTTGGGATGGTGGACCACGGGGAGCAAAATGGCTGTGGGTAGCTAGTAGGGAAGAGTTGGTATTAGACGAGGAAGTAAATTTAAAAATTTAAAAATTGGTATCCATGGTTTATATATTCATGTCAATTGATATAGAACATTTATTATAAATATGACAACTCTCAGGTGAATGAGATTTTAAGACTGACATTTTATTCATTTACATTAAGAGCGTGCCAGATACTGTTCCATGGTTCTCATAAATTTTCCCATTCTTGCCTTATAATACCCTTAGGAGGAATATGCTTTTATTATAGATGTGGATACTGGAGCCCAGAGGGGGTAAGAAGGGGCTTGCTGGTTTCATGGTGGTTAATGAAACAAGAATTGAATCAGCTGGTCTGGCTGCCTAGTCTGAGCTCTTAGCTCACACTCTATGGGTCACATGGAGTCAATAGAAGAAATGGTTAGAACGTAGAGTTGGGAGACTCGGAAAGAAAGTGCTTCCAGCCATGCCTATCAGATGTGTAGTGGGGCCTCTTTTTGTTTGTATGCTTTAATCAAAATGAACAAGGAAATTATCTGTATTCATTTAACAACTATCAGAAATTATATCTTTTTGCTCTCCTTTAGTGGCAAGTGTCAAAATATCCATTCCCATTTGTGCTGGCAGAAAAATTAAATTTACTGGCTCAAACAATTGAACAGAATAGGGCAAGATCTAGTTCAGGTCGGGCTGGAAACAGGGACTCACACTGTTAAAAGTTACTTTCTTTTCTTTCTTCATTGCTCAACTCTGCATCTTTTCTTGATTCCATTCCCAGACAACCTTTCTTTTCTATTTGCAGCGTGGTTGCCAGGACAACCTCAGGCTAAATCCTACCAAAGTCAAATCCAGGGAAGAAAAGCGAGCCCTTTCTCCCTAATATTTCTAGGGAAAGCCTCACTGTTCACTTTTGCTGATCGGGCTTAGATAACATGCCCAAATCTGAGTGTGCTCAGGACTCTGGTTCAGTTCTAGGATTGATGAGGTTATGTTGAGAATGGAAAGGGGAAGATGCCTTAAAAATCCATGGGTGGCTGGCCAAAAAAAAAAAAAAAATAGATGCTGAGGCAAGATGCGAACATTGACTGCAAATTCTGAATATAAGTTCTGTGAAAAGGTAATCCAGCTTCTTTTTAAATTATTCCATCCAGTATGATCAGTGGAATTTAATACCTGAATGTCCTACCTTTAATGAACTACATCTAGGTTTACAAAATTAATAAGCCACTGGATTGGTTTGAGGGCAGGTTGGAGAGAGAATTTAATGAAATTCTGCAATGTAACACCTGTAGATTGTTTTCCTCATCCTCCAACAGCAGAATATACATAATAGAACTAAGGCTATGATTATGTGTCCAACCAGAGACAGTGCCACATCAATTAAGATTGCCAACGGATTATGGAGAACAGACACAATATGCCTTGACAGAGCAGGTGAATCAGTTTTCCACCTTGATGGGTGAGAGCAGAAGGAAATATTTCTGGCTTATATGAAACTCATGACTAATGTATGTTTACCTGGACCAGACTCTCCCTCTACTCCTATTCATAATCATTGTATTTTAGTCTTCCTGACTTCAGGGTTTTGCATTTTTGTTTGTTCCTCAAAGTTCATTGAAGAGTAATCTGTTTATTCAAATGCAAATAGAGGATGGGGATGAAATCTCTAAGATTCTTCTTCCTACTCTGTGTGGGTGAACTAGAGCGGGTGGGACTGGGTGAAGAAAGAGGGGGGTCTCCTTCAGGGCATTATGCGTTTGTGTGAAGAAAGGCAACAATCCTCCTGGAGTGCCCAGTGACTCCACTAATTGATACTTGGATATTTTGAAGAGTCCATCAGATGAAATGAACTGTGTGTCCATCCGGAGACACTCAGTGCTACATCAATTAAGATCGCCAACAGATTATGGAGAACAGACACAGTGCACCTTGGCGGAGCAGGTGCATCATTTGCAAGGTTCATCTGATGAGCTGAACAGGAAGTAAAATTGAGAAGAAGCCCAAATCTCTCCCTTTAAAAAGAAAATGATTTTTTTTCCCTAAAAGCTAAGGAGATGTAAGCGTGACTTCTAGCAAAGCAATCTCAAAGGACAACTTGAGACATTTCCTTGTATCATTACCTGTTAATACGGGGCATGTAATATTAGCAAATAGGCTTCAAAAAAAGAAAGTTCAGGGAAATCAAATCTTGGCTAAAGATCAGCAGTTAACAGTGGAGAGTATGGAGGAGAGGGGAGCCTGGTGGAGTCGGCTCTGAAATTAAACTGCTTCCTTTTGGTTCACTAATGATCTATAGAATGCTGGGTTGAGTCCCTTGCTCCCTCTAGGGATTAGTGTTGCCATCTGTAAAATGGGTCATGATACAACTACGTTTGTAATAAGAGTGTAACGGACTAGGGGAAGTAGAACTTTGGTTCAGTATCTCACACGGAAGTGGCATTTGTTAAATATTTTCTGTCATCGTCCTCTCTTGGCTGCGGGTTCTGTGCCAAGTGCTGTGCCGAGAACGCTACTGGTACTATGTCCTGAAGGCCTTTGGATGTGCCAGTTATTATTGGGCTCTGCGTTTTTCAGATAAGGAACAGGAGGCTAGGAGAAACATAATTTTCTCAAGTCCTACACCTTGTGAATTATGGAGCAGCTCGAATTAAACCCAAGTTTCTCTGACTGCAGATCTTCTGAAATTTTTATATTAAAAAAAAAAAAAGCACCTGGAAATTCAGCCTGTTGTGGCTTGCATCCTGATCACCGCTAAATTCTTTCCTCGAACGCTGGTTTTTACCAGGAGCTGCCAGAGACGGCAAGAAATAAAGAGGAGGTACTTTCTTGGGCTGTTAGATGCTTGTAAAAATGGATACAGACAGAACCCAGGGATTACTGGTATTATTTTTTTAAACTCTGCTTTTTATAAAATAGAATTAGGTCAAAACTACAAAGCACTAAATATTCTTAATCACTGTGCTTAACACCTCATAAGGGAGGGGGAGCAGTAGTGCTAGTTTAGTTAGTTGAACCAAATAGGTGAGATATGACTCGGTTCTGTTAAATCCTCCTCCCAAACTCTGTAGCTGCCAAAATATGTTAAGTCAAGGAGGGAACCAGGGTGAGACAAGGAAGCTGCCTGAAATGCCTACTGTTTGCATGATGCAAATGCCAACATGTAGGGTAGCTTGCATTGCTGCATGACAAATGCTTACAAGTATAGGGGTTTAAAACAACACCTCTTCCTTTTCCCACAGTTTCTGTGGGTCAGGAGTCTTGGCATGACTTAGCTGGGTCCTCTGTAAGACCACCTTTAAGGTGCCAGCTGGGACTTATCCAGAAGGTTGGCTGTGGGAGAGCCCACCTCCAAACTCACAGTTAGCAGAATTCACTTTCTTGTGGCTGTAGGACTGAGGGCTTCAGCTTGTTGGTTGTCTGCTGGAGGTCACCCTGCACATCTGGAGGACTCTTAAAGCTCCTTGTTGCTGGGGGTTCCCCAATGTGGTTGCTTGCTCATCAAGGTTGTCATGGGAATAAAGGAGTCCAGCAAGATGGGCGTGCTGTAGGCTTTTTTTTTTTTTTTTGAGATTTTATTTATTTATTCATGAGAGAGAGAGACACACACACAGGCAGAGGGAAAAACAGGTTCCCTGCAGGGAGCCTGATGTGGAACTTGATCTCAGGATCCTAGGATCATGATTGAAGCCACCAGGTGTCAAATAATCATGTGTTAGGTTGGGTGGCTGCCTTCTTTTATTTTTGTAGGAAAAAAAATATTTTAGTGAATAACAGACCATTATGGCTTACAGGATAGGAGGAGTCAAAGTGAGGAGAAGAGGCATAGAATGTCAGTCAGTGGGTATCTCATTTACTGGAATTCTCACAAATGTGCAGTGAAATATTATGAGTATCTTAAAAAATGTCTGACTTCAAGACTCACCAGATCCAAGTCACAATGTTCAATAAATAAAGGGATTTATTTTTCAAATATTAAATCTCAAGTTGAAATAGCTTCTAGGTTGGCCACTGCAGAGTTTCAATGATGCTATTAGGAGCCCAGATTTTTTATTTTTATTTTTTTACTTTCTGCTTTGTCATCCTTGGCATAAGGTCTCACTGCCCTCAGGATCACACAATGGCTGTGGTGGGTCCTGAGCTTACATCACTGTTCAGAAGCAGAAAAAAGAGCCTTTCTCTTCCTTGCATCTCTTCCTTTTTAAAGAGATAAGAAACATTTTCAGGAAGCTCTGGCCATGTATTCTCACTGTATCTCCTTTGACAGAATTGGGTCATAGACCACTTTCTAAACAAATTAAAGAAGGGGGATGAAATTGCCATGATTGGCTCAACTGGATCAATACTTAATGCTTCAGGCTGTGTCTGGGGTCTCCTCCTTAGAACACAAAATGCTGGGGTTGAGGATAAACAAAACGAGCTATTGGAGCGGGAAGTGGGTGTGCACACACGTGTGTGCCTGTGTTGAGTGCATAGAGGTCTGTGTAGAAGGTGATGCTGTGAATTAGGAAAATAGCAGTTGTATACTATACATTTCATGTGTGGATGGAATCCTCCCCCACCCCCACCCAGGCACACAGACTAGCTACCTGATAGAATACTGTAAGTGTAAGTACTCTAACCTGCCTGAAACTCACCAAGGGGAAATACTATTATTCACTTTGCATATTTTTTTAAGATTTTTAAAATTTATTTATTCATGATAGAGAGAGAGGCAGGCTCCATGCAGGGAGCCTGACACAGGACTAGATCCCGGGACCCCAGGCTCATACCCTGGGGCCAAAGGCAGGCGCTAAACCGCTGAGCCACCCAGGGATCCCCCACTTTGCATATTTAAAAAAATATTTTATTTGTTTATTTATTCATGAGAAACACACAGCGAGAGGGAGAGGCAGGTTCTCTGTGGGGAGCCTGATGCAGGACTCGATGCCAGGACCCTGGGATCACAACTTGAGCCAAAGGCACTCAACCTCTGAGCCACCCAGGTGCCCCTACCTTGCAGAGGCCTGAATGTAAAGTGTGTAGCCCAATGCCTACCACCAATCAAGTGCCCAGTAAGTGGTGGTGAAAGCTTATCATGATTACGCTTGATCTTGTTTACTAATGGCAGCACACACTTGTGCAACAGGTTTGACTCTGCCCCAATAGAGTGAATAAAATAATGAGTTAAGATTCATAGCAACTTGGGACACCTGGTGGCTCAGTCAGTTAAGCGTCTACCTCTTGATTTCAGCTCAGGTCATGATCTCAGGGTCGTGAGATGTGCCCCTGTCTCTGCTTGAGATTCTCTCTCTCTCCCTCTCGCTCTGCCCCTCTCCACCCTCCGCATGCACTTACACATGTGTGTTTGTGTGTGCGCATGTGTGTGCGTGCATGCATACTCTCTCAAATCTTAGGAAAAAAATATTCATAGCAACTTTCTCAGGCTCACCAGGGTGCCGGAACTCATTTAAAAGAAGCAGCGCATCTACAGAGATGACTTCTTGGACAGTGTGGCATTTCTCCCCCATTTAAAGCTTCTGTAGAGCTTTTCCAAATCTCCAATATAAGTGCCACACAAACACCCTTGCATGGACACCAAAGTCGTTTTTTACTTTTATATGTACTATTTCTCCCCTGACAGTCTCATCTCCCAAACCGAGGGCCCCGGGCGATTGTTTGTTTACGGCATCTCTACATCTTCCTTTCTCCTGCACTTCTGGCCCGGAAAGATCATAAACTATTTGACCATGAGAGCTGGCTAAATTTCCCTAGAAGAAGTAGTTCATGAACTTTAATTAAAGCCATTAGGAAACTTTTATCTGGTTATTATTTGTCCAGAATAATGGAGAGATGACTTAGGAAAGACAATGCCGCATTAAAAAAAAAAAATGAATAAAAAAAATGTAGAAAGCTCCATCAGCCTGAAACCAAACATTAAACAGGGTGCGAATATAATGCTGCATTCGTGAACCAGACGTTTCAGCGAGTCAGATGTGATAAGGGTAGTTGAGGGAGGGTGCTTGTGGTAGAACTGGGGCTGATTGGGTGAGGAGGCCAGAGGAATTCTCTGGGAACAAACCATACTGCTTTGACAGAATTTTTTCCATGTAAGTGCTAAAAACCCAACTCAAAGAGGATTGAGTGGAAAAAAAAATGCATTCATTAGCTCTGGTCTAAAAAGATGGAGGGCAGCCCCGGTGGCCTAGTGGTTCAGCCCAGGGCGTGATCCTGGGGACCCAGGATCGAGTCCCACATCATGCTCCCTACATGGAGCCTGCTTCTCCCTCTGCCTGTGTCTCTGCCTCTCCCTCCTTCTCTCTCTCTCTCTCTGTCATGAATAAATAAATAAAATCTATAAAAAAAATAAAAATAAAAAGATGGAATCCAGGTTCAAGGTCTTGTTGCCACGCCCTCTCCCACCCCCCACCATGCTCCCTACTCACTCTTCCTTTCTCAGGCTGGCTTCCTTCTCAGGCAGGGTCTCCCAGAGAGTAACAGTGACCTGCAAACTGTTGAGGCCTTCAGGGAGCCTTGCAGTAGCCCCAGGGGGAGGACCCCCAAGAGCTTCTCAGTCTTACTCAGTTCAGGCTGCTATAGCAAATTATACCACAGATGAGGGGGGTGGGCCTTAAACAATTTACTTCTCATGGTTCTGGGGGCTGGGAAGTCCACCATCAAGGTCCTAGCACACTCAGTATTGGTTAAGAATCCATTTCCTGTTCTGTGGATGGTGGGCACCTTCTTGCTATGTGCACACAAGGGAGAGAAGCCTCTCTCTTCTTAGGAGGGTGCTACCCCCCATCATGGGCCCCCACCCTCATGACCTCATCTGAACCTAATCACTTCCCACCAAAGACCCACCTCCAAATACTATCACACTGCGGGGAGGGGGTGGGGGGTAGGGCTTCCATATATGAATTTGGGAGGACACAGACTTGCTGTCCCTAACATTCTTTTGCTCACATTGTTGCACAGAAATCAGGGAGCTGGTGTCTGGCTCTGACATCCTGATGCTGTGGTTAGGGTGAGAGAGGAGAGAGAAAAGAAGTAGGAGGTAGTGTTCTCTCAGGTTCTCCATCAGGCTCAGGACTGAGGTTTGTGGAAAGACAGAGTTGAAAGTTAAGGGGGCCAGGGCTGTTTTCCCCAGGAGGCTGGCTGCTTTCAGGCACAGGCAGTACTGCTCAGGTCCTGGGGGCAGAAGGATTCAGAGATTTATGAGAAATTTCTCCCCAGTTCTGTGAGATGCCCAGAGACTGGCCCCTGGGGAGCACTGCAGGAAGCTGGCCTGGTTCCTCCTGGAAGGCTCTGCTCTGCATGCAGCAGGACGGCTTGAGCACAGAGATGTTCTCAAGGAGGATGCCTTCTGAAGCTGACCATGCTGGGCCCCTCCCTTAACTCACTGTGGCTCAGGGACTGTATTCCCTTTCTGTGGGGCATAATAAATTGCCACAAATTTAGCAGCTCAACACAACACCCATTTATGGTCTCACGGTTCTTTTATTTATTTATTTATTTTTTTAATTATTCACGACAGAGAAAGAACAAGCAGGGGGAGTTGCAGAGGGAGAGGGAGAAGCAGGCAACCCAGTGAGTAGGGAGTGCAATGTGGGGCTCGATCCCAGGACCCTGGGATCATAACCTGAGCTGAAGGCAGACCGTTCACCAACAACTCCCCAGGCACCCCATGATCACAGTTCTGTAGTGAAAGGTCCACATGGGCTTGTTTGGGTTCTTGGCTTAGGATCTCGTAAGGCTGAAATCAAGGTGTTGGCCAGGCTGGTTTGATCTGGAGGCCAGATTATTGAGGGGAGAGTCCACTTTCAGTATCATTCAGGATCTTGAGGTCCCAATTTTTTTTAGTCTGGGGGGTCAGTCTCCACTCCTGGTGGTGGTCCTCATTTCCTATCCTCATTTCTGAGCATCTCCCTGTCACCTCCCTGCTTTTATAGGACTCACCTGATTAGGTCAGGCCCATGGGGAGTCATCTCCATATCTTAAAGTCGTCTGTGCCATATATCACGTATATAATGTAACCTCACCAGACAGTAAAATCCATCTACCATATTTAGCCAAGGGATTATGCAAGGTGTGTATACCAGGGTGGTGAGAAATCTCAGGAAATGTTTTAGAATTCTGACTACCTCAAGGACATCAACAAGGAGCCTTATCTAGAAGATCCTTGGAGGACTGGCCTAAACCAATGTGAAATACCCCTCGGGTCTCACCAAAACACTTGTAAACACTTGATAAAGGACAGAGGTGGACATTCCTAGAGGTCCTCATACAATTATATTTTAGGTACTGATATTAGTAACAGCATCACTAACATTGTACTCTTAATCACTATATTTCCAAGCATTTTATTCCCTTCACCCAATTGATTAATCAACAGGTGTCTTATTTCTATCCAAGTAGCATATAGAATTGTGATTATGGGGCCAGATTGATTAATTGATTAATTGGTTGATTAATTTCCAATTCTTGTTGTGTCATGAACTAGCCCTCAGAATTCAGGCCAGTTTCTAACTTCTAAATGCCAGTGAAGGGGCGCCTGGGTGGCTCAGTCGTTAAGCATCTGCCTTCGGCTCAGGTCATGATCCTGAGGTCTTGGGATCCAGCGTCGTGTTAGGCTCCCTGCTCAGCAGGGAGTCTGCTTCTCCCTCTGCTCCTCACCCTAGTTGTGCTCTCTCTCACACAAATAAATGCAATCTTTAAAAACAAATAAATGCCAGTAAAGCCTGGGAAGAATTATGTTATATGGACAACTAGACTCTTCTCCTTTTGCAAGCCATTTTCTGGGAGCAGGAAACATTTTTTCTGCTGGTCCACTCCATAATTTGGAGGTGAGAGAGGTCAAGTTCCCCTGTGATGGAGTGGAACCAGTGGAATGCTAATTAAGTGACATCTGTTATAAGGGGTCTCTGGGAAGCAAAAGATTTGCTGCCTCAAAAGCGATGATTTTATTTTGTCCCATGAGTTCCTGGTCTGTTCATTTTCTTCAACAGGCAACATGTGTTTAAGTAGGTTATCCTTTATGTGTTACCACACTCATTATAACTATTTATGTCTGAGGAACATATCCTATCCTCTATTATTTCTAGAACCTTAACTCTGTAAGCAAAGCGACACCAGCCCACCCCCCATCACTCCCTGCCCATCTTCATTATTTTGCCAGTTAGTCACTTTATCCTGCACTATTCATAAATCTAATTCTGGGTAGAATATTTTGCCAACACTTGTCTAAAAGAGAGTACTTGAAGCTTGGTATATGGCCACCAAGAAAATGTTGGGGTTTTAACGAACTATTTTAAATTTAACACTCCTGGATTTATGGCCCTTTGGCCAGGTGCTGAGATGGTGATTCTCTTAAGGAAAGGTTGAAGGGAAGGGTAGAAGAAGAGTCTACATTTAAAAACAGCAGCAGGGGTACCTGGGTGGCTCAGTCAGTGAAGCATCCAACTCTTGATTTTGACTCAGGTCATGATCTCAGGGTCAGGAGATCAAGCTCCCACATCCCTGCTCAGCATGGAGTCTGCTTGTCCCTCTCCCTCTGTTCCTCTCTCTGCTCACACCTTCTCTCGCATAAATAAAAATGTAAAATGTTAAAAAGAATAAATATAAAAAAATATAAAAACATGAAAAAAAATCTCAAAAAAATGATTTTTCACACTGTAGAAATATCCAAATTAGAAAGAAAAAAATGTCCAAATTGGAAGGGTTTTCACTCATCCTTTTATATGAAATGCGATAGGTGGATTGCCTGGGTGCTCAGTGGTTGAGCGTCTGCCTTTGGCTCAGGGTGTGGTCCTGGGATCGAGTCCCACATCGGGTTCCCTGCGTAGCCTGCTTCTCCCTCTGCCTGTGTCTCTGCCCCTCTCTCTCGGTGTCTCTCATGAATAAATAAATAAAATCTTAAAAAAAAATGCAATAGGTTTACTAATTATCACCAGTCTTCTTTAAAGGCCACTTGAGAAGCTGTCTATAGAACATACTTTGGAATTTGCTGTTTTTCAATAGAGTTCTAGACCTCGTACTGAGTCAGCAGAACTGGGACGATGGTAAGATGATTGGTATCTCTATGACTCTCTTTTCCTCTAAATTGTTTTTTTTCTATGTTAAGTTTTCCAATTAATTTATTTCTCTCGATAAAATTTTCCTTTTGCTTTTAAGATATGTTATATCTAGGCCTCTGAGCTGGGGTTACAAAGTGGCTAATAAAAGAACGAGTTGGAACATTTTGTCTTGTCAAGATGCAGTGGCTGGATGTCACAGCGGGAGAATCGTAGACTGAAACGTCATGGGTTTTTTTTTGGGTGTTGTCAAAGACTCAGTGGGGCAGCATGATTTATAAAACGGGAAGACCAGCTTATAATAAAACCATATTTCATCAGCTCTAAAATGCCACTTATTAAAATATGCCACCAGATTTTATGTACCACCAAGAAAGAAAGAAAGTTTTGTCAAATGGGCTTTATCTTATTGGGTACTACATATTTTTGTATTTCTGTGTAGATTCTTGAGCTCTGCTTTCGGGTCAAGTTAGATTACTTAGAAATAGTTTGATCCTTTCAAGTCTTATTTTTAAGATTTGTAAGGTGGGACCTAACTAAGTATTAGCTTTTTGCCTAGGGCTAATTATTCACAACTCCTGAATCAAGACCCTCTGGGTACCCTCCAACAAAAGACCCCATGATGAGAAGGGTTTTTCAGCCTGGCTCATGGGAGTGGCCAACAGTGTCTGACCCTGTGTAAGTACTCTTCACTGTTCCCTCTAATTCTTCTAAGTGGTTCTTGCCTCAGCCTTGGAGGGTTTCCTCACAAGCATGCCTGCCTTGGTTCTCACTGGGCCCCTCTGCAGGTCTCTGCGATTCTCTCTCTTTTTCAAGGTTCTGTGTTGTGAACTCTGACCTCCATTGTGTCTTTCTCTTGTCTCTGTTTCCTCAATTCAAGGAGTCCACGGGCCTCCACCAAGCTACCTCTCCCTTTTCCAAGGCTGGAAAACTCAATTTTGTAAACTGGGGAAATCATAGGGATTACTTCATTGGCTTCCCATATTTACTGAGAACCAGCATCCTCTGTGGCTGAAGTCCAGTGTCTTGTAGACCATTGTTTTCATACGTTTTAGTAGTTTCATTTTTTTTTTAAGATTTTATTCATTTATTCATGAGAGAGACACAGAGAGGCAGAGACATAGGCAGAGAGAGAAACAGGCTCCTCACAGGGAGCCTGATGTGGGACTCCATCCCTGGACTGGGATCATGCCCTGAGCCAAAGGCAGACGCTCACTGCGGAGCCACCCAGATGTCCCTTATTTTTGTTGTTGTGATTGTGGTTGTATTTTAGACAAAGAGAGAAAGAGAGTGAGTGGGTGAGAGAGCAGGGTGGGGAGGAGTAGCGGGAGAGGGAGAAGCAGAGTCCTCACTGAGCAGAGAGCCCAATGTGGGGTCAATCCCAGCGTGCTGAGATCATGACCTGAGCTGAAGGCAGATGCTTCCCCAACTGAGCCACCCAGGTTCCCCAATCAGCACTTTAGAAACACTTCTTTGGGCTGTGTTTTTTCTGTAACTGCCCCCTTGCTTTCCCAGTGGAACTGACAGTCACATCCCTATGGTTTTTTGGCAACAAAATGATGTGACTCAGGCTGGTAAGTATAACCCATCCCACAGCGGCTGGTGTAAAGATGGTTCATACATTATAAACTACACAAATCCTAGTTATTTCTAGGAAAAATTACTAAAGTTTTTAAGAAACCACTAATCTTTTATCTAGTCTCACCACAAAGACAAGACTGTCATGGAGTTACAGGCGTTAACTTTAATGCCTGTGTAGGCGAGTGCCGACATTTCCTGCCATACTGGGATGAATGGGGGGAAGACACAGCCTTTGGATTCAGCTGTGATAGGAGACAGAACTTTCAGGTTTTCAATTGTGTGAACCAACATGTATTTCTCTCCTATGATTTTGGGCTTTTTTCTCCCCCTCTGGTTTTGAATGAAGATTCCATCTCTTAAAACCAAAGGAATCCTGCTAACACATTCTCTAAGCTTCATCTTTTACATTCTAAGAACAGAGCAGTGTCCCTCTTTGTGTATCTATAGTGTCATCTACATCTCTTTTCAGTGTCGTGAGGATCAAATGGAATGGTAGTCCACTCTAGATCGGGTTTTCTCTTCTGATAACAGTTCTTTCTTTTGCTTTTTTGGCATTTAGTAGATTTAACACTGCCACCCTGACTCCTGCCTGAGTCGTGAGTTGATCATGTGACCCAGGCCCATGGGCACTTTCCATCCACCAGCCAAACCGATTGGTTCAGGGATGGACATATAATCCAGGATGTCCCAATGAGACCCGATGTTCCTATAAGCCTCTACGTGGAGAGGGTCTGCCTATGAGAGATACCAACACTGAAAAGTAGGACAAAGAAATAGAACAACAGAAGGAGGGAGAAAGCAAGATACAGTGTTAGTGATTTAAGGCGCTTTAATCCACATATGCATTTTGAAATTACGTAAGTAGATAAATTACTCTTTTTTTTCCTTAAGCCAGTTTGAGTTGGGGTTTTATCACTTCTAACTTCCATGGCATGATGGTGGTGGTGATAAAGATGATGATGATTGCTGTTACTTCTGGTATTATGTTGTAATTAATCTCTTATTATTGCTGCTATGTCATCCCTGGAAATGGGGGCCGCACAGGTGGGGAACTAGATTGCTTTCCTCCACCCTGCTTCTCTAACCCCTGCACAGTGAGCGGGCAAAGTCTTATATCAGCATGCCTCCACCCATGTGATTTCAGCCCTTGCTGCATACAGTTGACAAAAGACCTTGCATGCTTCCATTCCAGAGGTGCTTCTCTACTTCACATGAAATTCACCCCTTGCCAATACGTCTTCGCAATTTTTAGGTTTAACTAATGACTACACCAGTCAGTGGCAAAGCTCTTCAGATAAGGCACTAGAGTCCCAGCTCCTTGAAGATTTGTTAATGAAGCCTTGGGATGAATAAAATATCATGTCTTCCATCACCTCTTTATAGGATGTCAGGGATTACTTGTTCTTTGAAAGTGGTCATCACTCTTTAATGACAACTTGTTAACATTTAGATTATCATTTTGTGTTCTAGCAAGTAACCATGCTGGCAAGCACAGAGGGAACTTTGGTATTACAGACAGGGAGCAGTCCTGCCTGCCTGCAATGAATAACCTGGTTTTATCTGGTTCATTTGAAACACCCATCAAAGCAAAAAACTCTGTATGTTCTCCTTAGCGGTCCAGGATGCTCCTATCCTACAAAGCGGTTTTGGCCCTCAAACCGGTGAAGTGCATTGTTTCTAGTTTTACTACAATTAGGCCCAAAATGTATACTGAAAATAAATATTAAACCAATTGATGCATAGCCTTGTACTCAAAAGTGCTGCCAAGATCAGCAGCAGCAGCTGGCTGGAATTGTAGGCTCTCAGGCCTGAGCTCAGGTTTACTGAACCAGAAGCTGCATCTTAATAAGATTGTCAGGTAACTTTAAGGCACTTTTGAGGGTCAATAAAGAGCATTTGTTCCCAAACTTAGCGGAGAATTACAAATACCTAAAGAGCTCATTTAAAAAGTACGTATTCCCAAAGCTTGTTAAAAATTATAGTTGCATGGGCCCAACCCTGAAGATAGTTTTTTCAGTAGGTTAGGGACGGTTTCAGGTATTTGAATTATTAACAAGCCCCTCCAGTAATTTAGAAGCGTATGGTTGAGAACCAGTGTAGAACAAATGATCTGGTTACCATGGAATATGCAGAAAAGTTAAGCAAAAGAAACAGAAGTAGAAATTGAAATGATTTCCATTCCTGAGTTAAGACCACTAATGTGTGTATGCATGTGTGCATCTACATACATGCATGTTTGTACATACATGTATGTCTATATAATTGGAGTTGTCTTATGCATACACACAAGTATATGGTCTATTTTGATTTATGCACATGTGTCTGACACAATGAAGTGACAGATTTGTAGAACCTAAGCTAGGCTTACAAGTGAGTTGGCACCACTTCTCAGTTGTTCTGCTTCTTCCTTCTCTAGTGTGATTAGCAACATCACCATTAACTCTGCTGAAGATATTCAGTACACTTCCATTTAGTAGTAGGCTGGGTGGTGTCAGAGCCTAGACTATGGAGCCAGACTGTCCATGCTTGAGTCCTGGAACTTTGACTTTTCCAGCTGTGTGACCTCGGGCAATGTTCTTACTTCCACAGCCTCAGCTAATTCGTAAAATGGGAATAATTCCTAATTCTCATGTAATTCTTAATTGTCATTAATGACAACGCAGTGGTTAAAATCAGGCTTGGCATATGATAGAGTCTCAAAAAGTATTAGCTATTGCTGCTGTGTTATTTGTAAGGACTAATGGCTAAGTAGAAATATAACACAGTTAAATGTTCATATATATGCATATATTATATATACACATGTATATTATATATACACATATATGCACACACATATATGTACATATTAAGCATATGTATGTGGGTATGTATATGTAGCTATGATATTATATGTATAATTAAGCTCCAGTGAAATTTTTTGAAGATTTATTTATTTGAGAGAGAGAAAGAGCACAAGCAGGAAGGGCAGAGGGAGAGGGAGAGAGAATCTCAAGCAGATTCTCTGCTGAGCGCAGAGTCTGATGTGGAGCATGACCTGAGCCAAAACCAAGAGTCAGACACTCCATTAACTGGCACCCCTCCAGTGAAATTTTTAAAATTATTTTCCTCTATGCTAGCATTAGTGGTCCATTTTTTATTTTAATTTTTGATATTAAATGAATTTTAGTTAGCCTTGTGAGTCTGATGAATGTTTTGGAGCTTTACACATGAAAAATGTGCATCTGTTCCCTCATACATGTACAATGCAAAATGTATGTGATGGAAAGGGCAGGTTGCCAGTGGTGGGGGAAGCAAATGCATAGACCCCAGGTTAAGAACTGCACTGACCTCTGGGCTCCTTAAAGAGAGGAATTCGGGGACGGCTGGGTGGCTCACGGTTGAGTGTCTGCCTTTGGCTCAGGGCGTGGTCCTGGAGTCCCGGGATTGAGTCCCACATTGGACTTCCTGCATGGAGCCTGCTTCTCCCTCTACTCTCTCTCTGCCTCTCTCTGTGAGTCTCTCATAAATAAATAAATAAAGTCTTTAAAAAAGAGAGAGAGGAACTGTCCTTCTTGATATTTGTACCTCTGGTCCGTCATACAGAGTCTGGCACAGGGGAGATTACCATAGCTGGCTATTTTTGTCATTTAAATGTTTTCTTGTTAGCAATTGATTCTTGATTTCTACTTCTGTTGGAAAAGAGTGAGATGTCAGTAAATCATGAGAGTTCTTACAGATTTTGGACGTATCCCATGAAACATGTCCTCTAGCAGTGCTTCTCAAGCTACTGTGCATACAGAGATCACCTGGGATTTTTGTGAAATGCAGACTCTAATTCAGTAGTTCTGAGGGTGGAAGGATGAGACTTTGTTTCTAGTAAACTCCCATTAAAAGTGCTGACCACTATGCCCCAAGGTGCAAAACTACAGAAGATGCAGCATGACATAATGGGAGGAGGAGAGGAACCTCAGTTTACATCCTAGCTCCTGTGTTACTAACTTCATAGCCTCAGGCAAGTTCATTCATCCACTGCATATTTACTGGGCACTTACTATCTATAATACGGTGTTCCAGGACTAAGGATTAAGTGGACAAGGTTAGCATTGTTCTTCTATTACTATGAAGTCTAGTTATCTAAGAACCTACACCTTAATTATAATACTAGAATCTTCCCAAGGACTTGCTGAGGATGAAACAAGCTTATGTAATAAACCACCCAACACAATGCCTAGCATACAGTAGGTGTTAAATAAATTGTAGTTTTTGAGGACATGAGCTTAGACACTCTCCTACTTTTTCTGTATGGAGGCTCTTTGGTAGTGGCCTTGATGTTGGCAATATGATAACCAGCTGGGAATTGGTGATGGAGAGTAAATCAAGGTTCATAAATAATTCATTAGGTTAATATTGTAAGGTATAATGAGGAGCTGACTATATATAATTTAAAGAGACCTAGTGACTTTTTGGATTAAATTCTTGGTCATGAATCAAAAGCCGTGATCTCTAATCTTCAGTTTTTCACTGGAGCTTTTTGAAATTCTGGACAGATTCCCCATAACTTACATTCCACTTCCTGTAAAATAAGGTAGTGTGGAATTAACTCATGTGGAAATTGACTGTTAAAACACTTAATATTTCAATTCAGCAACTATTTATTGAGCATCTACAAGCCACTGTTCCCTACTGGGGACAAAGGAAAATTTAAGCCATAAGTCTACATGTGAAATTTTTTGAAATATCAGGAAAGCAAGAGTTACATTTGTTTATTTGTCTTATTCATTTACTCATCTGACACATACTTAGCAAGTGCATTTTAGAGGGAACAGAGATTAATATGGTATAGTCCTTGACCTCATCAGAGAGGGGATAAACCTAGAATTTACAAAAGTGTTAAGCGGCAGAGTGGAAAAGCTCAGGAGAAATGGCAGAATGAGTGTTATAGATTACAAGAACTCCAGAATTTTAAACTTATGCAGAAGAGAAAAATTTGCATATATTTGAAAGTTTTAGGAAACAATATTCATATCAGGAGGTGGACTTAGGGATAATTGTTAGGATTTAATCATGTTGGGAGGTGATGGAAAACATTTTTGAAGAGAGAAATAATACAACATTCCCACTGTTATTGGCTATTTGCTATGTAGTGAGGACAGTGGGGGGTGAGTACAGTTTTTGTCAACAAAGAATTTCCTGTCCAATAGCAAAGGCAAGTAAACAAATTAAAACCAAATGTGCTAGATATCAGGTAGATCTATGAACAAGGTGGAAATAAAGCATAGAGATGGAGTGATTAAACCTTTGTAAAAATGAGGGATTTCTTTTTTTGGTTGAGAGTGATGATTTACAAAACTCATGACAGGTTTTTTAAGGTTGTGTGTTACCATTGAAATAGGAGTTCTCCAGGAGGACCGGGGAGGGAGAGGCTCTTTGTGCAGAGTAATTGGCGCAGGAGAAATGTGGACACATAAATCTTCTGTGTCTTCAGTGACTATAGTTTAGTGTCACTAGATTCTAAAGGGTGAGGCAGGGATTGAAGAGGAAAGAAAGCAGAGTGGTGGACCCCAATCAGGTTAATAAAGGCCTTGTATGACGGAGGTTGTCATGCAGAAGGGAAATGTGACATGAGGAAATAGGCATCCTGAAGAAAAAGAGTTTGCATAGGGCAGTGCTATGGCTTCCTCTCCTGTCTGGTTCCTCAGAAGCAGATCCTGAGATGAGGATCCATGAGAAATTTATTATGTGGAGGATGTGCTTCCAGGAGAAATAGCTAAAAAGTGAGGGAAGCAGAACAGCAAAGGAGGAGAAATTAAATCCCACAAAGGGCAGACAGCCTAACCCTGCTTGGGACTCTGGAGTCACATCTGGGAGTCATGCTAGCCTCGGGCAAGGATGCTGGGCTTTTATACTCATGCATCTGTTGGCTCAAGGATGCCCTTGGAAAGACAAAATGTGTCTGGGGCACAGTGGCTTCAGAAGGCAAGGGGAGTTTTCTGAAGGGAAACACAAGAGTAGTATTTGTAGGCAGAAGCGCACTGAAGCTGGCTAGGTGTGGTGAATGACTCAGAGGATCTAAGTGCAGTACAGCGAGCTTATTGGAGTTGAGGTATAGTGGGTATCAGTATCAGTCCAGAGACGCAGAGCTAAATCCTTTTTTTCCCCTAAAAATTTAATTCTTATATGGCAAGGCAGGGGGGCCTGGATGGTTTAGTTGGTAAAGCGTCCAACTCTTGATCTCAGCTCAGGTCTCAATCTCAGGGTCATGGGTTCAAGCCCTGCGTTGGGCTTCATGCTGGATGTGGGGCCTACTTAGAAAAAAAGCAAAGGCCTTGGGAGGAGGGACAGACATCCTGTTCTCAGTGTATGCTGAGTCCTGCCCCCTCTTCAGGTGATCAGCCTTCTACACAGGTTACCATGGAGATGCCCTAATTCCTTCCAGAGCCAGGAATCCTCTGCTGTCTCAGTACCTTTTAGGTGATAGAACCTCTCCGTTGTTCTACTCCATACTGTTTGTATAGAATACTTATAGGAATTTGCTTAAATCCCCTTTCTAGAGATATATGCTCTTGTTTTCTTTCTCTGGAGTCATCCTGCCTCCCTGGGACCTAACCTAAGAAATAAGGCCCAGGACACCGCTGTCCTTGCATGCTTCACATTGTTTTGGGAGCTGACCAATCTTTAGTCTCCAAGAATGTTGTCCATGGCTTTTTTCTCTTAACTATGTTTATTCTCAAATGTCTATACTACAGGTGTGTACACTTAAATTATTCAACCTCCAATATTTACCCCTCTGCCTGTATTGGGAGTTTTTTCTACTAGGGAGAGATGGACAAGTTTTGCTCCCCAGTTTCTTAAAAAATCGAGAATCCAATGGAGCCTCCTTTTATTCTTGCTTTCTGCCATTACATACTTTCTCTGAATTGGCAGAGAAGTACAGTAGTGCACAGAGATTAAGCACAAGGAGAAAAGAGAAATACTAGCGAGAAGCACAAGGTTAATATATCAAGAATATTCTGCTAATCCCGAGAGAGAGAGAGAGAGAGAGAGAAAGAGAAAGAGAGAGAGAGAGAGAGCAGAAAGGATATTTTCTCCTGTTTTGCCAATTATTTAAATTTCATCCTTTTTCTTACTATTTCATTTAGTATCTGTAAATGTTAACTAAGGATGCAGGTGAGAATCACTTGGGGGAGCTTCAAAAACATGAACGCTTGGATCCTACCTCAGACCAATCAAATATGAGTTCCTAGGCATAGAGTTCAGATATTTGTCTTTTTTTAAGCCCATTAGATTATCCCAGAATGGACCAAAAGGAGTGGGAACAATGATACTACAGGTTTTTACTGGTTATAAATGTAGCAATGCCAGTGGGGGTTCAACCATTAACCAGAAAGGACTCATACTTCACCTGGTCATCTCCAAGAATGGTTATATTAGATACAGAATTTTAGCATCTTTGCATCAACTCCTTGTGTGTTTCTACATAGAGTCCCATCTGGGTCCCAGTGTTTCCAGGAAACAATCTTATTTTAAGCTGTATTCTTGGCCTGAATGTATCATTTGTCAACTTCGGAACCATTTAATGGCCATGTGACAGTATATTAAAGATAAAGTTATAAAGATGAAACAAATTTAAGTTGTTTTAGATTATATTACTAAATATAAAGGGGAGATAGGTAGCTAGGTAGATAGAGATATAGAGATACAGATATAGCCAGGTAATTCACCGTGTGCTTTACTTTGTGTTTGGTTATTACCATGGAAAATGGCTTTTTGTTCTAGAAAATACCCAATGATTCCATATAATGCACTGAGTGAAGCCATAAGCTTTGAGACAGGCCCAAGTCTGCCATCTGTGGCCAGAGTCTTTAGTCCTCTCACACCTTGGTTGTTTGCCCATCTACTAAATGGAAAGAGAAAGCCCTACCTCATAGGACTGTTGGAAGGATGAAATGTGGTGAATTAGGTTGATGGAGCATTTGACATACAGTGAATGCTCAAAGAATGGCTCGTTTTTTGTTTTTTGTTTTTTTATTTTTTTTATTTTCCCTCTGTAATACATGCAAACAGACACCATTTGAAGGAGTCGTGATTTTTATGAGGCAGCAGGGCAGGGGGCACAGAATTCTTCTGTCCAAATGTCTGATCTTTCCATCTGAAGCACTCCCACGCATCTTCTAAGGAAAGGACATATATATGTCGCATACACTCACAGACAACTGACACCCATGAATTTCTTACGTCGACTATAATCTGCAAATGACAGTCTGTTTCTGGGATTCCAGATTGCATTTAACATTGATTGATAATTATCATATTTCAGAGTTGGGTGCTCACTGTCGAGCTGCTAAAACCTGACAGACATATTTCATCCGAGGCTCATTTGTCATCTCTGTTAAGTAAAAGGTACTGAGTTTTCAGCATGTAGTCAGCACGGCACGCTGCTGAGGACCGTCTTCCTTCTGACGCTGGCTTCAAGATTGATTTTCCATCCTGAGTGCTCTCTGAGGCAGCCACAAGCCTGAGTCCCTTCTCATTAATATTTGGTGGCCTGTATGATGACAGCCTCATCGTGAGTAAGTGGCAACGATTATGCCAGGTCAGGTATGGACTTTATCAGCTGCTGTGTCTAAATGGGAAGGCTGTGATTTAGTGAGAACTGTGCTCATTGGGTAAAAATGAGATGATAATAACAAGTTTTGCATTAATTTCAAGAGTCATAAACATATCCGGTATAATGTGAGATCAAGTGAAAACCAGCTAAAACTCCATCCCAGATGTGTTCCATGGTTTTAAAAAAAATGTTTAAGTGCTTTCGTGTTTTGGTTGTGTCTGATAAGGGTTTCAAAAAAGTGAAAGGGTCAAAATGGGGAGGAAAGGGAGTCCCTGGCTGGAATTTTATTTCATTTATTTGTCAGATATTAACAAAGTGCTTACTTAAATGCTGGGCTTGGTGTGCCAATATAGCGTGACGGAATTAATGATAGCGACACCAACAACGTTGCTACCACTACTATTAGAAAAATAATAATGTTAATAATTACTGAGTGTTTAATGCATGCTAGACTCTGTCTGAATATGCTTTATCTTGTATAATTAGCCGGGGCCCCTGCTCGCTGCAAGGCTTCTGTCTACTGGGACAAATACATGATAATATTAAGTGTGGAAATTTTGTGAAAGCAAAGTAGAGCATCATGGGCATCCAGCAAGGTCAAGGTCAGATCCAAACCCAAAAGTTCTCTTACATATAATCATGGGCATTGGCTTCATTTGCAAACCTGAGCTATGGAGCAATTGACATATATTTTGGGAATTCTCTTTCCCTTTGCTCTGTTTATAGTGTTTGTTTTTTAAAAAGCAACATCTAAAATTCTGTGGATTTAAGATAAGAAAGGCAACACCAAGCTCCTCCATGGATCCTGTCTTGCCTTGCGGTCCTTCCTTCTGCTCTGAGTCTGGGGAAGATGGCCAACTGAGAATGCTTCATCAGGGCCCACACCAAAACTGATGATTTTTTTCTATCTTGGCTCTTTTCACTCAATATTTATATATTTGAAGGGCCAACTATGTCCACGCATTGTGCTACAGCAGGACCCCTCAGATTTCTGTTTTGTTTTCATTACCATCTACCTAAACTCTTGGACATTTTTAATTGCCTTCCTGCCCCATGAAATTTTAATACCACAAAATATATGGTCTGTTTTTGAGCTATATGTAGATCGGTGCTTTATGCATGAAAGAAGTAAGACTTTTCTTTTCATTTTTCCTCCCCAAAGAATGGACTTCTCTCTCTTGGAGGTGAGAGTGCTCCCACAGAGAATATGTGTGTTAGACACTGCTGCCCTGTGATACAGGTACAAAGACAGACCTGGTTCTGCCCACAGAGGACTAAAATTCAGGGGAGATGAGAAACTCTAAACATGTGAGCAAATAACTCTGATTATAGTGTACAAAAGTCCTGGTGGAGAGAAGTGTGCTGCCAGAGGGTGCCCCAGGGCCATAGGGAAGATCCCTTTGGAAAGAGGAGTGTGTAAGGCTGAGATACAAGAGTGAATGGAGGTTGTCAGCAGAGGAAGAGTGTGGGTGTTATAAGCAGAGATGCATCACATGCATGGGCTCTGGGGAGCAGGACCGAACTACGAACTCCTGGGCCGTAGAGGAGGGCCGTTCTGTAACTGGAGTGGCTGTAAATAGGTGGGCATGGGGATTGCAGGAGACTGGGGAGCTGTGCAGCCATATTCATTTTAGAGTTTAAGGTCCCATGGGAAGCCTTTGTGGGGTTTTCAACAAGGGAGTGCTAAGAGAAAGCATGCTGTGTCCTCTCGACCTCACATGGGTGATTCAGATGGATTTGAACTGCAGAGGTTTGGCACCAGCGCGGGCGAGCATTCCTTGACATCTGCCCGCCACACTGTTCTTTAGCCTCCTTCTCTCCAATGGACTTCATGCCATCCAGCCCACTCACTCAGATGACTGCTCATTCAACTGCATAATCCAATGCAAACTGCTCCCCTGTGATTCTGAAACTGAAAATCCCCCCTCCCAGCAATAGCAATGCACTCTCAGGCTGCCTCTCCCACTTCTGAGTTGGCTACCCACATGCTTATGTGGTGATTTCCCTCCGTTTCCAGCCCTTTCTGCATCCCGACCTCATTGTGATATACAAATTGTGGTTTGGCATTTGAACAGTGTACTTGCTCCCAGTGGAGACTGGGCTGGTACACAAACGTCTAGAGGTGATGGAATAGATCCAATCTGTGGAAATGTGTTGCCAGTTTCAATTATGCCAGTCCGAGGTGCATGGGATGGAATTGATCCCTAAAATAGAACAACCTTGCTCTTTTTCCCTTCTTTTCTTTACCAAATATTTACTAGACAAGTATTTATCAGGCTCTACAAGATGCAGATATGCAAAAATGAATTAAATAGTGCTCTTGTCTCAAAAAGCTGGAAATAGTTCATGAGAAAGGGGTAGGGAGGAGATATCTGCAGACTTGCCCATAGCACAATGAGCTGCTTCACCCTTGGCCCCTGTGACCCTCAGTCTGCATTTACCTAAAACATCCCCTCTCTCAATTAATTTCATCTCTGTCTTGAAATGGCTGCCAACCCACTCTCCACTGCACTTACACATTTACTCTTCTCCATTTTTCTCTGCATTAGGTTTGAAAGAGAAATAAATTTGTTCTATTTAAAGCCGAATTCCTTTCGTGTCCTCTTGGTCACGTCTCCTCAAGGATGTTTCCACCTCAGGGCTTCATCTGCTGAATAATAGTAGCTGTAATCATGAACTTTTACTGAGCGTCTGTTGGGTGTCAGACTTCTTACATACATTATTTCTTTTACTCTTGGTATATTATTAGTGCTATTGGCAGATTGAGTACTGAATCTGATTCAGTACTGATTCAGTAAACCAAAGTTCAATTGTACCTCCCCTAAGGTCACCTGGCTAATAAGTGGTGGAGTCATGATTTGAATCCACATTTCTGAGTCTATGGCTAGATTAAATTTTTCCCCTGATCATGCTATACCCTGTGTCTTCAGTGTCTCTCTCTGTAACAAATCTTTTTCTCAGTCAAGCATGGGCTTGTTTTCACTGAACCATCATTTTTCCCTATATCTGTCCCCTCCAAAAAAAAAACGTTAAAAAATTCTATAGAGTTCATTGGCTTCACTTCTAACCTCTTTGCTCACCCCTATCATGCTCAGCATCTTAAATCTAGTTTTGTTTCTCCTTCTCCCTTTCACCCCAATGAGATCTTCCGTCTTTCAATGATTTATGATGGCATATTGGTCACATCCCGTTAACTTTTCTAAACACAATTGCTAAAAATGTCTGCACTAATTTTTATTATTAGCTTTTCCTCATCACTTGCTGAAATCATCTCCTTCTCTTGTTTGCATGACTGTTTATTCCCTTGGTTCTTTTAACCCCTCTGTCCACTCCTGCATTTAGAGTTTGTTTGTTTTTTTTTAATATGGAAATAATAAATGCATGTTAGGATATTCTATGATATTCTTTTTTGGGTGGTATTCCTTTAAATTTTTGGGGTTATCTCCTTGAGTATTTTCTTTTCTTTCTTTCTTTTTTTAAATGTAGGATGGCATTCAAAAGATAAAAAGTTCTAGTTATCAGGTAAATAAGTTATGAGATGTAATGTACAGCATGCTGACCATAGTTAACAATACCATATGGCATATTTGAAAGTTGCTAAGAGAGGGAAGTACTCAGCAAGAAAAAAAAAACAACATAACTATGTGAGAGAGCTGATGTTAACTTATTATGATAACCATTTTGTGATATATGCATATATCAAATCCCTGGGTGGCTCCGCGGTTTAGCGCCTGCCTTTGGCCCAGGGCGTGATCCTGGAGTCCCAGGATCGAGTCCCACATCAGGCTCCCGGCATGGAGCCTGCTTCTCCCTCCTCCTGTATCTCTGCCTCTCTCTCTCTCTCTGTGTGCGACTATCATTAAAAAAAAAAAATTAAAAAAAGTCTTTAAAAAAATGTTGTACATCTTCGTCTAATTCAACATTATAAGGCAATTATATTTCAATAAAACTGGAAGATATATATAGAGTGCATTGATAGTAAGTTTTTAAAGATTCTTACATGTCTAGTATCATCTTTCCTTTGGCTTCATTCCTGATTGGAAATTTAATTGATTATACATTTCTTATACATTTCTATTATTGATTTGAAGATTATGGAATTCTGAGTTCAACGTCTTTTCCTGTTATAACTTTGGGGCATTGAACTTTGTTGTCTCCCAGGATCTGAGTTTCTGAGTGAATTCTGATACTCAGTCTTATTTGTTCCTTGGTAGGAAGAATGTCTTTTTTTGTGGTTTGTTTCTTTGTTTTCCATTTTCTGTTAGTATTTTTGAATCTTCTTCATTATTATTAGCATTCTGAATTTATCCTATTTCTTTCTATCTAGTCTGAGGATAGATACTTTTCTTCAGCAAGGGAGATTGTATTCTATTATTCTTTGATTATTTTCCCTCTCTCATTATTTCTGTTCTCTTTCCAACTCCTGTTAGCCGAATTCTGGGCCTCTTGGATCTTTTGATTCATATCTTTTTAATTTCTGTCTTATTTTCTCCCATAGTTTTCTCATGGAGGAAACGTGCTCAGCTTCGTCTGACATGTTACTATGACTCTGCCCTTTTTCTTAGTCTCTCCATAGAATTGTTTATTTCTGTGTCATATTCTAAACTTCCAAACTCTCCTTTATTTATTTATATTTATGTATTTATGCATTTATTTAAGAGAGAAAGATTGGGGGATGGAGGGACATAGGGAGCAGGTGAGAGAGAATTGTAAGCAGGCTCTGTGCTGAGTGTGGAGCCCAACGCAGGCCTCTTGTCTCATGACCTTGAGGTTATGACCTGAGCTGAAATCAAGAGTCAGATGCTTTATTGACTAAACCATGCAGGCACCCTTGAAGCCCTCCTTTAAAAATTTTTCTCATTGCTCCTTTTTAATAGTAGCCTGTTCTTTTTAGTAGATACAATATTTCTCCTGAAGACAAATAGGACAGAAATTCCTTCATTTTGTGTTTTTCCCTCCTTAACTGGAAGCTGTGCCTATATACCTAACCTCTCTCCTGGGCTCCAACACTCAAATGGGGACCCTTTTCTGGGCAGATAATGACTTTCCCTGAGGAAAGCAGTTCTACTAAGGCCAAAAGGTGCTGCTATACCTCTTGTCTGTGGGTGGGACCCTTTCTGCTTGAATGTTCTGTGTTTCAATCAATTTCCTAGTGCTTATTCTAGTTGCCATAGGACTAAATCATAGGAGACTTTAATCTGAAAGCTGTAGGTCCCCTAAGACTTCATGCAGGAGTTATATGTGATTTGAGGTTGGAAGGATGTGAGAGATTGAGAAAATCAGTATTTAAGATCTACACATTCTTGCTCTAGCCTCTCATATTCACAATCACCTTCTACCTTCTGTGTGGCAGACATTGCTAGTCACCTACTAATAATACTCATGACTACTTGTTATTAGCAGAATCCTGATTTTATGCAAAAGGACAAATGCGACAGCCGATAATTTACTTTGTTTTCTATCCAGACATCTTTAGATTTGGAGAGAGAAAGTCCTGGAGCACACTTTTTTGAGATATGTGCTTCCCCAGATCCCTGTGGAAGATAGTCCTTCTGAATAAAAATAAAAAGCCTCTTTTGGAGAGAGTACTTTATTCTTTGCTTTGTTAGTGCCTAGAACAGGGATATAATGACTGGAGGTAGAGCAGCCATCTTGAAACCATGAGGATAAAAGCCATATACCATACAGCTTTGACATGCAGAAGGAGTTTGACTATTTTTAGTGACATTCTTGACCAACTGCATGCATGAGCCATGGAGATATTCCTACAGAATCTGTAAGGGAGAAAAATAAACACATTCTAATCTGCACACTGTTAAATTTTCTGTCATTTCTAGTTCAGTATGATCCTAATGAACCACACTAGTTCAGGTGTTCTGTAAGCTTTCACTAAACTAGTAGACCAGGGGCTCACTAGGTGTGGTCCCTAGACCAGCACCATCAGGACTACCTAGGAATTTCTAGAAATGCAAGACCTACTGAATCTGACTCTAGGGTTGAGTGCCAGCAATCTGTAGTTTGACGATGTTCCAGGTGATTCTAATGCATGAAGTTTAAGAACCACCTGAATAGAGTCATAATTCAATTGACTGCCTTGAATTTAAGCTTCCTTTCCTCGATCTTTTAATAATACATATTCAAATAAGTATTCCTCAAGTGAAGTTCTATATATACATTGCTCCTTTTCTATTAAAACAGCCATCATGAATCCCCATCACTTATCGAATTGGGTAAAAATATTTGAGTCACTGATTCATAGTTGTTGAAAATGTTTTCTTAGCCATATTCTTCATTTAAATTTTTCTTCTATTTCCTATTTTCTTTTCAAAACACATGATTCTGGTAACAGTACTAACTGACATGAACACAATACATTCCCTCCCCCGCCCTAGGAATCTATATGCCACAACTTTGTCCTCATTCATGTCTTTATTCTTGGAAACTCTGGGCACCAATAATCATGCATAAAAATTGCAACCGTCTCCCTGAAGCCTTTAAGAGGTCTTCTTTCCTTGGATCATATATACCCTCATTTGTACCTTTTTAATGGTACTTTGAATTGTTGTTTTATTCATGGGGTAATTTATGGAACTGGAGAATATACCTTGATAATTACGTTTTAAAAGAATGTAACATGTAATTAAAATTAAAATATAATTTTATGCATAAATGCATTTTTGGAAAATATGTGCACAAGTTGAATCTAACCATTATAATTTTCTATAAACATAATGAGTGCTAAATTGTTATTGATTATTCCTTTTTTTTATCATGCCATCTGGGACTCTGACACTAGAAGAATGTAATGATTACTTCTACTGCCATCAAGTTATTTTAAATTTAAAGATGATAAGAGATAAATTCCTTCTTTTTTTTTTTTTAAAAAAAAGCAAACTTCACAATTACAGCACAGTAATTAACTTTTAAATTAGGAAAAAGAGATACTATATATTTTTTTTCTTAAAGGAATGTGTTAAGATAGAAAAATGAATATATCTATAATACTTTAAAAAAAGAATCTCTTAAAAGCAATCATAAAGGCATGGCTATTCAATTTATTTCAATAACTCCTGGTTAAAAAGCTCACATTTTACTTATAAAATTAATTTCACTATTTTTACATTCCTTGAAAAATTAACATGCACAGTGAGGCTTTTTTGGTAGGGGGAGAGAAAGATTATTTATAGGACAAAACTGTCTTTTACTTATGAGAATACTTTGAAGACTTTACAGAGAAATAGTATATAGAATGTTAGGGAAACATATACACTCCAGGAATTACAAGAAATTGATGTATTTAACACATTGTTTTCCAACAGTTTAATGCATATCCATAAAAATGAATGCACACAGAAACATTGGTGAAAATAAAAATTCACCGATGTGTTCTTAACATTCAATTCCTACATCTTTCTCTTACTACATTTATATGCAGACATATGCATCTGCTTTTTCACCTACCTCATAGGATATAATATTACACATCCTTAAACCAAGTGATTTATTTATTTCTGGTCAAAATTATTTGTTACATAATAGCCAGGAAATTTCTGCCTTTTGGATTTAATTATATATGTGTTTTCTTAAATAACAAAATATAGGGGCGCCTGGTTGAGCATCTGCCTTTGGGCTCAGGTAATGATCCAGGGATCCTAGGATCGAGTCCCACATCAGCCTTCCTGCATGGAGCCTGCTTCTGTCTCTGCCTGTGTCTCTGCCTCTTTCTCTCTGTGTCTCTCATGAATAAATAAATAAAATTTTTAAAATATATATGTATATATATTACATTTATGAAATGATTTTTTTAGTCAACTTAGGACTGTCCGAAACTGAAAGAGGTGTTCATTCATTCATGTATTCTTTCATTTATTTATGTACAAATCATACATGGTTGGTTTCTACTCTCTCTGTAAAGATTGGGGCTATTCCTTATATAAAAACTGATGGCATTTACATATATGACCTTTTACCTATTTAAAATTCTGTAGATACTGTTGATAATTGAGTTGAATTACTTTGTATTCTGTGTATTTTAATAAGTATCTTAAGTCACTTGAAGTTTGTTAAACCTGTTTGTCTTCCGTATGTTTTCTGTGTTTGTTTCTTTTTCTTTGTTTTGTTTTATAGGGATGTGTGTACAATTTCTTGTTTAAATATTTCAGCGCCAAACAAATGGACAAATGGTAGTGTTTATGTTAATATTGCACATCTTTCTTTCTTTTGCTTTTATCCGCCAGCTATGTTTTGCCTTTTTTTTTTTTTTTTTTTTTTTTTGCCCTTAAGGAAGAAGACTCATGTATCCACCAAGTAGACTGTAGGCTTTGAGAAAGTTATTTAGTGACCTTGTGATTCTATTTTCTCACTTGTAAACAATAATAAAATAGTACATACCTTGTGTGGTTATTAATATGGAATAAGATAAAAACTATACAGTGATTAGAACAGTGATTGCCAAGCATTAAATGCTACATAAATGATTTATTGTTCTTTTCTTTTTCTACTCTACCATTTATTTTATGTTTCCTGGGATTAGCATTTAGTTAATATTTTTATTATAATGTAAGATCTTTTGTCTTTTTAATAAGGCTGTTTATTTTCATATTGATTATTCACAAGATATTTGGGTTTACTTTAGCATTTTTGTTTGTGTTCTTGGCATATGTGTATGGCTTTTTTTAAAGATTTATTTATTTGAGAGAGTGCACGCACATGCATGTCTGCAGGTGGGTGGGGGAGAGGGGAGGAGCAGAGGGAGAGGAAGGGAGAAGCAGACTTCCTGCTGAGCACAGAGCCCCACACTGGCCTCCATCCCCTGATGCATAAGATCATGCATGACCTGAGCTGAAATCACAAGTCAGACACTTAACCATTTGAGCCACCCAGGCACCCCTGGTTTGTGTGTGTATGTTTATGTGTTTCTCTGTTCAAATATTTTCTGTTTCCTTTACTGATCATACCACCAAAACAGAACCTGGAAGAATAAATGAACACTGTTTCTTTGACTTTTGCATTAAGAAGATTAACATTTCTTCCTATTTCCTCCCTTGCCCTCTAACAACATGGCGTAGTTTTCCCTGTTTCCCACCACTTGGCTTTTTCCAATTGTGCCTTTATATGCTCTGGGGTTTTTTTCATAGTTTCTTTCATTTGGGGAACTTTTCTTTCATAAGTGAAGTTACTTGGTTGTTTATTTCTGCAATCACATGCTAACTTTAATTTATGGTGATAGACTTCTTAGAATTGCAAATACTTGGCTGATTCTCCTATGGTTTCTGTTATTAAATAGATTATTTTTACGCAGTTTTGATCATTTGGGTGGGAATTTGAGTTAGGTGTGTAGGTAAGTGGATAATAAACTCACATTGCCACTTAGAACTGGAGGCATACTATGACACGGCTCTGAAATACTATGGTATTCCTTTTTCTTAATTTCCTGATGACAGTAAAACCTGCACCAGTACTATGCTTTCTATATATTTTTAGCTAATAAAATAACCAATCCCTGTAGTTTGCATGATTCTAAGAGAAAACCACACCTTTGTGTTATCATGACCAAGCGTTTACTTTGCACTTGGCATATCTCTCATAAAGCTGTCTAGAACTTAATATATGTATGACTTCAAAAAGGGAAAAAAAAGACCCACAGCTTTGATTTCTTTAGATTCAATTTATTCTTTGGAAGTAGAATCTGGTTTATCTTGGTGGTGGACTCTATATTCAAAGAAAATGTAATTTAAAGTAAGCCCCCTCTTGCTCTTCCCTTGTGGACGCTGCACTTCCATGTTATGTCCCATCAGTAGGCTTTCTTTTTCATCTCTATACTGAGGCCCAACTGTTGTTCTTCCCTTGTAGAATGAAAGATAGATATATGCTTCTGGAAAGTCTCCAAAAAGACATAGCTTTAGGAAAGCCATCAGAACAAATGTGGGATTCTTTTACATGCTCATGGAGATTGAGAAGTTCCCCAAATAAATGATCCTGTGTCTCTGCTTCCTATTTTCTTCTTTGCTTGCTTTCAGAAACAACAGACTTCTAAGAAATAGTGCAAGGGACCATAAGGGAAGGGTGGGAGGGAATCAAGTGAGGAAAAATTAGAGAGAAAGACAAGCCATGAGAAACTCCTAACTGAGAAACAAAGGGTTGCAAAAGGGGAGGTAAGTAGGGGTATGGGGTATTTGGGATGGGCATTAAGGAGGGAATATGATGAGATGAGTACTGGGTATTATACTCTATATTGTGAAATTGAATTTAAATAAAATAAAATGATAAAAAAAAACCAACAGTCTTACCATTGCATGTGTCTCCATGTAATTACTTTTATGAAATGTGAGTGTTGTAGTATTTACCCCTAAATCTTTTGGCATTACTTATCGTAGATGAATCTGATGCAGGTAGCTTAGATTCTCACTGTAGACGTTAATAAGTTTATTTAGCAGGATTCATTTGGGAGGGAGTATAGCAGAGAAGTAAGAGAATGAGCTTTGGACTGAGACTGCTGTGATTTGTATCCAGTGCTGCTGTTACGACTTTGGCCAGGTTTTTAAGATTTCCTGAGCTCAAATTTTTCTCACCTGTAAAATTGGGATAACAATAACAGTATCTATCTTAGAAATTTGTAGGGAGAACTAAATAAGATTATGCATATAAGAATTTAGCACAGTGCTGGACAAATCATAAGCCTTCAAATCAGCAAACAACAGCAACACAGGCATGACTGTCTTGTTTTTTTATGTGACAGTGGCAAGTCCCTTTCCCCTTGCTACCGAGTTCATAGTCTGGTAATGATCATCGTGGCTAAAAGCATTGGTGCATTTTCATTCTGGTCTCTTCACTTTCAAAGCTGCCTTTCCAAATACATAAGGCTGGCCAGTAGGCACTCTTTCTCTTGATCTTACTTACCCTTCAAGGCTGGCCTGTCTTCAAGACCACACTCACTGTTGCCTCACGTCCTGGGCAAACAGCAACCACACAGTACCTGACAAAGAGGCAGGTTTGGAGAGGAGAAGACAGATCTAGATCCTGTCTCTCTCGTGTGGTTCCTAGTTGGAGAAAGGGCCAGGGAGGATATTTGGTGCAGGACTTTGGCAAAATTTCCAGCTGTTCACGCAAATTTTTGACCCTAGGAAAATGAGGCCAGGTATTCCCCAGAACTGGAACTTTGCATCTAAAGCAATGGCCACTGATTTGCAAATACTTGTTTTATGTACATGGACTAAAAGGAAGTCGACATGTCTAAACACAAAAATGCTAAAGTTTGAGGGGTTTAATCCAATTATTTGCATTTCTGACACCCTCAAGATTTCATTCTCTGCTTACTGCAGACACAGCTCCCAAAATCCTCTTTGGACCATTCCCCACATGGCTCTCGTTGCACCACATGTTGCTCTTCCTGTGAATAAGGGTTTTGGTGTTTTTATTTTATTTTATTTTTTTTAATATGCCTTTTCTCGTTTCCATGTTATTTGCATGAAGAGGAGATCTGGTTGCCAAGGCCACCAGGACTGTTGTAGGTGGGTGGCTATAGACTCAGGTTCCCCACTTCCTTTGATGGAATTCCAACTGTGTTCATGGCTCATCCACCTTCTGTGGTTGCACGAATATAAACATCACAAAGTCATACTCGTTTCTTTGGCTGTTTTCCTAAATATATATTTGCCTGAATTCACTAGCTTAATGCTTTCTCTCCCTATTAATTAAACCTGATATATCCAAAGCTAATTGTTCTGCTGATCTTTATCTTAGTGAATACTATCCTCTTATTTCTCTCTCTGTTTTCCACCTTGCTCGCTCTCTCTCTCTCTCTCTCTCTCTCTCTCCCTCTGCTGTTTGTTTCTTCTCTGGCTTTTCTCTTCCTTTTCAAATATCTTTTGTTTCCAGTTGGCTTTCTCTCTCCATTCTCACTAAATGCTTAATATTAGTACATTCATGGATTGACCAGTCGGTTTCTTAGTGATAACCTAAGTGTTTGTGGGATTGTGCATATAGACGGTTGTGTGACCTAAGGCACTAGAAGAGGATACAGGTCCTCCTGATTTAGCTCTATTCTAAAGATAAACTAGTTAGACTGCAAGAATAGTGGTATGTTATTCCCCCTACTCCCAATTAGATGGCTTTGAAGGGACCAAGAAGATGGTGTTTTTTATTTTATTTTATTATTTTTTTATTTTCTATATTTTGAAGATGGTGCTTAATTTCAGTATTCATTACAGCCGATAAATGGGGAAGGAATAACTCCTGAATCAAGTGAAAAACAGAAGCATAAGCTATTTCATTGCTAATAAAAGTGTATGGATTCATGCATGGCCTAAACGTCCCCATTCTACAGTACATAGACACACTCATTTCTCCCGATAAATTGTGAATGTTTGACAGTGGGGAGTTAGTGTTATTCATGAGGCTGGTGGAGAGGAGTCTATGAACACGGCAGCTATAAGAGACCAGGGAGGAGCCTGTGTGCCCCGGCACCTCCTCCCCTACTACCTGCAGCAGAGATGGTGGCAAGACTCCTCTGTGGCATGGTGTGTGAGGTATGATACAGATGGAGTGCTCCTTAGACGAGCTCTTGTCAGACATTGGGTTTTCTTCCAAGACTCTTATCCGTGTTGTTGAATTTCATCTTTATAGATGTCCCATGAGGTTGAAACTAACTTTGGTATCCATGGGCACATGGCATGCAAACATCATGGCTGGAATGAAAACTAATAGGGCCATACTCTACAATCCTCATTCTTACATTGTTACTCAGGATGTGTGTAACAAAGAGAAATGCTGCATCTCATTTGAGGTTAATTGATACTTTTGTGCCCTATACTTCCAAGTGTTCTAAAGTGAGAGAAGGGGAAAGAAGGGGAGAAGTGGAGGTATAGAGAGCAAGGATGAATTTGTTATTAAAATGGTAAAAATAGGAGCCCCTGGGTGGCTTAGTTGGTTAAGCGTTCGACTTTTGGTTTCAGCTCAGGTTTTGATCTCAGGGTGTTGAAATCGAGCCCTGGGTCACCCTCCAAGTTCAGTGGGGAGTCTACTTGGAAGACTCTCCCTTCTCTCCAGGTTCTCTCTCTCAAATAAATAAAAATAAATCTTAAAAAAATAAAATGGTAACAATAATAAGTTTCTGTCCTAAGAATATGGACAATCTATTGTGATAGTTACTGCTTAATCCTTTTCCCCCCAAAACAAACAAATATGTAAGCAAAATGCAGCCCAAACAAAAAGACTGTGTTGGTATTTTATTCTTTCTTTCTGTTTTAACATTTTGTTTCAGAGCAGTAATGAATTTCTTCTTTGATTTAATTAGAAAATCTGCTTCACTTCCAAACTAACACTCAGGTAAGTGTCAAACTTCCAATTATACACGTAAAAAAATTATGTTTGGAACCTATGTTAAAAACTCTATTTGCATTAGGCTTTAATCATCATAAAGGAAAAATGTAAATGTTTCCAAGCGGTCCAGCTACATAAATAACCATCCATTTTTTAAGTGCGCAGTAGAGTTTTCCCCTGAGAAAATTCTATAACTTTGAGAGTAATGTAATGGTAATTAATTACCAGAAAGAGATTAATACTGCATGCCAAGAATGATAAAGAAATGCACAGAGGCCCTACAAACGTAGTCTGCAGGCAGTACAGAAAGGGAAATGCTGTGAAGCAAGCCTATTTAATTCAAATTTCAAGCTTATTTTATGAAATGCTATTCATTTTTTTTGTCAATTATCTCACTTGAATTTCTGTTCCACATCACCTGAATGCTTGCAATCACCTCTATATTGGCTTTCATGTTCCCAATGTGACAGCTCACCAAACTCTTGCCATAGGAAATCTGTTTTTGTCTTGCTGCTCCTTTTCATAGTGCCTCAATCATCATAATTCTCTGCTCAGAAACCCTCAATGGCTCCCCATTTGCTTTCAGAATGCATTCCAGTATTTTAAGGAAGAATTTGAGGTTCTTCACCTTCATGGTTTTGACCAAATTTGCTCTATTCTTTCCTCTCTTGCCCCTGACAGGCCCATACTTTGCAAATCCACTATTACCCAAACTTGCCTGCTAATATCAACTGGGACACTTACGAGTTAAAAACGTGGCCCTTAGGCCTCTTCCCAGGAATTGGATTCTCCAAGAAAAGGGACTTGGAACCTGCATTGAAATGTGACCCCCATCTTTCAGACAAGCTGGGAAACTCTGCAACCTTTTGCAAGATACCTTTTGCATCTACTAAACATGCCCCATGCTTCCCCTCTCCCATGCCCTTTGCCTTCCATAAGCCGTTTTGCTTATTGGAGTCCTCCCACGGTGGACAGTTCAATTGGCATGGTCTTAGTATGGTTTTTCCAAAAGTAGAGCCTAAGACAAGACTCGAATGAGGGTGGTTTATTTGAGAGGTGATCATGGGACTCATAAGTAAAGGAGTATGAGAAGCAAGCCAGGGAAGGGAAAAAGGACCACAGGACTCTTTATCAGGGTTACTACTATTGGCAATGGCAGTTCATTTCTGCTGGCACAGTGGCAACCTCCTAGGAAGGATGCAGAAGGCCTTCTAAAACTCCACGTGAAGAGTGGAAGTTTGGGCAGTTACCCACCTGCTTGGGTCCTGCTCTGAGTGAGTGACACCAGAGCCAATATTCTTTGCCCTTTTAGCCAAGGGATCCTTTTGGCATTGAAACAGGCTCTGAGGCAGAAGGTGGAAGTCTGTACATGCTCCAGGTAAGATTCTACCAATGGGAGGTAGGTTTCAGTCCACATGGAACTCTTCACTGCAACCACAGCTAATGTCAGAGGTGGCCCTAGGGCGAAAAAGACATGCTGTATTAGTTATCCCTTGTTATATAACAAATTACCCGGTAATGAATCATGGTTGCAACAACACACATCACATGTGTGTTATGTCACTGTTTCCATGCGTCAGAAACCTAGGTGTGGGTCAGAGGAATCTTCTGCCTCAGGGGCTCCTACAAGATCGAAGGCATCTAAGCACTGGTCCAGAAGGACATGCTCCCTGGCTCACGTGTTCATGGGCAGGATGTAGCTCTTCATGAGTGGTTGGATTGAGGTCCTCAGTTCCTCTTTGGCTGTTGACCAGAGGCCTCCATGGGCTCCTTGTCGTGTGGGCTTGTCTATTAGAGTTTTTCACAACATAGCAGCTGGCTTCATCAGAGTGACAAGCACAAGGGCAAGGGGGTGCCAGCAAGATAGTTTCATTCTTTTGTACCCTTGTCTTAGAAGTGATATCCCTTCACTTCCACTGTATTCTCTTCATTACAGATGAGTCACTAGGTCCAGCCTCCACTTGAGAAGGTAGGATTCATCATTCCCCAATCCTTATAGTCACCTCTGTGATCCATTATCAGCATTTGATAAATTGTCCATGAATTAATGTCATGATAAACCATTGTATTAAATGTTGTTGTGGTGTTTTCGCTGTCAAATTTTAGATGTGTTTTCCCCATATTTGAAACTTCGGCAAATGTCAGGTTGAATAGGATATATAGAGAGAGCATTTGCATAAATAACTTGACACCTTTCTCAAAAAATGCCCTTTGAGAATTAATTCAAACGAATCCAGTCATGAGGTAGTAAGTACTATAAAAATATAAGGCATTATAAGCTTATACTTAATTTTTCATGTTGCATAGAATTGAAAGAAAATGTAAACCATTGCAGTTAGAAGATCTGCCCAAAGCTTGTGGTACTTTTGTGTTAAACTCTTTGTTTACTAAACCATCTCTATTTTACCTGGTGGAGAGGACCTTGACCTTACATCCTGAAGCCCTGGGTCTGAGTCTTGTAAAGTCTTAAATCATCTGAGACTCAGTTTCATCTCCTCTTCAGTGGATTCCTAACTTGAACATCGGAGGGCTTATCAAATATTCATTAAGCGCTACTATGCGATGCCCTCCATAAAGTCACACTGCCTGGGTATCTCTGGGCACACAGTAGTCATGCAATAAATACCAATTGAACCTGACTCTGGCTTTAAGGAAACAATTATATTTTAAAGGGGAGCCTCTGAAGGTCTTCCGAAGGCAGGGGAAGCTGTGTTTATAGGTCATATGGCACTTATATAAGGAACTTGAAAGACTTTCCATGAGTGATCAGTGGAGTTGCAAACATTTATTCCTGTAGTTTGAAGAACCTACAGAAGTTGGATTCCAAACCCACCCTGGGGTATCCATTATGCAACTCATATTTATTAGGTGCCTTCCTATTTATGGCATGCTCTTCCATGGACTCCTAGGGATAGCTGGGTGAAAACAGAGGCGTGGCCCTGCTCCTATGGGGCTTGCAGTCAGCAGATTCACCTGGCTTGGAGAGTGCTGCCATGTTAGAGCAGACATGGGTTTGCAGTCGTGTTTATACTGGGGAGACAGCCAACTGGGGCGGGGAGGGGTGGGTTTCCATGATTGTGTTTAGAATGCCATATTTGGGGGGCTAACTGTAGCATTTGTGGCAATGCTGAGGCACCTCTTCCTGTTGGGGCACAGTGGCTTCGAACTTGTCCTATGGAAATCACCTGGGCTTGATTTTTAGCTTCAGCATTAAACCACTATGTGGTCTTAGCTCTGTTACTTGATCTCCTTGAACTTTAGTGTCTTCCCTTAGAAAGGTGGGAATAATGATAGGACATATTTCCTGGGGCTATTGTGAGGGTTAAAGATTGTTATCTGTGAAGTATTTAGAACAATCTGGCAAATACCGTGTTGTTATTGTTGCCAAGTATTATTTCTGCTCTTGCTGTCAGCAGTAATTGGAAGCCCCCTGTCCCTCCAGTGTGCCCTGGCCCTTACCTTTCACCTTTGTCTTAATTTCTTTGGTTCCTCATGGTATTTTAGGCATTTTCAGGTTTATGATTCTTATCTAAGAACAACCTGGGAGAGGTGTTAAAATGCAGATTTGGGGATCCCAAAATAGTTCAGTGGGCTCAGTAGGTTGGTTGTGGAGCTCAGAAATTGGCATTTTCCAAAGGCATCCAGGCAGTCTGCATTTTCAGAAAGTCTTCCTTAAAGATTATAGTCTTGAAACTTATGTCTGTGGAGACACCACTTTGCTTCAGACACTGCACTGCGTGCTTGTGTATATCATTTATAATCCTTACGAAAGCTCTACTTTTGTCACATTATAATTCCCATTCAATAATGAACAAACACAGGCTCAGAAAATGTAGGCATCTTACTCAGAGTAATGAAGCTGGAAAGTTCTAGAGCCTGTGTTCTCTAAAGCCTCTTTCCCACTAGGTTGTCTATGCCATGCTGTAAGAAGACCTGCTTGAGGGGATCCCTGGGTAGCTCAGTGCTTTAGCGCCTGCCTTTGGCCCAGGGCGCGATCCTGGAGTCCCGGGATCCAGTCCCACGTCAGACTCCCAGCATGGAGCCTACTTCTCCCTCCTCCTGTGTCTCTGCCTCTCTCTCTCTCTCTCTCTGTCTATCATAAATAAATAAATCTTAAAAAAAAAAAAAAAGAAGACCTGCTTGATTATGGTGTGGGGGTTGGGGGTGCTGATCCCCTATGTAGTGGAGAATCTGTGTGTAACTCCTGCCAAAACTTAATTGCTAATTACTGATAGCCTATAGTTGACTCTAACTAAGCCTTACCTATAATATGAACGCTTGATCGTGTGATCCATTGCCAAATATACCAAATATATTTGGTATATTATATGTATAATACACTGCATTCTTGTAATAAAGTAAACTAGAGAAAATAAAATATTCATCTTATAAGAAAAATACATTTACAGTGTTGTACTATATTTATTGAAAAAATCCACATGTAAGTGGACCTGTACAGTTCATACCTTTGTCATTCAGAGGTCAACTGTACTTTTAACTGATGATCCCCAGTGTGAGGTCATTTAGCACAAAGACCTCCAGATCCTTTTCTTTTCTTTTCTTTTCTTTTCTTTTCTTTTCTTTTCTTTTCTTTTCTTTTCTTTTCTTTTCTTTCTTTTCTTTTCTTTTCTTCTTTTCTTTCTTTTCTTTTCTTTTCCTTTCTTGTCTTTCTTTTCTTCTCTTCTTCTCGCTTTTCTTTCTTTCTTTTTTGGTGGGAAATAATGTACCTTATTTTTAACTTTTTTTCCAGCTTTATTGAGATATAATTGACATATAACATTGTGTAAGTTTACAGTGTACAGCATGTTGAATTGCTATACTTAAATATTACAAAATTGTTAATACCGAAGCATTAGCTAACACCTGCATCCTATCATATAATTACCATTTATTTTTGTGGTAAGAACATGTAAAATCTACTTTATTAGAAACTTTCAAGTTATAATGCAATATTATTAACTACAGTCACTATGTTGTACATTAGATTCCCAGAACATTTTTGTCTTATAGAAGACAAAACTTATTATAGAAGTTTGTACCCTTTTTTTTTTTTTTAAAGATTTTATTTATATGAGAGAGAGAAAGAGTAAGAGAGTGAAAGCATGAAACTGTGAGGGTCGGAGTTGGAAAAGTACACTCCCCACTGAGCTGATGCCGGGCTCCATCCCCGCACTCCAGGATCAAGCCTGAGGTAAAAGCAGATGCTTAACTGACTAAGCCACCCGGGTGCCCCAGAAGTTTCTACTCTTGATTAACATCTCCCCTTTGCTTTGACCTCCCCCCCCCACCCCCGCCCCTGGCAACCATCATCCTAGTCTCTGTTTCTATGAGTTTGGCTTTTTTAGATTCTACATATAAGTGTTTTTGTTTGTTTGTTTGTTTTTTGTTTTTTTTATAAGTGCTTCCATACAGTATCTTTCTCTGACTTGTTTCACTTACCATAATGCCTTCAAGGTCCATCTCTGTTGTCAAAAATGGCAGGATATTCTTTTTTCTCATGACTGAATAATATCCTATTGTTCATATATGCCACATTTTTTAGAGTTAAATCAACACTCAAAGTGGGACTCAAGTTCATGATCCCAAGATCAAGAGTCACAAAGCTCTACCTACTGAGGTAGCTAGATGTTCCTACTGCACCTTCTTTTTTTTTTTTTTTTATCCATTCATCCCATGACAGAAACTTAGGTTGTTTCCATAATTCAGTTGCTGTGCATGGAAGTGCAGCTATCCCTTCGATATCCTGTTTTCATATCCTTTGGATACACATAGGGAGTGGGATGGCTGAATAATGAGGTAATTCTATTTTTAATTTTTTAAAGAACCTCCATACTGTTTTCCATAGTGGTTGCACCAGTTTGCATTTCCCCCAGCAGTGCATGAGGCTTCCCTCTGTCTGCATCCTTAGCAACACTACCTCCTTTCTTTTTGATGATAGCCATTCTCAATCTGATACCTCATTACAATTTTAATTTGCATTCCCCTGATGATTAGTGGTGCTCAGCACCTTTTCATGTACCTGTTGGCTATTAGTATGTCTTCTTTGGAAAAATATCTATTCAGTTCCTCTGCCCACCCTCCCCTCCTTTCCTTCCTTCCTTCCTTCCTTCCTTCCTTCCTTCCTTCCTTCCTTCCTTCTTTCCTTCTTTCCATCAAGTTTTATAAGTTTTTCATATATTTTGGTTATTAACCCCTTATTGTATATATAATTAGCAAATATTTTCTCCCATTCTGTATGCTACCTTTTCATTTTGTTGATGGGTTTTCTGTGCTGTGCAGAAGCCTTTTAATTTGATGTAGTCTGCTTATTTACTTTTACTTTCATTGCCTTTGCTTTTAGGTGTCAAATCCAAAAAAATCATTGCCAAGACCGATGTCAAGGAGCATACTGCCTATGTTTTCTTCTAGGAGTTTTACTGTTTCAGGTCTTACATTTAAGTCTTTAATCCATTTGTAGTTGATTTTTATGTAGGGTATAAGACAGAGGAAGGACCTGTAGATCTTTCACTTAATAGCTGCCTTTCAAAACCAGCCTTGGGGGCTTTTCTTTGACTTCCAGCTCTGGTTCCAGAAGCAGTACATTTGTCTTGTTCTTTGAAACAAAAAGCCTGCTTCTCAAGTCACCTTGAGAGTCACCTTGTTTTTTATGCTTTAGTTTCCATTTTGCACACTGTTCTCCGATTCTTCTGTGATAAGGGTCCGTTATAACTCTTCCTAGTCTCTTCCTGAGACCAGTGAGCTCAGCGAAGTGGTCAGGGGACCCAGGGCTCTGATTTTCTGGCTTAGGCTATGACCATGGGGATGTAGGAGCAGTCCCCAACTAAGCATGGGGAGTAGCTTTACCAAAAATAAAAAGGAAAAATAGTACCAGGCAAACAAATATAAGAGATGTTTACTACGATGAGATTTTACAGGAGGAGTGATATTGAAGTGACATTTTGAGAGACAGAGAAAGCATTTTAGACAGGCAGAGATACTGAAAAAGGAAGTGACAGAAGGAATAGACACATAATGCCAGAAGGTAGGAAAGATCATAGCCCATTTGGGGATTGCAAGGAATCTCCCATTATAGAATAAAGGGTGGTGCATGTGTCACTGGAGGGATGGGAATGACTTGGCTGGGGAATGATGCATTGACCCATGCTTAGGACTCAGTGGGGAACAACGGGAGGATTTTAAGCACAAGCGGAACACGATTTTTAATCATATGTGTATAAAGTAGATAATGCAGACGCTAAGGTTTATAAGATCTAGAAAAGCAAAATAACCTTACAGTGAAGTTTTGTGTACTCTCTGTGTGTGTACACATGTGTGTGTACACAAGCCTGTCACACAAGGGCCATTGTATTCTATCCCCCAGCTCCTGATGACTTCCACACCTTTCATACTTCTTCTAGAGTTTTCCTCTAAAAGAGAGATACGTATGAACATATCTAAATGAACTCAAAAGTTAACCAAGTATTTGAAAGCAAAATTAACTTCTTGCTAATAGTTGAATCTTTTTTTTTTTTATGATTTTGTTCTAAGTAATTCTCCACATGCTTTTCCTTGACAAGGATATCACTTCAAGTCACAGTGGAATAAATGCAACTAATATGCTGCTCATTCCTTCTCCCTGACAGATTTTTAATATAAATGTCAGTGCATGAATCTTCAAACTTCATTCTACCTCCTCTCCATCCACTGTCTCTACTCTGGCACTTCAGAGGCATTGCGAACATCAACAGAGGAATGCATTTGTCACTTCTGGTGTCCAATTAAAATAACTCAGCAACTATTAACTGCACGTTTCCTGGGCACCAATATCCATACCAGACAATACAGGCTCTAAGATGAATTGAACATGAATTGTGCCCCTCCAGTGAAGGCATTCATGGATGCAGATTCAAGGTTCAAATGTAGAGGTGGGGGGAAGACTTATAAATGGAATCATGGAACAATATGCTAAATTGGGTGCCTAAAGTTAGTTTTAGGTGAACAGAGCATGAATTGTAGTGAGTGAATGCAAGAGGATGTGGCGGGCTAATGTGATTAAAAGCCTTTATAGCCAATGTAAAAAGACGTATCCTTTTTATTCATGTTGTCCTAAGAGCAATGGTCTCAGAGCCTTTGAAATGAAAGATTTTAAGTAGGGGGTAAGATACTTTGATGGATAGCAGTGCTAATACTAGCATACACTGAGTGATTGATAGATCAATCATGTTTTAAAAACATGTCCTTTCCTTTAGGGAGATTGCAGAGCCTGGTGCGTGGATTTATTATTTTGGGGAAGTAAAGGCACAGCTGGGTAGCAAACCCAGCTCACTTGTAAGGTAAAACCCACATCATGGCTAGCCCTGAAGGAGGAATGCAGGTGAGAGGCTGTTGCTTTAGTCGTGGACATGGCATGATGAAGTACTGAACCCAGGCAGCGGGCAGACAGAGGGGGAAGAGAAGACACATTTGATAAAAATCAGTGGGGTGTGGGCTTGAGTGAAGTTAGATGGGTTAGGGAAAGAAGGATACTGAGGTTCATGCCTGAGTGATCTTGAGGTGTCACATAATAAATATGTCTATATGAGACTATATTATGTTACCATTCAAAATAGCATATGGTTTAAAATATGGACCAAGATACATACGTGTTGTTTAATGATTATTGATCCTGGTTATCTTTGGGGACATTTTCAGTACATCTCAAACTATTGCTAAAATACCCCTCAAAGTGAGAATTAACCTCTGATTTTTTCCTCTTTTTTGATGTTGAAGAATATTCTATCTGGAAGCCACAGGTACATACGTTCTGGGTTCTTTGTGTTGCCCCAACTTATGGATAGCCTGGTGCCAATTTCAATAATCGTTCATCATCTTCCCTTGGCTGAACTATATGTGGTAAATGAGCTAATCCAAGAAAAGGCAATATCCCCCCAGACAGTATCCCACCAATGTTGTTAGGTGCTTAGAGAAATTCCTTTGTTGGGTTGGGTCTTCACCTTAGGAAAGGCAGGTGGAAATGGAAATAGCCCCATAGCAATGGCTCCTTCCTCTTCTGTGAACTACCTCCTTGTCTTGCCATATGGTCTATCCTTTATTGGGTCCCTACCATTGAATCAACACAGGCATATAGAGAAAGGAAAAAGATCTGGCTACTAAACATTTTTTTTTTTTTGGCTATTAAACATTTAAAAAGCACTAAGTTTTAACCAATCCAACCACTCAATTAAATAAAATTCCTCAATGGATCAATGTTTACACAAAATTAGCATCTGTTCCTCAACTTGTTAATCACATTTCTTGTCCAGGCCAGATCTCAAACCTTTCCTCCATGATTTTATTTTCCAGCTTAAAAAAAAAAAAAAAAAAAAAAAGTGATACATATGTGGACAACTACTAAAGCAAAAACAAAATAGTAGAAAAAGAAAGAGAAAGCGATTCTTCCCTGAACAGAGGTTTTCTGAAGTGTTTCTCCAGAGTGGGCTTTTATTTCTTCAAGGACAACAGACCAGGTTGACAAAAGAGCAAATAAACACTCTTCCCCCTCCTTGTGTAATTCCTGACCTAGACTGAATGTTTATCCTTTCAGAAAATGGGATGGAGAAAGCTGTGCTGTGTTGGTTTTACCTTGAAAGCCACCTCGAGTCTTTAGGGAGAAGCAGAGGTCAGAATTATCCTTCCTTCTAGAAGCTCTAGAAGAAGAAAGCAGCAGGAGAAACACCGTGAGAGTGCGTGAGAATGGAAGTGGAAAGCGCAAGACAGGAGGAGAGGTGTTTCAGGGTCATCCTCCTGTCAAGTGCCTTCACCTGTTTTCATTTTATTTGTAGGATTGTTTGAATAGGTAGCACAAGCTAAGCCCACACCGTGTCCACAGGACTAGAGGGAACACAAATCCATCTTTACAAGTGGAGGAGAGGGTCATGACTGTTCCAATTTTGTTACTGTTATGGTTGACACTGGCAACTGACTAGCCATTTTGGTTTCACAGGGACACAGAACAAAAAATGCTCAGCATGATTGAATACCAGCATTGCCTCCTGCATCTAAAATTGTCTTGCCCTTTTAAAAATTGCCATTTCTGGATTTATTTTACTTTATTTTTTTTCCCTTCTGTTACTTTTTTCCAAAATGATTTCCAACCATTCAGTGGTCCTTGGATGACTTCCTGGAACCCCTGGGACTCAGTCAATTATACCCTAGAAGACCCTTTGCTGTAAAGTTTTTGTTGTTGTTTTTTTTGTTGCTTTTTTTTTCTTTTTTTCTTTTTTTTGGCACTGTGCCTGTGCTGCAGGAGGAAGGGAGTGTTGGAAGAGGTCGCAGAGTTAAACCACCTGGCTGACCTGTGATCTGGTCCCTCCTCTGTCCGTGGCTTGTGTACTCTGCCCTCTCTCCCCTTCTATGCCTACAGCTATTTTCAAGTTCTCAGTCTTGAGAGAGCAGTGTGGTGTTGAGCCCCATGGAGGCCTCTCTATAAACTTTAAGACTCTGGCAGGAGGTGTGGAGATCTCCTCTGGGATCCCCATGACAAGCCTCAGAAGTAAGTTCCTTTGCTGGTTAAAACTGCCACCTGTCCACCCATCATGGCCTACCTCTGTCTTCCCTCTTGCCCTGCCCTCTTGGTTTCAGGGCCAGTTTGCAAACCAATAGGATGGTCTGTTCAGGGCAGCCTCATGTTCTCAAATTATACTCCATCTATCTTATTTAAAATTTTAAAAATAGGGTAGTATAACAGTGGTTTTTTAAATAAGGAATGGAATGCGCCCACTGACATATGCTATGGTAAGTGGTATTGTGATGTGGATCTTGAGTGAATTGTTGTGTCATTCTGTTAGTTATGGACTGTTGGAACAAAGGATCTGAAAGAGGCTGTTTTAATTTCCCGCTCCCAGCCTTTTGCATTAAAATGATGAATCTAAGTGAAAAACCCTGATTAACTCAATGAATTATAGCTGACGTGTACCTATTATGAGGATGAGAATGTGTTTTAGCATGCTGGTGTTTTCTAAGGCAATACTGGTTATTGAGTCTTCAGATTTATGTTACAATTCAAGTTTTCTGTGTGTGCCTACTGTGTGCGAAGCACCAGCATATTAATATTGGAGTAACATTGTGTTGTCAAGCTTAATCCTATAAACAAGATATTGTGGCAGGACATCTTATTCTCTAATTTAGAACAGTGGTTCTCACTATAGTATCACAGAAATCATTGAATAATACTTAGGAGTTGAGTTGAGAAATAAGCCAAATTAAGTGTCTGTGTCTGTTTCCATATAAATGGAGAAATTTTTACCAATTTTGGAGAACATTTTGAGGATAGATAATTCTTAGAACAGTGTTAAGTAGTAGGAACACAATTTGTTTATGTTGTATGTATCTTGGGTGGTTCTTCAAGGAAGCTGGCATCCTCCAGAGTAGCTGAAACCAAAGTGGGAAAAGATGACATGTCAAAAAAGGCAGGCCATGCTTAGTAAGTGTCATAGAAAAGGAAAAAAATCTCTAACGTTTGTGTGAGACTCAAATGAATAGTCACATGGTATTTGCCCCCAGTTTCAAAGACTGATTTATTAATGAGCTGCTTTTCCTATGGGTAATGCTGTAGAATTGCTCAAGGATAAATGGTAGCAGGAATGTATTTACCTATTTAATGAGGGTTCTTAATTTTCCCAAGGAACAGTAATAATAGCCAGGAAGCTAACCTTGATAATAATAAAGTAGGAAGTTTTGCAAATGATTTACTTTTGTCTTATAAACCAGCACCAACTCAAAATTTTACTTATATACATAGCTGTCACATGTCTTGTCTAATATGCTTTCTGGAGTGCATAGGGGTGAAATTTTACCCGATATCCTGAGAATTTAGAGAGCCCCTGGGCATGCTTCAGAAAGTACTTCCTGTGCACGTAGGCATGTTCTTTATGTGTTAGGTGACTGGAGGCAGGCTGAGATCTATTGTCCTAGTTCCTTGATCCTGGAAATGTGGCTCTAGGAACTTGGGCAATATTGATACCCCATGGAGCTTATTAGAAATGAAGAATTTTGAGCCACTCCCCAAATCTACTAAATCAGAATCTGCATTTTAACAAGATCTTCATTGAGGTGATTCATAGGTATATCATACATTAAAGTTTAAGAAGGAAAATTTTTTAAATTTAAACATTTTGCCTTTTATTTGCCAATTCTCCAATGCAATTTTTTTGACAAAGAACTGCCTCCCTCTTCTTCCCCCTCCCTCCAAATATCAAAATATGTTTTAGAGCAGAAATCATTTAGACCTTAAATGGGAAAGTGGGAGAGAAAGTGGTTGCATTTGGAACTCAGTGTTGGATAACTGTGATTTTCAAAAATCCTAAATTTATCCATTTTAGAAGTCTAAGCACAGCATGGCCCCAGACATCATAATTCAAACGGATTACTTTATCTGTTTACCTGTATTCTGAAGAAATAGATGTGTATTTTTAAATGCATGTGTACATAGCTTCCTTAATGAAAGTTTTACTGCAAAAGCACTTTGTTCCTAATGCATCCTTAAGTGAAGTTTTGCATTCTTAATTTTCCACTCAAGTAATTTAGAAACCATTAGTTAAAATGGAACTCTAAGATAAAGTCAGATCCTTATAAGTTTAGATGGTTTCCTCTGAAGATTGCTCTTATAATTGTCAGAGAAAGATAAATTCTTAATTGCATTACTCCACATCTGGGTAGCGGAAGCCTATTTGCTTTCCAGATACCTGTCTGGAAGGAGTAGAGGGGAATGGGATATTGAGTGATATGGTAACTTCATGCTAACAGATTCTGCAATTGGCCACTTGTCCAGCCTGCCATGTGAATCTTTCCCCATTGCTTAGGACAGAATCATCTCCCCTGTCTGCACCCCTTCCTCAGGTCCATGACCTTCTGTTTCTCTGCTGTTTCTGTTACTCCATAGTTTGCTGGGCAGCCAAACAAGAGAATGTTGGCCTCTGAAGGTTAGAGATTATTGTTGTCACCCTCTGAAATGGGCAAATCGTGGCTGGTGTCGGCAGTAGAGTCAGAAGTAGGTGCCCTGTAGCTCTTTCTCTCCTCAAAAGTGGACTCTGCCTTGTGGCTCTTTTCAGATCTCATCACAAAATCTTTTTCTCCTGTGCCTTGAATGGTTTGATTTATCTTTCAAGTTAGAGGTCTCCCAGAGAAAGGCTTTGAAGTACAATCAGATCCGAATTTCAAAAAGTAAAGAGATGTGTTTTGCTGATCTAAGAAAGGAATTGCATTTGCAAATACTAATATTTGCCTATCACCCTTTCCAAAATGCAAGATTTGCCCACATGGATGAATCTAAATGTGTGTCTTGCAGCTGTAATTTAATATTGAGGTTATAAAATACCTCCTAATATACAGATCCTATGTAAGCTTTTCTTACGTAACATCTGACTCCTCTTTTTTCCAAGTTCATAAGAAATGTTAGAAATTTCAGTTAGAAATTTTATCATGGGTCTCCAGTTCCTGATATTTAAAAAAAAAATTGCCCACTTATTTATTTCTGAGTATATTTAGTAGATTTCAATACTAGAGAGGTATAGCAACATTCAGGGACTTTGAATAAAACAAATGAGGGGAGGGTATGTGATCAAATATTTCTGATAAATTTGTGCTTTTTAGGGAATGGAATTTGAGGTTAGAAGAATCTACTTACAAAATGTTTAGGCAAAATGTTCTTAACCTTTGGAGGATCTGGGACAGGCTGAATTCATGTACATAGTGATATGGGTATTACATTTTTCTTTTTTTTTTTTCTGGACAAAAAGCCCATGCTTTCATCGAGTTGCAAAGGGGTCTATGTTAAAAAGAAAAAAAAAAAAGAAAAAAGATTTATTGCTCAAATCGTTTACAACTCATAAATCTCTACTTCTCATTTTCTTTAAAATATTTGGATATCATACACAATCATGGTTTCCATGATGATTTTCTAATTCCTGATTTCATTTTTTGCTCCAGGCAGAACAGTACCTGCTTAATACAGGGGTATATAGATTTGTGCTTTCAAGAGAAGAGAAATTTCTCTTTCATGTATGTTAAAAACCATGCTAATTATTATGAGCTTTGTATTGCATTACATGCTATATATATGCATATATGTAATAAACACACGAACACATGTATATAGATGTATGTGTGTATTTGTATGCATGCAATATATGTATATAAATACATGCACGGGTGTATATGTATTTGTATGCATGCTTAGCTGAATATACAAATATGCATATGTATTCACATTTGTAGAGCTACATATACATCTGTGTATGTGTACGTATAGTCAGGTATATGTGTGCATACATATATGTATATATGTAGTTTATGTATCCATGTATGTACATCTGCATTTGCATGTCTGCGTGCACATATACATGTGTGTATATGTGTGTAGATGCTTATGTATACATTATATTGGTTTCTAGCTCTGTATTCATGTTGAGTATGTGCTTATTATTATTCTTTTTTGAGCCAGAACCTTGTGGTTATGAAATAAGCTTCTGAGTGATGCTCCAGGGACTAAAGGGGCCTCTGCTGTTTGGAGGAAGGAGCCACTTCCTTCTCCTGAGCAAGGCTGGAAGGAGAAGGGCTGGAGAGGGACCTGTGGGGTGGAGGGAACTTTGGCAAATTCTGCCCTGTAGCTTTTGGCTCCCCTAAGACTGAAGTTTCTTGGGCCTCTTGCAAGTCCCAGTCCAGTGGGTAAAGGTCAAATAACATTTTCCTTAGTATTTTGTATCGTAAATACCCAGACTGTTTTCACTGTGCTCCGTAGCAAACAGAGACCCGTGTTTAGTTCCAGATGTCATGTCTCATTTTGTCGGGGACCTGGCTGCAGGCAGGCAGCACAGCACTCGAGATCACTTCAGTTGATCAGTTTTCCCTGCTAGAGCATGATGTTCCGTTTGCCTTGCCCAGACAGTCTCATTCCTCAGACACTTTGAGGAAACATGTAATTAAGTAGCTGTGAAATGTGCTGCTTTGGTTGAGAGCAGAAAGGAGACACCGGTAAAGCCCCCCTTCCCCACTGACTGGCTCATGAATGTGGATAAAGGAGACTGGTCAGTTTTCTATATCACTGGATAGTTTTTTTTCTAACTCCTTACTGTTTTTGTTTTTGTTTTAATGTGAAAATAAGTGTTTTCTTTGTACCTCCACACACTAAGTGTGCAATGGGTGATTTTCCTGTTGCTTAATGACTGGTCTACCCTCACCTATTTAACTGTGAATAACTTAGTTGAATAGTTTGACAAGTTACTCATAACATTTTGAACAAACCCTCTGTAGACTGGGTGGGAATATTTCTCTTTTTCAAGTGTGTTTGTTTTGGGCGATGTTGAAATTAGTTTTTTTCTGTATTGTTGATTACAGACAATGTTTTAAAGCTCTCTCATCTCCTGTAAGCCACAGTAAAACTTAATATACTTGTATTTCCAAATAAAGCCCTTCCATCACTTCTTTATTGTTTCAAGCAATAAACTTGAGGAGTGGAGAATTGAGTCAGAAAGTGATATCTAAAATGTCTAGGTAGTAATTTTACTGTTGTGTTAGGTACTATGGAAAGAATCCTGCCTTGAGGCTCTTGGGTAGCTCAGTCGGTTAAGCGTCCAACTCTTGGTTTCAGCTCAGGGTCCTGAGATGGAGCCCTGCCTCCTACGCTCAGTGGGGAGTCTGCTTGAAGTGTCTCTCCCTCTACCCCTACCCCCACTCTCTCTTTCTCTCTCTCAATAAAGAAGTCTTAAAAAAAAGAAAAGAATCCTACTTCTCTTACCTCTCTGGCTTAGTGCCAGAGGAATATAATTTTGATGGAAAAATTGCTGAAGGCATTAAATAACTTTTCAAACTTCAGGACACAATGGGTGAGAATCCATGTGGGTTTTGAGATAATCTAAAAAGTTGAAAAACAGCTTCTTAGACACAGTATGTTTTTAGATAAGCATTTGCTCTTATGATATTATTGGCTATGTTTAAGCTGATGTGAATTTTCTTAGTGATTCTGAAAAAAAGGTGTCAAATTACTAATACCATTAAAGAAATAATGATGTTCAAATTGTAATAATCAGTTACCCATTGCAAACTTCTCTTGACTTCTGGTTGTGTTGATAGCACCACCAGTATCCTTATCACCCCCGTCATCATGACATAATCTGTCTCTTCTTCATTCCCCAAACCCACTCTTCATCAAGTTTAAACTTCTTCTGTGGTGTATTAAATCCTTTGCCCATGATGCTAGTTTTGAATTCCCTATCTTTTTGCCAGTTGCAGCATCCTTCTTTCAGTCTATGCTCTGTGCTCCTCTGGGCCCTCCTCTCTTATCAGCCACTTTGTACATTACTTGGTTGAAAATCTTCCTAATGCTTAACCCATCATCAGGCCACTCCCATGGATAGGCATTATAATAGGTGCCATGCCCTCATCTCTAATTAATTCAATTTGACAGATACTCCTTAGCTGAGTGTCCACTGTATGCCAGGTAATACGCTAGAATTTGGGAGAATCCTTGCCTCTGGAAAGTTTTAGTGTAAAGGAGGATTATCAGAAGACTTAATAGAGCATATTGAATGCTCTAAAAGAAGGAAGAAAAAAGATCTGTGGTATATTAGGGGTATATTAACTGGCTGCATTTAGGGTCCCCAAGAGCAGGGATGGATCTTAAAGATGAATAACTTAATAACCATACTTATTTGCTTGCCATTCAAGGTTTTCCTAAAACTGACCTCATCCTTCTTTTATCGCCATTCTGTATGAATGGTGGTAATCATTATAAGACTGTATGACTATAACAGATGATATGACTGTTATGAAACCGTTACCAGTTCCTGAGCAATTACTAGTCCAGGATCTTTACATGTATTATCGCATTTAATCCTAACCTGTCCGTTTTTGTGATGGACAAACAGAAGTACAGAACAGTTATGTACTTCTCAAGGCCACTCAGCTGGTCAGTGGCAGAGCCAAGCCTCAACCCTGGTCTTTGAGACTCCCAAGCTCTGTTTTAATGGGGATCTTCTGCTGTACTTAACTTCTGCCCTATGCTTCCAGCACGTGACTGACCCAACCTAAGCTTGAGTGGCTACAGGATCTTAAAGACAGGAAATGAACTTGGGGAATCAGAAAATACAGGTGTATACAAACAGCTTCAGGCAATTCACCTAGGCTTTCTGAATCTCAGTTTCTGCACTTATGAAATTATAGGAATAATGATGGCCTGTGAGGGTCATTCTAAAAGATCAAATGAGATGGCATAGGAAAGCACCCTATAAAAATAAAATAATTAACTTATGTTCTTATTACAGTTATTATTACTAGTACTATTTACTGTTGTGATGGTAAAATGTGGCTTAGTAATAGCCATCAAAAAAATTGAAACTGTTATCTATAAATAATTAAGGATATTTAGCTCCCAATAGCCATTATTTTATTGATTCATTCCAGACTAGCAGCTATTCAAAGACAACTTGTTTTGCCTACCTACTACTAACATTTGGCCACTGGAGACTGCCTGTCTTTTGTGTATAAGTATTCTTCCCTTTTTCAGACATGATGGATTTGTAGGAGTTACTTGTATTCTTAGCTGAAAAATAAAAGCCTGTATAGGAGTAAAAGGTCTAGGCAGTTACATCCTATAATAAAACCCTGGGTGCATATTCAAAGGGAAAGGATCTATAGAGAGCTGATAATCTAATCAATTAAGCTACTGTCACCCCTAAAAACCTTGAGTGTCCACAGGGTTAGATTTAAAGGTGCTGCAAAATGTTTTCTGCATCCTCAAGATGATAAGATTATATCCGGGTAGAAGGGACAAATGGTTAATATTCTTATTGCAACCTAATCATTTCCCATTATACCAAAGGAAGAGTGTTCCCCTCACTCTTAGGAGGTTTTGCAGATGATGAATTTGATTTCTGGTTGTGTTGAATCTTCATTGAATCCCACAGGGTGCCTTAAGAAACCTGTATTTCCAGAGATGCCAGGTTCTGAAATGCTGAGAAATATCCAAATGAGTATTTTTAAGTAAAACAGAGTTGGATTGCATAAATTATATGCTGAAGTATGTGGACACCGATATGGATTCAGGACACAGAGGGAAGACAAGCCTGAATTTGTTTTTAGGCTTAAATAAAAAGAGCACTTACTAACTTAGAAATGAGTTGGTTTAATTTCTTCCAGTGCTCTTTAGAGTCCTTGACAAGAGACTTTTGATAACTACTCAAAATCATTTCATCTACCTCTCCAGGGCAATTGATTTATGCTAAGACAGAAAAAGGACCTTCTGTTTAATTTCTCTCAACTTAATCGATTAAATATGTTAATTACTCTACTTAAATTTCTCTTGTGATGTTGTGCATTTGTTAAGGTGGATCGTTGGGGCAATTGAGAAAAAATAGCTTCCTGCTAAGCCAGGATAATGAATATTGACATTTTTGGCTTTTACAGTCAATAGAAATCACATTTCCAAGTCCCTGTTTCCATGGGGCTTGCTTAATAAATAACTTCCCCAACCATCTGTACTATGGGGACAGACTCTCACAAAATATGGAGTGAATAAAATTTAAAAACTGTTGTGGATTGACATCAGCACCTGTAAAGAGTGAACACTGACATTGGATGTTTGAATCTGCAAGACTGGGAATGGCAGGGCAAGCCTGGGCCTGGGAGTCGGGAATCATTAACCTGAAATCTGCTCCCCTGCTGTGTCTGCTGCATTAGAGTCAAGGAACATTACCACATTAAATGTGGCCAGAGTTCCTGATAAAGATTCTAAATGAAGGAGGAACTTTTCCAGTGCCTTGTTGCTTTTCTCTACACCCTTATCTTAGTTTTGCAGAGGAAAAAAACCCAAACCAAACCTGAGGCCGGAAGAGATGGTAGTATGAGAGAAAACTGTTTATCTTTTTTTTTCTTTTCTATGCCTCTTATGTTAAACATTGTCTTTGGCTAATACACATCTCTGAAAAATGAAAACAAAAAAAACCCTTTAAAACACTTAAAAAATATAATGACACTCTCTCAAAGGATATTCTGTGTTTCAATCTCCAGGTTTTGAAGCTCTCATCCGGGGTATTTTTCTGAAAGGTCTTTAACAAGCCTCTCTGAAACTCATCAGCTGTCTGTCTTGGATGTTTCTCGTTTAACAATCCATGTATCTTGTTGATAGTGTTAACTTGGAAAATGATAGCACTTTCTCCCTTCTCTCAGCTCTCACCTAACAAGATTTCATCTTCATGGTGAGGGTCTGCACAGCCTTGCAATCCTCTAGGATCTCCTAGAATCAGAGAACTCAAGAGCTGAGTTGGGTCTCTCACTATCACCTTGCCCAGCCCTCCTGAGTCCACGTCAGAAAACTGGAGCTCAAGGTTCAAGTTTTCCTCGAACTTCGTCTTTATTTCCCAGAGATCGTGCAAGTTTAGAAACTCGGTTATTTAACCTCCATCCTCTGGCTACTGCAGAGCTGATAGGCTCTTTTTCTACATTCAGAAAATTTAAAAAGAAATTGCTTGACAGCTTGCTGTAGTTCCAGTCCTCAGATGTCTACTTTTCCTCAATTGTTTTGAAAACTCACTGTGAACACATGAAAAGGGTTTCCCCTTCTGAAACATTGTGCCAAATCAGGCCTTTTGCATTTTCTTCCTGACCTCTTGTCTTCCTGCTGCATTCGCTATGAAGCTTACTTCTTTTTCGTTAGGAAATGCGGCCACTTCATCCAATTTTTCCCTTTTTACCTGGGAAGAGGACTTGGCATTTGGAAAAAAATGCTCTAAGTCAATGTCAGCCTCGCTGTAGAATCCCCTAAAAGCCAGTCAGCCTTGGGGAGTCAGGGATTGCGAACTCATTACAGACTCCACAAGCTAGTTGTGGCCATCTAAATAGACATTCCTGGGTTCCTGAGCTGGGGACCAGAATACTGCCATATAAACACGGATCATAGAATTTCGGTGGAAATACTTTTGTCTAACTCCTTCCTTTGGCAGACAAAGAATCAGTGGTTGTATTTGTTCTTTATTGGTTGCCATAAGCACAAAAACAGGGAGTTTAAGAAATGTATTGGTTTATGAGAATCCAAATGGTAGAAGAGAGATTGAAGGGCCCAGGTGATGTCATTTGTTCCCATTCCTTCCTTTCTTTATCATTCCTTCCTTCCTTCCTTCCTTCCTTCCTTCCTTCCTTCCTTCCTTCCTTCCTTCTCTTCATATTCCCAGCCATTCTAACTTAAGCTTTACTTTTTATTGGCTTTATTTAAATTGGAATTACTTGGCTCATATTGACCAGACCTAGCCTTGTGCCCTTAGTTACAGAGCATCCATATTTGGCAGGGTGGGCAGGAGTTATTACTGGACCTAGAGAATGGATGCTTGGAAGGAACTACTACTACTACTACTACTACTACTACTAGTAGTAATAATAACATCAATACCTAATAGTTCTTGAAGTTTCATTGTATGTCAGGTATTTTTCTCAATGCTTAATATCTGTGAACTACAATATGAGGTAAGTATAAATACTACTTTTATTTTGCAGAAGAAAAAGCTTAATCACAGAAATAGGAAGTATCTATGGTTATGATTTAGAAGCCAGGTGCATGTCGTTTTTCTTTTTCCTCCCAAGTGTATAACTTTTTAACTAGCACTTATTACAGCAATTATTTGTCCAACACCAAGTTTTGCAGATATTGGGAAGTGAAAAAATACTATCATATCTTCATGACATATGCAGTGTAGGGCTGGAAACAGAACTATCTTCTATCTAAGCGAGTATCCTCTAAATAACAGTGGCTATATAATTGCAGAGATAAGTGTTATAAAGTAGTTATACAAGATGGATTGTGGTATGGAGAAAGCTAATGTGTACTCTTTTGGTTTTGGTTGTTCAAATATAAAAAGAGATCTTGGGCTACCTGGCTGGCTCAGTCAGTGGAACATGGGAATCTTGATCTTGGGGTTGTGAGTTCAAGCTTCATGTTGGGTATAGAAATTACTTAAAGATAAAATCTTAAAAAAAATAAAATAAAAAGATAGCAGCAAGCTATATTATAATGGCTTGGTTATAAGACAAGTTAGTCCAAATGATAGTGATTATTCAGTTAAGAATTCTACTTCTCCCAAACATCAGACCTCTTTTTTCCCAGCTGAATCGGATCTTGCCAAGGCTGGAGCCGGGAGTGAAGTGAGAAGTGGATATTCTCTGAGAATGTCTGAAATAGATAAATAACAAGTAATTCTGATGTTAATGGAAAAAGCATTGGGGCTAATTCATATTTTGGTTTGATTTTTCTTTTTTTTTAATATTTTATTTATTTATTCATGAGAGACAGTGAGAGAGAGAGAGAGAGAGAGAGAGAGAGGCAGAGACACAGGCAGAGGGAGAAGCAGGCTCCATGCAGGGAAGCCTGACATGGGGCTGGATCCTGGGCTGAAGATGGTGCTAAACCGCTGAGCCACCTGGGCTGCCCAGGTTTGATTTTTCTTGATGTAAAACAAAGAAACATGAAACATCCATAAAGAAAACTGAAATTTGCTCATCATGAACTGTAAATGTTATGTCTTTGTTTAATATTGGCAAAGGTATATGGAGAACATTTTCTTTAATTTTAAAGATTTATTTATTTGGGGGTGAGGAGGGGCAGAGGAAGAGGGAGGGAGACTTCTCAAGCAGACTCCACGCTGAGCGCAGAGCCAGACATGGGGCTCAATCCCAGGACCCTGAAATCATGACCTGAGCTAAAATCAAGAATCAGACACTTAACTGGCCTCATCCCCCAGGCACCTCTAATTTTAAACTAGAACATTCCTGGCATAAAATTTGAGATTTAACTCATGCTTCTTCAAGGACTTCATTCAAAACCTTAATATTAGACTTTTTTCAATTAGTACACTTGAACTGTTTAGGGGATTAACAAGATCCATAATTGTAGAAGTTTCCATTTTATCCATTCATTGCCTACTTCATCCGCTTCAGATTTTTCAAAAACGTTAATGGGTGTTTATTAACAGCCAATTTCACTACAAGTTGATTACTCAAAAATGTGCTTTGATTCTAATTGGAAAACTTACAGCATGCCAATTCAGATACCTAGAGATCAACAAAGTGTTAGAAACCAAGAAACCTGACCAAATACCTGGAAATCAAAATGCGATGCCTATTGAAAGATCTTCTGGAGGGTAAAAACCCAGCTTATCCATTTTTTAGGTCTTTATTGTTGTGTCAGAATAATGCCGGCAATGCATAGCTTATCCCAGCTGCATAGACATGATTTCCTTGATGCACAGAGGGCCCTTAAGTATGTCTCTGAGATTAGAAAAGGTTACTTCAAATTACTTGGAAGGCCACTAAAGGCTAGTACACATGGGCAATTATATTGTGGACTTTACAAAGACCTGCCAGTTATATTTTAAGCAGAAACAAGAGTGAATAAATTAAAGGATTTGGGGTCTGCGAGATCTGCAGTCATGACTTCTCTAACTTGTCTTTCTTTTCGTAAATGATTACTGTTGTGTGTGTGTGTGTCATTTTATTCTTCCTGATGTATAGCTGGAGATACAGAATAACCTGAAATAATTCAGGAAGGTGGCAGTCACTATTCATTTGGCTCCATCTGCCACATTAATTCTGATCAGATACAAACCCTCTGAATAGACAGCAGGTGTCAGATAGAAGCGAATGTTTTGTGTGTTTGTTTTGCTTTTCTCTTCCCATCATATTTCCAGGGTTACGAGTCTGAAGATAATGCACAATGGAATTATAGAAATGTGTTCCTATAGGAGAAATTTAGAGCATATTTTTTAAGGAATTCAGATTCACTCATGTCTAAGGCCTAAAGATACAAGTTTTGCATTCTGAAACCCTGCAAAAGGGGGACACGAGGTCTGAATGTTCTGGAGTTTTTTCTTTATTTTTTTCTTGATGCACAAGAAGGAATAAGTATGCAACTTCTGGTCCTTTTTCTTCTGCATTTGAACTTTGACTCCAAGGTACAAGAGTATGACAAAAGTCCGAAATTAATTGGACCTCCAAGGAATCCTATATTATGGCAGTCTAGTTCTGGAGTCGCAGTGAAATACAAATATATGGACTGTTCTCTGAGAAGCAGGCTTTGCTTTTGGGAATGGGTATAGCTCTGTGCTTATCTGAGGGTAGGAAGAAGGTCACCTGCTTCTCTGTATCCTAAGTGCCTCAAGTAGGGCCAAGCCCACTCACCAGGAACAGGAGCTAAGATTATATGGCATTTACTCTTTGCCATGCATGCATCGTTTAAAGCCTTTACAGGCATAAATTAATCCACTCATTGTAAAAATTGCTTCCTTACAGCAGATGCCTTACCCGCCAGCCGCCCACCTCTGTTCATGGGCTACGACAAACAGCTTCTCATCTGAACCCCTAGCACCTGCAACTCTTCCTCTCTCTCTGTTTTCTCAGCACCCTGGGAGCTTGCTGGACTAGATACATGCTCCACCCTCAAACAGCAGGGGATGGAAGATAGTGAATAAATGGCACAGCCTCCCCAGCTCTACTGGATTCTAAGGTGTGTTTTATGTGATTTCTCAGAGGGTCTCAGAAGCTTGGCCCAAATGCCTGCAACAGGAGGTTGCTCATAGCTTCATGCTGTATAGATTTTTTTTTTTTTTCCTTTCTCTGATTTGCTCTTTTCCCCTTCAATCTCTCATTGTGCTTCCTGGGATCACTCCCCACATCTGCCTGCAAGTAGGTAGATAATTCAGGTCCTTGTTATTTTATGGCATCTATTTTTGGTGGTACCAAAGTTAGGCACTCTTGCATTTACAATGTTTGTGGCATGAGTAAATGAATGAATGAATTTCGGAGGTACCAAACTTTCCCAGGCCAACCAGAAAGTGTTCAGTTTTTCATAGATTATTCCATTAAGCTAATGTACTCGGCTGGTAATACAGCTGCAGTTGTTAACAGAAGCAGTGGGGAGTTTGCTTCAGCAGAGACATAGGAAGGAATAAATTAACTGGATGCAAAACTATCGTTGGAAGAATCTGTGTTTAACAAAATTTGCGTACCATGGAACTGCTGCTGAGCCTGGGCTAGCCCTGCCTCCCAGCCACGTTTTTCTATACATTCACGTTAGCACGTTGAGATAATTATTCCAAAGTAAGACTTGTGTGGGAAATGACAGATAATTGACAGAAAACTAAACACAGTCATTGGGAAGATTATTTTTGAATCCTTTGAATTATATCGAAAAATGACTCATGGATTGTCTCTATTAATGAGTAACATGTATTTACCATTCACTTTTCGATTTTGTATTTTGGACTAAGGCCACAGGAGTTAATCGATTACTGATTGCTTATTATTGATTGTTGATATTATACATTGCTCGTGTGAGAGTAACTTTCACCTTCTTTATTTAATTCTGCTCCCAGAACCAAGCTGATGATTTTAGTAGTTGTTTTGGTTCTCTGAGTCAAAGAAAACAACAGTACCAGCCATCAGGAATAACATAGGCTGGCTGATAATTGTCATTTATTGAGTATCTCCGGTGTGCTAGGTACTGTTCTAGACATATGTTTTCAAACCTAATTACCATGGCAACATGTGGAGGAAAGTTCATTTATTCTCATTTTACCAATGAAGAAAATGAAGCTCAGAAAGAGATAGGGTCATGTTTCTCGGTTCATACTCAAAGTCGAATTCAGATTCATTTCTGCCCACATGCCAAGCCTGTGCTCCTTCAGCTAAGTGTTAGGGCTTCAAATATTGTGAGAAAAAAGACCGTGGATAGTGTATGATTTCACTGGAAGACACCAAGCATTCACTAGCACTAAGAACAGACCAGAACTCAGAGTTGGTGATGGATTCAGAGGTGAGGTGGTGTTACTAACCTGAATAAAGACCTGGTATCCCTTCATTTCCCTAACAGCGCAGTCCAGTTTCTTAAGTTGGTAAGTCCTGCTGACATCTGACATCTATATACTTCTTCAGCACCTTATTCTGTACTGTCTTCATGGCAGCCAAAGTGAAATTCTTTTCGTTCCCCAAAAGGCATAGAGCACATTTCACCCCCAAACTTTGACCCTGCTGTTTCATTGTCTGAAACATTTTTCCCTGTCCAATTCTTCTTTGCCTGGCTAACTTATCTATATATATTTTATTCAAGACTCCAATTAAATTTCATTTTCTCTTGGTAAGACCTCTATCTCAAATCCCCTAGGGCTCATGCCCCTCAGCCAAGTTTAAATTAACTTATGTCTTTCCATAGCTTTCTGATTTATCTCTGGGTTATAAAGGAAAGGCTACTTATTTATCTTTCACTTGGCAGTGAGCTTCATAAGGTTAGACACCAACAGTGTTCCCGGAAGCTGGCAGAGGGCTTATTAGATAGTTGACTCTCAATAATTATTTGTATGATAATTATTTGTGTAATAACTTACTGAGTAAATGTATGAATGAACCTAATGAGGAGATCTAGACAACTTGGTAAAATAACAAGTCTTATTGATAGTAAGCTCTTGGGGGAAGCCCTGGCTGGCTGGTGGGCAGTCTGACAGCTAGTACTGGTCAAGGAAGCTCTGTGTACATGGGAAGAGTGATGATAACCCAGCACTTCCCTTCAAACTCATACAGCCATGGCATCTGTGTCATATTTTTAGGTATACGGGAAATAGACACGTGATCCAAAGCTAACCAATCCATTGGATGATCAGTGACTGATCAGATTCCCCTGTTTGAGAATTTAAACCAAGAGACACCAAGTAATCAGGAAGTGAGAGGGAGCAGGATTGCTGAGATGTGGTGGCATGGACGTGGGGCTGTGGAGGACCACGAATGAGATGGAGAGATAGGGATGGAATAGATATGAGAGAGAGCATATGCACCTCAAAAGATGAAACCATGTACTGAGATTCACCCATTCATTCAGCCGGAATATATTGAGCTTTCTCTACCTGCCAGCCTTGTTCTGGGCTCTGGTTATATAGCAGGAAATAAGCATAGCAGGCCTGATCCTCACTAAGCTTTAATTCTAGCTGGGGAAACAGACACTAAAATATGTAAAATATGTCATGTTAGGTGGTAGTAAGAGCAAGGGAGAAAACGCAGCAGGGAAGGAATATAAGGAAGTGGAGGTAGCAGTGGGTTTTTAAGAAAAGTGTTAAGTGGAGGCTTGATTGTGACAAAGGCAGTTGGGCAGAGACTCAGAGGGGCAGAGAGAGAGAGAGAGATATGGGGAACACAGAACTCTCACTCCGGTGGTTCTGGAATTGTCCACTAGGAACAGGATGGGCCCTCAGCTAGAATGAGCAGGATCCTCTGAGGAGGAACTGGTTTACCATTGGAAAATTCAGTTTATCTCGTGAAGAGGAAACAGGGTAAAAAGTTTCTGAGGTTTGCCCCTAGTCTACAGAATAAAGGAAATTTACTGGCATTTTCTGATGAAGAACCAAAGCTTTAGTCAGGTTTTGAACCAGTGGGTCCTGGGACTGGCAATATCGTTAAGTCAGATTGAAATCTCTGTAAGCCAGGTGCTTAATCCATTAAATCCAGTCTTTAGTTTGCTAAGCTACCTTTCTGTGCCTGCTTAGGGAAATGATGTATGTGTGCTCCCAAAGGTTTTCTCAAAGTCAAAGCCAAATGGAAGTTAGATGCCACTGCAAACCCGCTATAAATAAGGGCATAAATTCTTTGGCTCCACAGGAATTTGATTGTGACAGAGGCATGGGGAGTGGAGTTGTCTGAGTTTCAATTTGGTTTATATCATTGTTATTTTCATACTATAATGGAAAGCTGTAGTATTCACTGGATACAGAGCAGAGGGAAAGAGAAAAACCAAGGATAATTCTAGTTTTGGTTTTTGGAAATCATTGTGTAACCAGCATGTACTCTCCCTCACTCCCCCATGACTCTAGGCTTTTACAATTTTTTTTTTTAATTTTTCAACTAATATGTGGTGTATATATGCTGGGATGGTAGTGTAGATTGGAATCACAAATCCAACACTTTCAGGGAAGCCTGCACTTATCATAAATCAATAGAACAGTCAGATAAAAGAAAACAAATCTCAATTACAAAGTGGCGTTATGTTTTAAGCACAGTGGAAACCTAACAAAATGCCCTCCTGCAGGGTGCTTGGGTGGCTCAGTGGGTTAAGCGTCCGCCTTCTGCTCAGGTCATGATCCCAGGGTCCTAGATTGAGCCCCACGTTGGGCTCCCTGCTCAGTGGGGAGTCTGCTTCTCCCTCTCCCTCTGTGCTTGCTCTCTCTCAAATAAATAAAATCTTAAACAAAAAACAAATACCCTCTTCCTTCTGCAATGCATGCCAGCTGCTTTCAGACAGGAGGGTGGGGTCTGAGTTCATCTCTTAACAGATTCTCATTAGCGATGTGACCTTGATTGAGCTTTCTTAAGGATGTGACTTTGTCACAGAAGACCAAATATGTTAGCAGTGCAGTATATATTCCTTTAATAAATGATGAAATACTCCTATTAAATCCTCCAGTAAAAGCCAAAAGCTTTACTAATTAGGACTCAATTGCCAGGGATATAAACACAATTGAAAATGTGTTACCATTTAAGAGGGGGCTCCAAAGGCACAGTGTTAAGAAACAATCATATTCATGACACTTGTGGGAGATGTTAAGAAAGACATTATTCAAGAGGTGCCACTGGGGTGTAGGGACCACTGACTGTAGTGGGGACTTGCGGAGGGAGGGGATTGAACTGGACTCCAAAGACAGTGTGGATTTATACTTGATAGCCAAGGGTAATTCATAGCTGAGGAGCAAGTGGCCATTATGGGGATCAGAGAATAGAAGTCACTAAGAGGAGCATTAGGGGCAAGCGGGGATCTAGCTATTATTCTGACCATTCAGGATACCTGCTGACAGCCAGCTGGGGTGATGAGGTATCAGCTGGGGAGGATGAGGACCTGATTAGGAAGAATGGGGGACTCTGGAAAAACTGCCTTAGAGGAATTCTTGCTGATATTAGAAAACGCAGCGAGGAACCCTGGGAGCCCAAAAGTCAGGTCTTATTGACAAAGTTGGTTAAGTTGGTCATGGATAGCGTGTCTGTCAACCAGTATTTTAAAAATCCAGACTCAGTTCTATTCTGGAGCTCACTTAATTTCTTCTCATTGATTTTCTCTCCCTCTCTCCATAATTTCTTTTCTGTCCTACCCCTCCTCTCTGCTCTGGGTAATTTCTTATCAAGTGGGTTTTTCCTTTGTGCCCGCAGGATGGTTGTCCTGTCCCCAAAACTTGTGCTTTTCACAGCTACTTGTTCTGTGTTCTTTTATGCGATGGTCAGTCTGGTGCGGCCACAGGAGGAGACCCGGGTGAGGCTCGGGAAGACAAAGTTCAGCATACTCCCAGGTCCCAAAGAAGGGCTGACCACACATCTTGCAGGTCACAGAGGAAAAGTGAGGTTTTGGTCGGGTTTCCAAAGACCAGAGGGTGGAGAAAGCCAAGGCTAGATCTCATTGTGGGATTTCTGCAGAAAGAGCAGGGCAAAGTCAATAGTTTAGGATTGGCTCATTTTGATGTTTCCCTGAGCTTTGGGCTGCAGGGATGGTTCTCTCTTGCTTGGCACCTGACCCTGGATGATAAAGGCAGAACAGTACTACCTCCTGGGGTATTCAGGCCAGATGAGTTGGTCTGGTTCAGGATTAGTTTGCATATCAAAAGCATGTCCCAGGCTGGCCCGTTGCTATCTCTAAGAATTGGCTAGCTCTCGGAGGGGCTGGCTCTCTCTAGCCAGAAAGGTGTTTTTTTTCAGGTGTCAAAGCTGGAAGAAGTGTATCAGAACATCCTAATATACAGACAAAATGTAAAATATGTAAACAATATATGTCTCCCATTTTCCAATTTGGAGCTCAGTACATTTTTGTGAAAGAAGGATGAATAAATAGGCCCATCAGAAGTGAGGGAGGAGAATGGGCTCCTGTTAAATTCTCTAGCAGGCGCAGAATACACTGGATATGTACTTCCATGTAAAACTGCCCACAGTTCATGTTATGGTCTTCAAACAACTGCAAAGAAGCTTGTTTTGTTTTGTTTTAATTTTTAAAAGACTGGGGTTACAGGTAGAACTGTTTCATAAGGACTTTTCTAACATACCCTTGTTAGAAAAATATTGTAACTGTGGTCTAATAAATATTGACCTTTCATTTACAGATTGGTTGTCATGTTGATGACGATATAGATGCTTTGCATCTATATTGGCCCTAGTCTGAAGCCCTGATTTCTGTTTAGATTGCGCCAATGCAAATAAGGAAACATCTGAGAACATCTCTGCTTCCAGGGAAGACTAGAAGTTCTCTTCCTCTGCTTCAGAGACCACAAGAGCTTGTTTTCAAATGGGATCAGTCTTTAGCAATTCCAGTTCATTTCTTACCCCACTGCAAATACTTGCCCAAAATACCCTTTGGTGAATGGTAATGCGATTCAAATGACATCTAATGAGACTATTCTTCTCATAATTGATCAGATATTTTCAGAGACTTTTCTTAATCTTTAAGGATGCTTTGTAGCAAGGTCTCTGTTTAGATTAAATATGAGAAATGGAAATATTAGCTCTTAGATAACAGTAGATTAAAAATCAGAAGTTAGATAAAATGCAAATGATGGTTCCTTTTTAATTTGTTTCTTTGAAAAAAAGATTTTTATCATGGCACAAACAAATAAAACTTGCGTATGTAATTAAACACATTATGTAAAACTAGCCTATCTTTCCAAATTGTTTCCTCTTAATGAATTGCAAACGTGTGTATTTGCTTAGGGTATTTGGCCTGAAAAGTTTAAAATAAGAGTTGTACAGTTTTTTCTTTTGTTTTGTTTTTGTATTTTAAAGTTCAAGTGAAGATTCTCAAAGCGCACACAGGAAAGAGGTAGAAGCTTGGTTGAGATTTGTACTTTGTTCTATTAATTATTCCTTTTATCTAGGAAGTGGTGGACATTTTGACTTTTACTTATTTTCTAAGTGCTATTCATGCCAGCATTTTTCTTTTAAATTGTTCTTTTTTCCTCTCTGATATTGGAGATGAGAGAATGGAACCCAAGACTGTTTGAGGCAGTAGCCACAATTGGGTGTAGGGAAGGAAAAGACTTTTCCCTCTACCCTTCTTCTAGGTTTTTGGCTGAGACTCTCCTGTGATAAAAGACAAATAGGAGAAAAACAAACAAAAGTTTAGTAACATAGATGCCTCCTGAATACATGCAAGAGACCTAGGAAAACTGACTCCCCAAAGTGACCGAACTCCCCACCTCAGATGCTTTCTCCAGGTAAAGAAAGATGTCAGCAGGGGGCAGGGGGGAGTAGGCCAGGTATGGGAGGTGACCTTGAAAAGCACAGTCAACAAGGATATGGCTGTCGTGCACATTTTAATTGTCTCCTCCATCAGATAAGAGTTTCTAGGGATTTAGTGTCATCCCCTTCTTCCAGGTACTGAGAGGAAGATACCTTGGCGATTTTCCTTATGTGTGTAAATGTCTCTTACAGAGTGACTTCTTGGTTTTTAGAGCTTCTCCTGTGTCTGCAGTTTCCTAAAACTTACTTTCCTAAAATAATCCTTATGCCAGAGAGGCATATTTTGTGGTGACAAATTAGGCCCCCCTTCAAGGGACATATAGGGTTATAGGTAAGTGGTAAACTCACTTTGGCTACTTGGGCCTCGTTCTCCTGTGCTTCTCCTCCATATTTGATAACATTGGGAAGGAACGAATTCTGGCTTTACCTAAAGAGAGGAAGGAAGGTAGCTGGCAGACCAACAAACACACACAAATACACAGGTAGATACACAAGGCAAAGGGAAAAACAACCGAGACCAGAGACACAGATGGTGGGGGGAGGGACACAGGAAGGAAGGAGGAAGTTAAAGGAAGGATGAAGGATGGGTGGAAAGAAAGGAGAAGGGGAGGGAGAGAGTGACCTTGGGAGAGAAGAAGCATCTCCTGGAGGACACAGAGGGACACTAACAGACACAATAGAAAAGAGGAGCTTTTCTTTGAAACAGCTGAGCCTTGAGAAAGTCTCTGACTGTCCCCCTTCAAAAGAGAAGAAACCCAGCTGTACATGAAAAAACAAAGCCAAGGAACACCTGGGTGGCTCAGCAGTTGAGCGTCAGATTGTGGTCCCGGGGTCCTGGGATCAAGTCCTGCATCTGGCTCCCTGTGAGGAGCCTGCTTCTCCCTCTGCCTGTGTCTTTACCTCTCTCTCTGTTTCTCATGAATAAATAAATAAAATCTTAAAAAAACAACAAACAAACAAAAAAAGAAGACAAAAACCTTGTCTCCTCTGGCTTGCCGCCGAGCCTCATAATCTGTGACACGAGGGGGCTGGGTTCTTCTTGCAGGGCCTGGCTCCTGTGGCTGACAGTCTGCACCCCTTGCAAGCCCTCCAGCACCTCACTCTTGTCTCTCATTTCGGAGGGCTGGTCTTCCTTCCTTCATCTTATATCTGGCCCATAGCAACCAGATTGGAGTCCTAGCTGGCTGCACTTTGGCATAGGACTTCGGCACAAGGGAGTCGCTTTGTCGTCTGTGAAATAGGGACGACATGGGTACCCCATACCCCAGATGGATGCAGGACATCAAGCACCGAGTGTGGCTAGCATGTGGCTTTCTACCTAGAGAAATTATTCCTCGATCTGTTGGGTTCTTTCTCCATCTCTTTCACCTCTCCTCATGGCAGGTATTACTCCCTTCTGTATGGGCTCTGTAATATTTAGCATGGCTGTGGAATTGTAATGATTTAGAGCTGCAGGGGGTTAATGTTACAAAGGCTTAATACGAATCTTAAAAGTGTCTTATCTTCAAAGAGATGTGGAGTAAAAGGCAGACAACTTTGGAATCTACTTCTTTCCTTATTATCTGGATCTCCCCTCTGTAGCTTCGGATGGCCATACATTTGGTAATGACTTCCCTTTTTTATCTTGTTATTTCTGTCCCCTCAACTAATAGGTTTCAAATTTCCTGCAAAGTTTAGGAACTTTAGAATCTCAGGATGCACTGTGAACTTCTAAAATGAGAACGGAATGAGCTGTGGCCCCTTCTCTTATTATGGAAAGAAACTGGACCTTGGGGAAGATGGGATCAAATAGGACATGTTGAGGCCTGGACAGTTCTACTGAATTGTTCTGTCAGGTTTGGACCAGGCAGCAGGCACTGCCTAATCCCATGATTTGGTTGATGCCAAATCATTGATATAATCTCCCAGGGTTCATGTTGCCTCTCTATATATTCTCTTATTTTGGGACCCCCCCCCCCCCCCACCATGAGCCATAGCAACCAGAGTAGTGAGTTCTAGCACCACTAACCTGAAAGGTTTATTGATTTCAAACATCTTCTTTCTTTCTTTTTTTTAAAAAAAGATTTTATTTATTTATTCATGAGAGACACAGAGAGAGAGGCAGAGACATAGGCAGAGGGAGAAGCAGGCTCCTTGAGGGGAGCCCAGTGTGGGACTCGATCTTGGGACTGCGGGACCATGCCCTGAGCCAAAGGCAGATGCTCAACCACTGAGCCACTCAGGCACCCCTACATCTTATCTCTCATAACCAACCTATCAACTCTCTGTAAGTAAATGCTAGTTTTTTTAAAATTTTTTAAAAAATTTTTTTATTGTTCCTGGATTTTCCATAGAACCTTGCAGCTTTCTAGGGGCATATCAGAGATTCCATAAATACCAGTTGATTGATACCTAGTCACATCATTGCTTTGAGGTCTAGAAGTGACCATGCAAATGGATCTTGGTGAGATTCCTGGAGCCCTGTCCCCATTCATATGTAATGTTTGGGTCTCTTAAGATTGAAGATCTTTTAAAATAGTATAATTTTCACTTTGCCTTTTATTTTATTTATTTATTTTTTTTAATATTTTTTTTAATTTTTATTTATTTATGATAGTCACAGAGAGAGAGAGAGAGAGAGAGAGAGAGGCAGAGACACAGGCAGAGGGAGAAGAAGCAGGCTCCATGCACCGGGAGCCCGACGTGGGATTCGATCCCGGGTCTCCAGGATCGCGCCCTGGGCCAAAGGCAGGCGCCAAATCGCTGCGCCACCCAGGGATCCCTCACTTTGCCTTTTAGAGCCTTTATGGCAGATCTGTGATCTGTGCAGGCAGTGAGGGTGTAAATACTTACAGGCCAAAGATTGGCTCCAAAATTCAGCACTTTAAGGAAGAAATTAATGTCTGGTCTTGTTCATACTGATAATTTTCCAAGGATATTAAATTTGAAACAGTCTCTCTAAAGGTACAGGTATCTAAACTATTTGAAAGAAATTGGTAGGCCCGTGTTAGAGAGGGCACGGTCCTTTTTTTTTTTTTTTAAGGATTTTATTTATTTATTCATGAGAGACACAGAGAGAGAGAGGCAGAGACATAGGTAGAGGGAGAAGCAGCTCCATGCAGGGAGCCCAAAGTGGGACTCGACCCCTGAACTCCAGGATCACGCCCTGATCATGAAAGCAGAGCTTAACCGCTGAGCCATCCAGGGGTCTGAAGAGAGGGCACAGTCCTTATTGTGCAGCCCAACTCTGTATAATGAAAAATCAAATTTAAATATAAAAAAAATTAATTCAGCCACGGCAGAAGATGGAACTCACTACTCAGCTGTGGTGTACTGCTAATGTATAGTGATAAGGTTTGGTGATGAGAAATATTCTATAGCCTAACCGGGTGATTCTTTTGTTGCTAAATAGAGACTTTAGAGAAGCACACTTGTGGAACCATTCTGAATACAAAATGCATCTGTTCTGATCCTGTCTAAATAAACAGTTTGGGTGCATGACTAGTGTTGTCCCAATCAGCTTTGTTTATGTAGCCGAGCCATCTGATGACAGGCACTGACTCAGAAATTGAATTTTACAGCTTTCATCTTATACTTTGCCACATGGCATTGACAAAGATCAGGGACTTTTTCCCATAAGGAGAATACCTCAGCTGGGTTAAGCCATGAAAATAAATATAGCAATTTGAGATGAATGAGAAAATCAGAGTTAATGAGGCTTGCAATCACATGGAGAAAATGCAGTTGCTCATGGGATAGGAAAAACACAAATACGCACGCGCGCACGCGCACACACACACGCTGTAACCCCGCCTACATCTACTTTCTTGATTCATCATCAAAAGATAAAATGAAGCTATATACCCAGTGATACTTGATTCTCATGGGCCTGTTGTTTAAAGTCTTAATTTGCTTCAAGAAATAGCTCTAGTTGTAATTTTGTTGCCAACACAATTTGCTAAGGTTTTTTTTTTTTTTTTTTTTAATGTTGTCTATACAAGTGATTTAATATACCCGTTTAGTCAAGAAACTAAGCACATTGTTTTGGTATCATCATTAGGTGCTCATCTTCAGAAAAGTCTTCCTTACAAATATCCATATAAATGTCCACACGCAATACAAACTGGAATCCAAGTCATAGTGGCTGGTTCAACAATGCAAATAATAATAATAATAATAATAATAATAATAATAATAATAATAGATTGGTTTGGTTGATTTCACATATAGGACTGCCAGGATACTGGTTTGTTTTAAATTTTCAGTACGTTGGGGCAGCCCTGGTGGCTCAGCGGTTTAGTGCTGCCTTCAGTCCAGGGCCTGATCCTGGAGACCCGGATCGAGTCCCATGTCAGGCTCCCTGCATGGAGCCTGCTTCTCCCTCTGCCTGTGTCTCTGCATGTCTCTCCCCTCTCTCTGTCTGTCTCTCATGAATAAATGAATAAAACCTTTAAAAAAATTTTCAGTACGTTGACTTGTCGACATTATGTAGAATTTTAATAGCAGTATGTGCTGAATGACTCACATTCTAGAACCATTTCTGGGTCTGTTCTGTGGTTACTTCAGCACCATTAGAGGCCTCCCTCAGTTACTACACTGCAATTGTTCAGGTGTTTTACCATCTGTAAAGGGCCAGTGGCTTTTGATTATACATAAAATATGCCTATGAAGGGAAGGGCTTCAATTCAACTATTTATGGTTTCATTTGCCATTTTGAAATAGAGGATCTAGTAACAATTTTCAAAGCACAGATTTATAATTTTTAACAGGTGTTGTCTTAGCTCTCACACTATTATGATGTGGTATTTGGGCTCAATTGAATATAAGGCTTAGTTTTCTCCAGTCATGATCACAGAAAATCTAACCTGCACTGTTTGGGCAGGGAACGTACGTTACCATTTCAACAGTTTAATTGGGATACCAGTAAGCCTGTATATAGGTCAATGAGTGAAGGAGGGTAAGGGGAGAGAGTGGGAGAGATAAATGAACTATGTCTTGTAAAATCTTTTAAACAAGTTGATTGTACTAGAAGATTAGAATTTTAAGAGTAAGAACTCTTCAATATCCTGTATCACAGGGCTAGTTAGGATGGATGAATCAAAACCAAAATAATAAAACTCTAGAATCAAAATCAAAGCAACCTGACAAGTTTGTTTTTCTTCTAAGAAGAAAGACTGGGGCTTTGTGTCTCAAATTCTACTGAGGAGAAATTATGCAGAATTTAAAGAGGACAGACGGGAGAAGATGTTTGTTTATTTGATTTTGGTGTGTGTGTGGGGTGGGCGTGGATAGTAGAATGCTGGAATTAAGGTGTTTTGGAAAAATTCCCTGTGACTGGGGTCAGAAGAGGGTAGGGAGGAGTTGACTCTTCTTTTGTATTAAGAGGTCCCATACCCAACGTGTGCTGGTAAATGTTTAACTATAGTGACTCCTTGAAAATCCATGTATGCAAATATATGAATAAATGAAATCATTAAAATATGCAATATATGTATGCAGCACATGATATACTAATGATAAGAAACTTCACTATATTCTTTATTGTAAACTCCATATAGGCAATTGATTCTCACAGAATATTTTCATTAGTTTTTGCTGAACCTCCTATCTTTTTTTTTTAAAGATCTTATTTATTTATTCATGAGAGACACACAGAGAGAGGCAGAGACATAGGCAGAAGAAGCAGGCTCCCTATGGGAAGCCTGATGCGGGACTTGATCCCAGGACCCCAGGATCACGACCTGAGCAAGACACTCAACCACTGAGCCACCAGGTGCCCCATTCTTGAACTCATATCTTTAGCCAACTTACAGTTGTAATTTTTTTTTTTAAAGATTTTATCTATTTATTCACGAAAGACACAGAGAAAGAGAGAGAGGCAGAGAGAGAAGCAGGCTCCATACAGGGAACCCGATGTGGGACTCGACCCTGGGTCCCCAGGATCACACCCTGGGCCGAAGGTGGCGCCAAACTGCTGAGCCACCCGGGCTGCCCCTGTAAATTTTTTTTTTTTATGGTTGTAATTGATCAAGAATTGTGCTGACTGATCTTTTTTCATAGGATGGAAGTGAAAAATTGAATATATAATGTACTTCCTTTATTCATCAATACTGTGAGAAAGTTCTTTGTTGAATTGGATAATAGTTTAGAAAACTGAAAGGGTAATTCCTCGATTTTTGTGCTGTATGAGTGTTGTGTGTTCTTTGCAATGTAATGGTTACAGGCATGGCACACTTTTAAGTTTAATCTACATCGTCAACATGTTCTCTTTCCATCACTTTCTTAAGTCTAGAAATCCACAAGACAATATCAAGACATGAAAATTTACATGGTAAATTTTCTCACCATCTCTGACATCAGGCCTCTGATGTGAGGATACTGAATGGGGAGTTGGGAAGACATGGGAAGTAGCAATGTCATATGGAATTTGCATCGTATTGTTTACTTAGACTTATAAGTAAACTCAGCATAAATTGTAAAATGAAGTAAAATATTAGCAGGTGATCATCTTTACATATTCACCACCTTTGTAGCATAATTTAATTGTAACTTTATGTTATTTATTTTTAAATCATGTTTCTTTGAACACCCAGCTTGTAAAATTCCTGAAAAATTAACTGGTAGCTCTCCCAAGCCCCTTCTAGCCTTCTCTGGCACACTGCTGCCCAGACTCCTGTCCTGCATAGTCCTCCAAGGACTCACAAGGAATGGCTGAGTGATATTTTTCTGATTTAGGTAAAGTCTCTTGTACCACTGCTAAGCTCTCATGTAGCAGAGCTGCCTGCTACCACACATCACAGTGATTAGACAAATGAGCATAAACAGCAGTAAAATAGGGTCAGTGAAAAGCAAAGGTCTTCCCTAAATTTGAGTCTGGATTGTAGGTAGCCTTTATCCCACCCTGAATAATTGCACAGCTTCTTTTTTTGATGACAGAGCCCTAGTAACAGCCGAGAAGGAGGGTAGGCTCCTAAGACTGCTACCATCGAAATACATCCCAGCCTAAACAGGGGGACACTTAGAGTCAGGTTGAATTCCATTTAGGAAGATAAAAATAATGTGACCCTTCTTCCACCAATTACAATAGAGTAGAATTCATGCCCACTAAACCTACTGCAATGTTTTAGGATGAGGACAGCTATCGAATACAAAAGCACGCTTTGAGAAAGGGAGTACTCGCACCACAAGACTTTAAATAAATCAGTTGAGGTTTCAGGTTCCTCTAATCTAACTGTAAATGATTTCAGCTAAGTTGACTAAAAAGATTTCACTGGGAGTTGTAATATTATTTTTATGCCTTGCGTATACCTGCCAGCAGACAAAGAACAAAACCTATAAGCTACATTGAAATACAATTGATTAGGAGAGTCCCACACAGAGGAAAGGGAGAAGTGCAAAGGGCCTGGTTATTGCTACCTTTTAATAGATTGCGGCTCTCTTTAACTAGGCAGTAGTTTGAATCACACGGAAGTATTTCTATCCTCTTGAACGTTTCAAATATTCCAGTTAAAAATGTCCCCATATTTCTTAAAAGAGTCTCAGAAATCACAGTGTATCAGATCTTTAAATATAACTGTTCACAGACAATATTCAAATAACAATGATAGTGTCACAAAAATTTCCCATGGCTCCTGGGACTCTGCTATTTTTTTCTTTTTTTTTGAAGGGGAGAGGCAGAAGAAGAGAGAGAATCAAGGGGGCTCGATCTCACAACCTTAAGATCATGACCTGAGAAAAAAACAAGAGTTGGACATTTAACCAACTGAGCCCCCTCCAGATGCCCTGGGACTCTGCTATTTTTACTGAAAGTTTGCACTGCTGGATACAGGACACTTCCTTCATTTGCTTTTGAATGGTTCACCATTCTATTAACACTTTAAAATTCAGAGCCTCCTAAAATAGTAAAAAAAAAAAAAAAAAATAGAAAAATAAAAAATAAGATAAAATTCAGAGCCAATTTTATAATAAAATCAGAGGAGCTAAAGATATAGAAAATCATAATGAAATGCTAAAAACAAGTTGAAAGTTCAATTGGAATGGTTATTTATTGCCAAGTGTCCCTAATTATTTTAAAATACCATAATTGGCTAATTGGATTTAATACTCAAGATTTTTTTTTTAAGTTATTTATTCAAATCAGGTTGTGCTTGCACCTGAAGTGAATTCAGGCATGTATAAACTACCTTCATGTTAATTATCTAATTTTGCCCAATCTAGATGTAGGATGTTTAATAGTTTATCATGATGTTGATATGTAGTCAAAATCTCATCTATTCATTGCAATGTGATACTGAGACCTAGAAGGCTACTTATCATATCTGAAGACATTTTCTTTTTACATAAACTTATATTTGGCAATACTTCTGGATTTGCAGAAAAATTACAAAGTGAGTACAGAGAGTCCCTGTATACTCTCTACCAGCTTCCCCGGATGGTAACATCTTACTTAGCTATTGGAACATTGTTAAAGCCGAGAGATCAATTTTAATATACTGCTATTAGCTAAATCTTTGTTTTTATTTGGATGTCACTGACCTTTCCACTTTATCTGTTCTTGGATCTAATCCAGGATCCTACATTGTATTTACACATCATATGTCTTTAGTCTTTTCTGGTCTGTGCAGTTTTTCAGATATTTCTTGTTTTTCATGACCCTGATAGTTTTGAGCAGTATTGGTCGGGTATTTTGAAGACTATCTTTCTTTTTCTTTTCTTTTTTTCTTTAAGACTATCTTTCAATGTATATTTCTCTGATGTTTCTTGCATGATAGACCAGGGTTATGATGTTTTGGGGTGAATTTCATAGAAGTTATGTGTCCTTATGATACCATATTGGAGATACCTGGGATCAACATTGAATTATCAGTGGTGCTGTTGACCATGTTCACTAGTTTAGGATCATAAGTGCTAGGGTTTTTAGGTGTAATGTTTCTATTTTTTGCTTTCCATATTCTGCTCTTTGGAGTGAGTCACTGAGTCCAGCCTACACTAGAAGTGGTGGTGGTAGTGGTTGAATTAAGCTTAGTCCCCTGGAGGAGGGAGTATGTACACATGTTGTTTGGAATCCTTGCATAAGAAAGATTTGTCTCTTCTCCCTTTGGAGGAATTTTGTTTTATTTTATTTATTTTTTTTTTATTTTTGGAGGAATTTTAAAAGAAAGATTTCACAATATCACCTGTGAACTGGTTAAAAGTGACCAAGTCCATTCTTAACATTTAAACTTTTTATAATTTAAATGTACTAATTCAGTTTAGAAGTAACAGAGATGATAAAAATAATACAGCAGACAGGATTAAGTTTCCAGATTATTTTTGTAAAGGGACTCATGAAACAAATTCTCTAATCTGTTCAATCTTCAGCCTCCAAACTATTTTGAAGCCTGTAAGTATTTTGAAGTCAGTAAATGTTTATTCATTTATAAATCATATGTATGCATTGCTGATCTAATATATTATGTACATTGGGAAACGTGTAAAATTTAAGAGTGTGCTCAAAGTCTAAATATAAACAGAACAGTAATTGCTAATATTTGAATGCATAGTGTTTTGCCAGCATTTTCCTAAATGTTGTTGTGTATTTGATAAACTCGATAGTAACAGAAAACCTATGAAGTCATAACTATTATTATTTACTATTCACATGTGAGGAAATTGAGACAGAAACATTAAGTGCTGTGCCCGAAGCCCCAGAACTAGTCACTGATGGAGGTGGGATCCTTCTCAGGCAGCCTATGCACGAGCCTGTGCTCTTCATACTGAACTTTGTAAGAAGTTTCTCTTCCCACCTCACTTTGACAGGTGTGCAGTTTCTGCTCTGGATTGTGTGCAACCCACTGTTGAGACCATTGTTCTAACCAGTGTATCCAGGGATCCCTGGGTGGCTCGGCGGTTTAGTGCCTGCCATTGGCCAGGGCGTGTGATCCTGGAGTCCCGGGATCGAGTCCCGCATCAGGCTCCCTACAGGGAGCCTGCTTCTCCCTCTGCCTGTGTCTCTGCCTCTGTCTCTGTGTCTCTCATGAATAAATAAATAAATAAAATCTTAAAAAAATAAAATAAACAGTGTATCCAAAGCATGATTCGGGACCTGTGCTGAGTTACTTCAGTGCGTCCAGTGCTAGTTTTGTCCACTGCTTGTCTGTACTGCGTGGCCCATTTTATCACCAAGGCTCTTGGGGAGTGAGGTTTACTTTTTTCTTGTGCCCTTGATGGGGGACAGAGTCATGGAAAATTTTGCTTCACTTTCTTATCTCCAGGAACAGCTCTATCTTGTTGTTGCCCCGTCTCTCTAACATGAACCTGTGGGAGGGATGCCTTGTTCATTCATTAATGCCTACTCTGTGGCAGTGACCACCAGGTGGTTTTACACTGTGTGCTGGGAGGAGACAAGGAATTGCATTACTGCGGTGGCGGGGGAATAAAATCTCTCTGTGTTTGGGATGCCAACATGAAAATGATTTCATTGAAACTCAGCGCTATGGAGGCTCTTTCTATATCCTGCCTTTAAAAATCTCCCAGGCAACAGTTACTTGGATTATTACTGTTGAATCATTTCATCGCCAATATTCTATGGGTCTCATAGACTCATACTGTTTTTTTTTCTTCTTAAAAAAATATATGTTCCTTTTGTTTATAAAAGACAAACATAGGGGCGCCTGGGTGGCTCAGTTGGTTAAGCGTCTGCTTTCGGCTCAGGTCATGATCCCAGGACCCTGGGATTGAGTCCAACTTTGGGTTCCCTGCTCAGTGGGGAGTCTCCTTCTCCTTCTGTCCCTCCCTGAACTTATGCTTTCTCTGTCTCTCTCTCAAAAGGATAAATAGATCTTAAAAAAAAAAAAAAAAGACAGGGCACTTGGGTGGCTCAGTGGTTGAGCAGTTCCCTTTAGCTCAGGTCATGATCCTGGAGTTGTGGGATTGAGTCCCACATTGGGCTCCCTACAGGGAGCCTTCCTCTCCCTCTGCCTATGTCTCTGCCTTTCACTCTGTGTCTGTCATTAATAAATAAATAAAATCTTAAAAAAACAACAACCCAGGGATCCCTGGGTGGCGCAGCAGTTTAGCGCCTGCCTTTGGCCCAGGGAGTGATCCTGGAGACCCGGGATCGAATCCCACGTCGGGCTCCCGGTGCATGGAGCCTGCTCCTCCCTCTGCCTGTGTCTCTGCCTCTCTCTCTCTCTCTGTGACTATCATAAATAAATTAAAAAAAAAAATTTAAAAAAAAATTAAAAAAAAACAACAACAACCCAGAAACATGACCATTGGAGAATATTAGAACATATAAAAACCTAAAAAAAGAGGTTAAAAAATACTTGTAAATTTCTTCCTCTCAAAGATAATTCTTATTACCAACTGGATGCATTTCTTTTCAGCCTCATTTCTAGAAGTGGGAAATATGCATACATCTATGTACAAAGGTGTGTGTACATTTATATATACTTTCTACTAGGTGATAAGGTAGACTGTGTTTTCTTTTAAAAAATAATTTGTCAGAACTCTTTTATGTTGGTTAATTTTTTAACCTTTTTTTTAAGTTATAATAATAACATCTTTCAGTTTTGGTCAAATCCTATCAATTTTCATGTGTTTAATTTTTATTGGAATTTTAATAAGTTGTCTGCAATTATGGCCCTGATTTCTTCTTTAATACAAGCACTTACCAGAGAAAAAAGATTGTTGGTTTTTTTAGATTTAATCTTTTACATGTTTAAAAAGTAAAGTTTACATTTTAGCATAGTTTTAGGTTTACGGAAAAATTGTGAAGACACCAGGGTTCCTGCATGCTCCGTACCCAGTTTCCCCATTATTTACATTAGGATGGTATATTTGTCATAATGAACTAATGCTGATATAGGTATCATTAAAGCCTCTAGTTTGCTTGGATTTTCTTAGTTTATACTTACTTATTGTCCTTTTTCTTTTCCCACAGTAGATTAAGTCATGTTTTTTAGGTTTTTCTTAGCTTGATTGTTTCTCATACATTCCTTGTTTTTAATGACTGAAAATTTTGAGGAATATTGATCAGATATTTTGAAGACTATCTCTCAATTGAAAAAAAAATTATTATTATTTTTACAATTAGGCTGGGCTGATGAGTTATTGGGAGGCAGACTACAGAGATAAAGTACCATTCTCATCACATCATATCCAAGGTACATACTGTGCATATGGTTTACTGACTGTTGACGTTGACCTTGACCAACTGGTTTAAAGTAGTGTTTGTCAGATTCCTCCCTGTTAAATTTACCCCCTCCACACACACACTTTATACTGTGCTTTTTGGAAGGGAGTCACTGGGCACAGGCCAATGCTTAAATAAGTAGAGAGTTATGCTCTACTTCATTAATGACAGTGCATCTACATAAATTATTTAGAATTCCCCTATCAAAGATTGATTTACTTCTTATCCTCTACTTATTTGTTCATTCTATTTATTTGTTCAATTTATATCAGTGTAGACTTACAGATACTTATCTAATATTATGGGTTAAAATCCAATGCAACTTTATTTTTTCCCTCAAATTTCTAGCTTTGCTTTTTGCATCCCTTTCATCTTTCTCTTGTGCCCTTTGACATCCCTCTGATTTTGCTGGACTGTTTGTTGGCATTTCCTTACTTTCTGGTACTCAAAGATGCTCCAGGCTCACCCTGTATATTCACTGCCCCAGTCCTAGAATCAGCCATTTCTCTAAGTAACCCTGGTCCCTTTTATTAGAGAATGGTATTGGAAAACAAATTAATGGTGCTAGGTGTACTTAGTACTTATTGCAATTGAGGTACCTCCACCCCTACTTGTGGCCCCTCTCAGCTGACTTAGCAAGGAAGTACCTCTGTAAATACTAACTAAGGTGTATGTACATTGTTAAAAGATAAATGGAAGCATAGTAAACATTTTAAGAGTTTATTTGAACAGGAATCCATTTGAATCAGGGAGCTCCAAACTAGAACTGATTAGGAACCTTTCACTAACAGAAACTGGAGAGAAGCTTTTATAGAAAAATGACAGGAGCAAAGTAAGGCAATTATTGATTGGCTTGATTTGTGATTGGCTGTGCTTAGTGTTTTAATTCTGTAATCTTGAGGCAATTATTGGCTTAGATTTTGGTTTGCTTATATAGGCCACCACAACAGTTGGAGCCACATTTGTCTAATGGCTTCCTTGTTTAGTTAATTTAACAACATATATATAAATATTTATAATTGTGTCTCTATTAAGCTAAACATGAGTTCATAGTGATGTCCCCAATTCTTAACTATTAGGGCATGGATCATTTTAGCCTTTTCCGTTTATCTCTATCCACTCCAACAGTGAGAAACCAGGTTTCTACCATCCACCATTCAGTTACTTAATTGTTCAGTTCCAGGATACGTGTGCAGTAGTTTCAGAATTGCTAATTTATATCTGCATGGGAAACCACTTTATCAACTAGAATGCTGGGCTTACGGACAGTCCCTTTTGCCTGTGATCCTACAGACATCACTTGTTAACAAAGTTACTTAGGCTTGCAGGTTTGCCCCCACCCACTTCAATAATACACATTTGTAATACAGTCAGATTCTTCTTTTCACATTCTACTTTCTGCCCCATAACCCTTGATCTCCTAAATGATTTTTTGTTTTAATTGTATGTACTATGTTTCACTCTTTTTATACAATGTTCTGTGGATTTTGAAAAATGCATAGTGTCCACTATGCCAGTTGTATAGAGAATAGTTTCACTGCCCTAAAATATCCCCCTGTGTCTCACCTATTCAATGCACTTTTCCCCCCAATTCCTGGAAACTACTGATATTTTTACTGTAACTATAGTTTTGCCTCTTCTAGAATGCCACAAAAATGGAATTACATAGTATATAGTCTTTTCAGACTGGCTTCTTTCACATAGAAATAAATACTTTTTTTTTTTTAAGATTTTGTTTATTTATTCATGAGGGACAGGTAGAGAGAGAGGCAGAGACACAAGCAGAGGGAGAAGCAGGCTCCATGCAGGGAGCCCGATGTGGGACTCGATCCCAGGACTCCAGAATCACACCCTGGGCTGAAGGCAGGTGCCAAACCGCTGAGCCACCCAGGGATCCTGAAATAAATACTTATATTTAAGGTTCATCCATAGTTTTGCATGGTTTGATAGCTCATTCCCTTTTACCACTCAGTAGCATCCCATTGTTTGGATATAGCATGTTTATCCATTCACTTACTGAAGGATGCCTTTGTTTCTTCTCATTTTCCATGATTATGAATAAAGCTGCTAATCAGCATTCATGTGCACATTTTTGGGTAGACACTTGTTTTCAAGTCATGTGGGAGCATAGTTGGTACATCATATAGTTACACTATTGAGCTTTGTAAGAAACTGTCAAACTGTTGTCCAAAGCAAATGTGCCATTTTGCATTTTAGACCAATAATGAATGAGAGTCCCACTCACTCCATATCTTTGCCAGCAGTTGGGATTATCAGGTTGGTCAGATAAGAAAGTGTGACCAGATATTGATGATGGTTGATATGCTTTTAAAAATGAATTTTGAGATTTTCTTTGTGGCCATGTATATTTCTTTAAAAATTCTAAACAGCATTCTTTGTAGACTGCAATTGTGACTCTTAAAATGACAGTATTATTTAGATGATCAAGGTCTCAGTGTTTTACCTACTTTCTTATCTGTCACTCCAGAGCTTCTATTTCTTTCAGACCATTTCTCCTGTATTCTAAAATTCTTACCTATTTTGATGGCGATTTTATATCAAAATTTCATGAAAATATTGTATTGTTTCCTGCCTGTGTTCATCATTGTTACTTGCCTACCCAATATCTATTTTCCATTTTTTTTTCTTTCTAGTTAGGATGCTAATTTTCTTTGGAAGGGAAATAGGTCCATTTTGAGCAAAAGAAAGAGCTGTATTTTCCAGCATCCCTCGAACTTTGGCATGGCCCCGTGATAAGTATTGGGCTAAAAAACATAGGCCAAGGTCAGGTGGGAGTTTTAGACATTTCTTTCCTAATATATGCACAGTCTCTCCATCCTGATCATTTTTTCTTTCTTCATCCTGTCTAAAATGCACACAGGAAGCAGGAGATGGAGCAACTATCCATTATGAACACAGATTTCCTTCATTTCTAGGAAATTGTTTCTATTTTTCCTGTTTTGAAATTTCATCTTCTGTGTTTTTTTGTTTTTGTTTTTGTTTTTGTTTTTGTTTTTTTTTCTGTCTCTTGCCATTGCAAGTGTGTAGGAGGGTTTGGGAGGAAGAGAGGAGGGGAGAGTGTGGGAGGGGAAGAGAAGCAGCAGAGGGAGAGAGGCAGAATTTGTTGGGTCTGCCTCCATGTTTTATGATCTTTCTTTTTACATTTCATTCCATTTAGAATTTCCCTTAAGCTCTGCAAGGATTTCATAAGCTTGCCTCCTTCTTCGCAGATTTCTTTGTTTGTCATCTCTAATCTACTCTTTGGTAGATCGGAAGTCAGCATCCAAAGCAATTTGTATTTTAGTTGATATCACGGTAAAGCATGAACATTAAGAGAGCGATCTCAAGGAATCCGGAAATTGTGTTCCGATCCCAGCTCAGCTACTAGTTCTTTTATCTTGAGCTAAATATCTAAATCTACTGCTTGTTTTCTCACTTGTAAAGTGAGTATAAAAATGATACCTTTTAATAGGATTTGGGGAGCATTAAGGGAGAAACTGCATACAAAGTCTCCAAGGATGTGCCTGACATATCAAGTCCTAAATACACATTTTTGTCCCTTATTACAATTCTATCAATTTATAATATTTTGTTGAGTAGAACTTGGAAGGATAAGAGAAATATATTGCTTAGTACTTCCCAAATAAGTAGCTAACTCCTGATGAGATGAAATACTGAATGTTCCCACTGATTAAAATATAATGATTCAGTTCTTATCCATCAGTGTTCATAGCAGTACCATTCACAATAGTGAAAAGGTGGTAAGCACCCAAAAGTCCATCAGCAGTTGGATGGATAAACTAAATGTGGTATATACATAGCTGGGATATTACTCAGTTTTACAAAGGAGTGAAATTCTGACATATGCTACAACATGGACTAATCTTGAAAATAATATGCTAAGTGAAAGCAACCAGAAACAAAAGGACACATAAGATTCTACCTGTGTCAGATACTTTTATAGGAATAGAAAGATGAATGGTGGTTGTCAGGGGCAGGGGTAGGGAGTTACTGTTTAATTGGAACAGTTTTTGGGATGATGGGAAAATTCTGGAGGAACTGGATAGTGGTGATAGTTGCATAACATTGTGAATGTATTGAGTGCGACTGAGTTTTGAACCTTAAAAATGGTTATAATAGTAAATTTTACATCATGTGTATTTTGGTGTCATAAAAACCAAACGAACCAAAAAACCTCCAAAACTTGGAGTTCTCGTTATCATTTAGGTTTTTCATGTCTGACATTGGATTACCTGCAATTACTGTCTATGGAAGTTAATCAGGAAACTGACAATATTTCAAATGTACCTTGGATTTGATTTCCTCACTATTTCTCCTATCTTCGGAGAGTTATATGCCATATTTTAAACTGGATAATATAGGTGTTAGGGATGCAGGGGCTAGTGGGTCGCTCTGAAACTGTGAAAGAACTCTGTGCCCTTAAAACTCATACGGTATTCACGAATTCTCACTTGCAAAAGCCCATCACAAAGTTTATTTTCATTAGGCACTCTGTTTGGCTTTCTTACTTATTTCTACAAGCAGGATTGTTGTGCGCTATGCATTCTAATATACTGGTGTGGATCAAAGTAGGAAATTTTATCCTTAATTAGTATGAAATGAACTTAGCTTGAAACATCGTAAAGCTGACATGCTATATGTTCCGGGATTTAATCACATTTTCCCGTGTCTGTAGATCCAGAAATCAGAAATATCACATTATTCCGAAACTCAAGCGTACTGGGGTGACAGCGAGCTACCTGCAAGTAAAGAACAAAAGGCAGTGTTCATAAAAATCTTTCCTTAAGATAAGTATACAAGAGAGGGAAGGATACTTTCTCTCAGAAAGTGCATGGTAATGATTGGAAAAATTAAAAGGAAAAGCTCAGTCTCATTTTCTTTCAAAATATGTTAACATGGTGCTTTTGGGGGTGGGGGGGGGGGAAGATTTAGCCAAATTTACATTTTATCCATAGAAATGGTTTCCTATAAATATTATTAAAGGAATGGAAAAGCATCCTATAAATTGGGTAGATGAAGTATATTGCCAGAAAAGACTCATTTTGGCTCATTTGAACGATTTGCCAATTCATGGTCAGGTGGTGAGAATCAAATCTCTACTTATTGAATTGATTCAGCTGGCCAGTTTCTTGGGAATTATGCAATATCTAAGTCAAATTCATACCTTTATTAAAGACTTTGAGTGATGGCAGAAAATACTATGGTGGCACCATTTGCATGTTTGATAAAAAGTTAGTGATCTCACACTGATTCACAATCAGTCGGTAAGTATTTTTAATATAGTATTTGATGTTTCTTTCATTTTGGGGGTAAATCCTGACTTCACTTGGGTCCCTTAGATCTCTAAATTCAATTTATCTACATTATTCAAAAAAAGCTAAAAGTAAGATGCATAGAAACCTTTTCTCATTACCAAACAGGCTAGAATGTTTGAGAAAAGATGAAAGGCAGAGTAAACTTTTCTCTAAAATACCCTTTGGGTTTTTTGCTAAAGTAAAACCCTTTCTAGGTTCTTGTCAGGTGGAACATGCCTGCTGATCTGAAACTTTTCACTTCTAAATACTGTACATAAATTATGTGACTGGGGAGTTTCCTGGCATTCATTTGATCCAGTCTTTGCATGTAAAATAGTTGCTTTTCAAACTACCCACGGTTAAACATGCACTGCCAGGTACAAATAATCTTTGAATAACAAACCTCATAGGGAATCATGGCTAGAAAGCTTTAACTGATGAGAGGCTAGCTACATTTTTTTTTTTTAAGAGGACTTAGAAAAATTATGGGCAACAGGGTGCCATTCAAGTGTACAAAAAACCATAGGCAGACTCATGAATGATTGATTCTCTGGTGGCCTTCTTTCTTGTGTAACTTTAAATAACAAAATGATGAGATGTGTTCACAAGATTTAAAAGCTACTCACATGGCCCAAGAAGGAGGGCCTAAGATTTTTCTGTACTGGAGAGGGTGTTATATTGATTAGCTGCCTTCTACGGGCATCTTCCATCAATCAACCCAATTTTAATAAGCAAATGGAAGCACTGTGTTGTACAGAAAAAAAAAAGGAAAAGAACACTGCTGTGGAAATCCTAAGTCTGGGTTTCAGAGGCAGCACTGCATTGCTGCTAAGGACTTAAAATCTAAAGCCAAACATCCCTGTTTTGAAACCCAACTCTGTTTCTCCCTGGCTGTGCGATCCTAGTCAAGCTATTTAATATTTCAGAATTCCCATTTCTTTAACTTGTAAAATGGAACCGACAATGAGTCTAGTACTCTACCCTAGGAAAATGAATATCTCATAGGTTTGATGAAGAATAAATGAGTTAATCGAATGAAACTCTTTAAGATAATGCTATTCCAGAATAAGTAAGTACTCACTAGGTATTGTTATTTATGTGACACTCATATAAATTGCTCATGACACTATACTCCTAGTGGTCTGGTCTCAGTTTTTCCATCCAGAAAGTGAGAAGCATGAGGTGGATCCATGGATTCCAAACATATTTTAGACATGGACCTTTTTCTTAAAGAGCTCTTGTACACTTACGCAACAAGTAAAATGATTGACATGCGGGCTACTCTGGTTGTAGCAGACAAGAAGTCTGAGGGTTCTCATGGCTCTACATACTCCCTATCAACAGGTCGAGTATGGGGTTCTGAAGAACTCTCAGTTCTGTGGAATGTGGACATGTTTTCAAAGCCCTGATGTTAAAGGCAGACATAAGCTTAAATTTCTCGATTGTCCTCTTCTAGTAGTTGTGTGATCTTAGGTAAATTACATACCTTCTCTGGACCTCATGTTCTGCATCTGTAAACTCCCAAGTAGGAATGAAGAAGGAGTCAGGAAAATGAACAGGGTAGAAAAGGTAGAGTGCTTCACTCCACGTCTCATAATGAGGAATCTGAGTTCTGTAAATGGTGTCTGAAAATGCCTGGTCACTACAACAAACAAAGGAAGTAGTGAATTTGATGATGAAGCTGCTCCCAGAAGAGAGTGAATTAATTTCAAGTGTGTTTCAGCTTGCAAGCCGCGTGATCTCACTGAAGCAAAGACCACAAAGTTTTGGGAAAAGTTTTCCTTCTGAGGGAAAAGATTTTATTTTTCTTTAGGGTCCAGGCATTTTATTTGAGTTGTGGAAGTTAAAAGCTGGGACTTTTTCCCTCTCAATCTTCATTTTAACTTCTGGGTTTGCGTATCTACTCTTTACACCGACCCTTGGGGTGTGTGATGGGTCAGAGCTGGACTAAATCATTGATTTCTCAAACTCTCATTTTTAGTTTAGGATTAAGCTCCTCTCAGTTCAACAAGCAACTCTTTTGTTCTCCCCTCCTTCTGAAAGGTTTCAGATTAGTGGAATGGCGATTGAAGGAAGCTGGGACTGGGAAATTACTGCATAATACTCTTTTGTGGGGAACAATTTTCTTGGAAATCTTGAAAGTCCTGGTAGGTTGGTGATAAGGCCAAGTCATTTTATTGCCTGTTTCTCATGTAAGCGTTTCTCTTTATGAGGATTATTAATTTCCCAACTTGATGTCTTTTTAAAAATGATCTCAGGACTCAGTGATCACAATTCAGGACTCAGTGATCACAATTACAAAAATGCAGAGTGCATTCTTGTAGAAGTAATTAGATGGGTAGATGGTGAATGGAGAGTTGGGTGAATAGATAATACAGTTTAGTGGGAAGGCTAGAATAAAGCTAAATGCAAAATACTGGGATACCAACATTTCTTTGTGTTATATACAGCATGCTGCTACTCTTCATACACGGTTTGATTGCAATTGTGTAGCAATAAAAAATGCAACCTAAGGTTTTCATGTGAGATTTCGTGGGTTTTCTCTTTAAAACATAAGCTCCTAGAGAACAGATAGGATGTCTTGTTTTTTTTTTTCTATGCAAATTCAAGAAATTTGTATTAAGCATTGCCTAAAATGCATAGCTCTATGTACAGTACTGAATATTTGTTAAATACCTGAAAAAAATGACAACAAAGATGAAACGCTGTCTGAAAAATCTTGCCTACATGTGACCTTTTCAGTTTTGCAATTTCAATGCAAAATATTTTTCTGACCACTGCTGCAAAGCTTGATGTAAAGTAGCTACTAGTTGAGATTCAAATGATTGTTTTACATAAAAAACATAAAAAATTATTCTTTTACTCTATGCTTCAATTCCGTGAAAACCCTTCCTACAACTTTTGATTGTACAGAGTTTAATTTCGCATTGCTTCTACATTCTCAGTGGTGGCTTTTCTCACTCTTCACTGGTTTTTCTCCTTGGTGTTCATAACACTGTCTTAGGCATTAAAGATGAAGTGTGTTTGTGGCGAAAAAAAAGTTTTCTTTAAGCCCCCTGGAAAGAGTGTCCTCTATTTATGCTTAACCACAAAGTGAGGGTTGCTTTTTCTCAGCAGTGGTGAAATGTTTACCTTGGTGATTTGAGATGCAGACTCTCCTAAGGAATCATTTAGATATTGAGAGCCAGTCTGTCAGCATCTATGCTGCTCAGTGTGGAAACTTGGATTCAGCTGAGCTAATGAAGAGGTGGCGTTTTTCTTCCTTGTTTCCCTTTCCTTTTTGTCTTTTATTTGACACAGTTAACTTTTGTTGATGGCAATATGGAATATTGGATTACTTATGTATAATAAATATTTCACATAAATAATGCTATTTAGTCCTTGCAACAACCTTAAAAATAGATAATATTATTCCCACTTTATAAATGAGTAAACCAAGACTCAAAGAAGGTATTTTTTCTGAGGACACACGGAATGAACACAGATCTGTTTATAGGGTTTATTCTTAGCCACTACACAGATTTCAAAAAAAATATTTTAGTGTTTCAAGACACTGAAGTAGATTTTAAAACCAAACTGAGGCTACGATTTGTTGGTCCTCCTATATGGACCTTTAACATTAAATAATTCATAGTATATTTGACAAGTATCATTGAATTTCTGTTACGTAATATGATGTTAAGTTCTAGGATACAAGGGCGGGGAGGGAAGACATTGCTTCTGAGAACACAGAAGTTATATAGTTCAGACCTGTGAATTTCTATATTCACAGAAATGAATACATGGTTTGTAGAAGGGCTTGGCAAATTGTGGCCCAAAGTAAAATCTGGGCCCTGACTTGTTTTTGTAAATAAAGTTTTATTAGAACACAGCCACACCCATTTGTTTGCACATTGTCTACAGCTGCTATAGCCTGACATCAATAGAATTCAGTAATTGCAACAGGGACTATATGGCCTACAAAGCCAAAAGTGTCTGCCGACCTCTGATACAGTTTGCTGGCCTTTCCTTTACACCAGTAGCCACACATGTAGGGATAGAGCTTTCTGGAGGAAATGACATCTGAGCCATCATACTGATAGGACTTCTCTAGGAGCAGCAGAAGGATAAGACTGTTTTAGGTTTTGGGAACCCCTTGTCATAAGTCCTGGGGTGAAAAGGGTGGCACTTTAGAAGACTTGAAATAATCAGTGTAAATAGGGGTTAGTAACCAATATCCCAGCTCAGGGAACTTGTGATTTTTAGTACCTTCTAAATATAGAGGTGGGATTCCCTACCACCACTAACCCCCAGACATCCAGAGGAAGCTCCACTTTGGAATTTCAGGAATTCTGGGCTATTGGCAGGGAGTATGAATGGGGTGGTCATAGTGGTATTGATTGAAGACAAGGTGAATCTGGTACTAGTCATGGGTCTCCATCCGTAGCCAATAACAGTAGGAACTGGGCAAAGTCTGAGTGCCTGTGATGGGAAGTTCTTGCTCTGGTGAAGTTCCTGGGCATTCCAGCATAGCCTTTAGATGCAACTTATGTCATGAGTAGTGCTTGCTGCCCTCTGTCCCCCACCCTGGGGAAAACATCCCTGGCCTTCAATCCCAACCTTTTTCTCAGGTCTCATCCACCCAAATCTTTCGATACTTTCCCTCCAAATTTTGATTGCCACACCTCTGAACCTTAGTCCTTTTTTTTTTTTCCTATCAGAGTTTAATTTAAAAAAGGAATTATTAAGACACAGTATAGTATAGGGAGGAGTCTGAGTTCTGATGCCATAATTTCCAAGTTCAAATCTAAAAGCTGTGTGATATTTACCAAGTCACCTAACATCTGTATTTCTCCAGGCTTAACCATTGAGGATCTACCTTACTGAGTTGTTTTGAAGCAAAATTGTGTTAATATACTTAGAAACTGTGTGTGTGTGTGTGTGTGTGTGTGTGTGTGTGTAGCAGGGAGTGTGGGGAGTATGCAGGGCAGGTCTAGTCTGCCTCATTCTCTTTGGGACCAAAATTTTAGGGTGCTTCAAAATATACAGTAATCATGAAATAATATTTTAATGCAGTATTTAAAGAAATAAAAATGTTTACAAAAATTTCTATGATCAACAAAATACCAGGTGTTTTAAAGATTTTTAATTATTCATGAGAGACACAGAGAGGCAGAGACATAGGCAGAGGGAGAAGCAGACTCCCTAAGGGAAGTCTGATGCAGGACTTGATCCCAGGACTCCTGGCTCATGACCTGAGCCAAAGGCAGTTGCTCAACCACTGAGCCACCCAGGTGCCCCAGAATATCCAGATTTTAAATCAAGGAGTGCTATGTCAGGCCATTTTGCAGCCTAAGGCAAAAGGAAAGTCAGTAATGCAAGTGGACGAGGTATCCTGCCTCTCCACCAATGTAGCATGAAAGGGAAATAAAGCAACACAGCTAGGTGTCCAGAGAACAGCATGTTGAATGAATATCTATGACTTGACTGTGCCTGGAATGAAGATCTGGAAGAAGTGAGTAGATAGAGACAAAGCCAAGAGGAGAATGCTAGTTGAGGGGGCTTTTTGAGAATTATAAGCTCTATCCCCAAAACAAAAGGAATCTTTGAAGGGCATGATCTTATTCTCATGGTGTATAAATCAGGTTGTTCACATTTTTAGATTCAGAACCAAACTGGGTCAAAAAAAATTTTAGTCGTTTGGAATCCAAAAGTAGTAAGCAGTTTCAAAAAAAAAAAAAAAAAAAAAGCAGCTAACAGACACATGACAAGGTGCTCAACATCACTCATCATCAGGGAAATGCAAATCAAACCCACAATGAGATACCATCTCACACCTGTCAGAATGACTATTATCAAAAGGACGAGAAATAACCAATGTTGATGAGGATGGGGGGAAAAGGGACCCTCATTGCATGTTGGTGGGAATAGAAAATGGTGCAGCCTAGTATAAAAAAACCAGTATGGAGGTATCATATGATCCAATAATTGCACTTCTGGATATTTACCCAAAGAAAATGAATAATTTGAAAAGATACATATACTTCCATATTCACTGCAATATTATTTACAATAACCAAGATATGGAAGAAACTTAAATGCCCATTAATAGATGAATGAGCAAAGTAGAGGTGATATATATTAGCCATAAGAAGGAATGATATCTTGTCTTTTGTGGCAGCATGGATGGACCTAGCATAAGTCAGAGAAAGGCAAGTATCGTATTATCTCAGTTATATGAGGCATCTAAATAACAGACCAAATGAACAAACAAAACAGAAACAAACTCATAGATGAAGAGAACAGGGGATCCCTGGGTGGCGCAGCGGTTTGGCGCCTGCCTTTGGCCCAGGGCGCGATCCTGGAGACCCGGGATCGAATCCCACGTCGGGCTCCCGGTGCATGGAGCCTGCTTCTCCCTCTGCCTGTGTCTCTGCCTCTCTCTCTCTCTCACTGTGTGACTGTCATAAAAAAAAAAAAAAAAAAAAAGGAATTGGCTGCCTTTAAAAAAAAAAAAAAAAGAACAATCTGGTGGTTGCCAAAGGGGAGAGGAATGGGGCATGGGCAAAATGGGGGAAGAGATGGAAAGGTTCAAATTTTAAATTATGAAATAATATAGGGGATGCAATGTACAGCATGGAGAATATAGTTAATATTGTAATAACTTTGTGTGGTGGCAGATGGCAGCCAGATTTATCATGATGATCACTTTATAATGTATTTAAATGCTGAATCACTATGCTGTGCACTTGAAACCAATGTAATATTGTATGGCAACTACACTTCATTAAAAAAATAAACTCTAATTGTCTTACAAATAAGCTTTTTCGTTTTTGAAAAAGAAGTTAATCTATATTTTCGTGTGAAGGGATTCTGAGATCAGACATGTATAAAGGTAATTCTGTTCAACATTAACTTGAAAAAAATGAAAGTTGATTCAACCAAGCTTTATATTTGACACTCCTCTACTTTGATAACTGCCAATTTTATAAGCACCCTTGCTTAAAAACTTGTGAAAAAAATTAAAAAAGGCTATTAAAAATATTTCTAGATGATGCTAAGTCAATCTACATTTTCAGGATGATATTTTTGGCAGGAAAGAATCCATGATATGTGATCACGTTTTGTTGTAGTTTGAAATTACCTCATGGTAATTCTTTAAATTTTTCATTTAAAATGAAAGGTTAATAGTTATCCTGCACAGTTCCTGCAAAGTGAAAATGAGATTGGAAAGTTAAAATATAATTAATTTACTTTTCTATTATCCCTTCCGCTGGAGGAATATTCATGCATTCTGAACAGATAAGTTTTAAAAGAGGCACTAAATTGCAAGTGTTCACACTTGGATTCAGTTTAAAAGTTAAAAGCTTTCAGGCCAAATAAATTAGACAAGCATGCACGATGAAGCTCCATTTCAATATTAATGAGCACGTGTGGCACCTCTTTCATTGTTTTGTTTGTAGTTTCAATATTAGAGTCAGAGATCTTGGAAGTTACCATGGGATTATATTGCTATTTAGTTTGCAAATGAATCATTGCAATTTGTAGCTGTCCAAATTTCAACTATGGCCTTTTGAAATGAAGAGGGTTCCAGATCCATGCTGGAGACTTGGCTCAGGAGAGTGATGCAGAAACTCACTTGCTGTCTCTTCAGCTTGCTATCATCACTGATGGTTCTCTGGTTGCAAGCAACAGAAACGTTAGGCAAGAATATGGCCTGGAATGCAAAAGAAAGACAAAAAATACATAGTGAAGTTGTGTAGAAACACACAACCAAGTTAGTGATCAAGCAGTACCTGAAGTCAGCCTGTGCAGGATCCAGGAGATTAAAAAGGTGAGCTGTATTTAGTGTGCCTGTGCTTTCTAATTCATTTAAAGGTTATCTAGGTGACATTTATAGATGAAATGTTAGTAGATTTCTACTTGAAGATTTTATAAATTCCTGATAATCTTACTAGTGTTTTTTATATGCCAGACTTTTCTTCAGCTTAAAAATAGACATGTTGCATTCAAAACACAGAAGGAAGTAGAGAAAAATGATTGGTTTATTTACTGATTCATTTATTCATTCAACAATAATACTTGATGACTTACTCTGTGCCAGGAGCCCTGCCTTAGAATACTGCATGAATCAGGTAGAGGTGTGCAAATGGGAGAATGTAGATCATAAGCAAGAAACAGCAGCCTATGTGCACTGTATTTTTTAAAAATTAGAGAAACAAAACCGAAACAGGACAAAATGGCCTGAAAAGCAACGGAGGTAAAGTTGCAATAATTTAGGGAATTCCAAGGAGACATTGTTGAGGCATTGCCATTTGAGTTCAGTCCTAAGTGATATGAAGGAACCAACTAGTCAAGTCAGGCAAAGATCTGGACATTCCAAGGAAAGGAAATCACAAATATTAACGCCATGAAACATGAATAAATGCAGAGAGTTTGAATACGGACATCATAGAGACTGTGGTGTGGTAAAAAGTGATAAGGATGAAGGTTGAAAAGGAGGTGGTGGTCAAAAGGGTACCACTCTCTGAAAAGCTAGATAGCAGCCAGCATCCTTGAAACTCCCCTTCTCACCTGCTCTTCCAATCCACTGAGAACCCTCATACCTTAAGCCAAAAGTAAGCTCCAAATCAAGACTGACCAAGTGGCTGACAGAGGAATTGAGGACCATTTAGGGAATCCTCCCAAGGATACCCTTTCAACTTAAAAATAACTGTTTTGTCATTAAATTTAAAACCATGAGAGCTTTAATTTGAAGTCTGAGGATTATTTCATCTGTTTTGTTTAAAAAGGTAGTAAAGTGTTTTATAATAACTTGAATCTTTGAATTTTTTCTGTGGCTTTGTCTTCTCAAATATCCTTGGATTTCTGTAATTATAATTGTAAATTGTAACTTGTATCAGTGGGAAATTAATTGAGAAGATTTAACTAATTTTTCAGGTTCTAATTACATTTGTACACCTTCAGTAAGTCACTCGGAGGCTGTAGCTACTGTTTGAAAATTTTTACATCCTGTAGCATTGTTTGCACATATATGTCAATTGAGTATATTTGATGTGGATAGGACATTATGACATATTTTCTTTATCTTCCTTAAGTACCATCTCACATACAAAAACCTGTAGTTGGAATAGTGATAGGGTAAAAGCTGTTGACTAGTTGTATCATTTAGGATAAGTTTTGTCCATGAGTAGGAGACCCCAAATAATAGTGGATTAAACAAAATAGAAGGTTTTGTCTTGTGTAAAAGTCAAGAAGTAGTCAGTTAAAGGCTGGTGTTGTACTTCTGCTTCTTGAATCCTCAGGAACCTAGGTCCAGGCTGTCATCATTTTTAGGGGGAGGCCCTGGTCTTCATGGTACGAAGCTGTGACCAGAGCTCCATCCACTGCATCTACATTTCACATAGCAGAAAAAGAGCAGAAAAGAGAAGGGCAAAGAATGGTATCAGCTATCATTTAGGATAAATCCCCTGAAGGTTGTGTATGATACTTGCTCTTACTCATCGTGTGGTCAAAGCTATCTACAAAGGAAGCATAAAGATGTGTGCGTGTATGTTTTTTTTATTATTATTATGAGTTGTCATATGTCCAGCTAAAAACATTAGGGGTTCCTCTAACATGGAAGAAGGGGAATGAGTATTATTAATGAGGGGAAATTAGGAGTCTAAAACAAATGTACTTATGAAAAGTTTCCAGTACCTTTAGAAGTGTGTCAATCCAACAATAGTGAGGAAACCTGGATAAAGCTTTAAGTATTTCCTTCAGTATCTTTATATGTCTTAACTAGCTACATATTGTTTTTCAATAAATTAAGAGGGCACCTGAGTGGCTCAGATAGTTGAGCATCTGGTCAGCTCAGGTCATGATCTCAGGGTCGTGAGATTGAGCCCTGTGTCAGGCTCTGTGCTGAGCATTGAGCCTGCTTAATTGTCTCTCTCTGTCTCTCTCTCTTTCCTCCCTCCCCTCCTCACCCTTCCCTCTGCTCCTGCCACTTGTACATGTTCTGTCTCTCTCTCAAAAAAAAAAAAAAAAAAAAAAGTAAGTAAATAAATTAAGTAAGTAAAGAACATTCCATGGAAAACTCAAGATTCCCTCCCCCCCCCTCCCCGGGAAGAATAAAACAAATAGAATAAGAAACAGGCTTAAATAATTAATGAGAAGAAATGGAAAGAATATTGGAATCATGCTGTCATTTTTAGGGATGGCTCTAACTTTGTTAGCAATTTGAGAAGTCAATATTCTGCTCTATTTGATTTAAATAGAATAAATTTCTGTCTCCACTAAATAGCTCTGAAATTACTTAAATTGAGAATAGTAGTGATAGCAATTGTAGCAGCAGTAAAATTAGTACTAATAATATTGTATATTAAAAAAAAATACCTGTGTGGTTACTTTAAAAGCTAAATGAATTAATGTGTGTCAGGGCACTGGTTTTGCCATTTGAATTAAACATGGTAAATTAATACATGGGTAAATGGTTCGTTTTTTTTTTTTTTTTTTTTTTTTTACGATGTATTTATTTTAGGGAGAGAGTATATGCACAAGAGTGGGAGAAGGGACAGAGGGAGAAGGAGAGAATCCTCAAAAGGACACCCTTCTGAGTGCAGAGGACCCTGAGATCATGACCTGAGCCAAAATCAAGAGTCGGTTGCTGAACTGACTGAACCATCTAGGCGCTGCTTCATGGACAAATGTTCTAAAGATCCAAGCTGCATCCAGCTCAGGGATCTTTTGCCCAGAGACCTCTTCTGAATACCAGCCGTGGATGGCACAGCAGGTTTTAAACATCTGTTGCAGATCGGCCAGTGGTGTCTAGATTTTATTCTGCAGAGCATAACTCTATTTCCTTCCTTGCCAACACTTAAATTGAGATGTGCTCTGTGCTCAGATGCTCTGTGGCTGATAGAGAAGCAAATTCTCTGCTCTCAAGGTGCTTACAGTCTAAGATAGAAAAGCAAATAAGTAATCATCATAACAGTTGCTCAGTTGGACAGTTCTGTTTAAGACAGATGATGGTAATGGTGATGTGAAATTTCTGAAATCCAAAAAAAAAAAAATTCTGAAATCCAGGTGAAGAAATAGAGTAGATAAATTTCAGTGAATAAATGCTTTATTTTTCAGGCAAACTGACAATACATTGAATAATTTTATAACGAGTGTGTATGTGTGCTTTTGCTGATCTCTGAGTATCTATTTCCACTTTTCTTTGGTGACTACTCCTGTCTCCTAAAGGAAAAATATGTGAGGGGGAGCTAAGAAGGGAAATAGGCTGATTTATAGGACAATTAAAATGTGAATCAGTGAATTGCCTATAAGAGGCAGAAATATTTAGAAAACTGTAGCCATGCAAGTTGTTTTTTCTCCTGAGCTGTAAGATCACTATAGATTACTTTATTTCTGTTTTATAATGCATAATGCAATAGAGTGGCTTTAAATTATTGCTATATTAATTATCCATGGATGGTGGTATTTTGCATATAAATAAAAGTGTTTTTTACTATTAATGTATAACATAAAATCTTAGTTTCTGGTGTCAGTGCAAAAAAAGGAAACATTAAAATAAGACTGAGTTAAAATGAATGTATCAGTGGAGTTTGGAAAAATTGGGATTTGGAGCTTAATAAATTGTTAGATAAGTGGACACTTATGATTAGAACTTTTAGGAAAGAAGTATGAATAACATATTATCATTAGAACAGAGCCAGGGTTGGCAAATTACTGTCTGAGGGCCACATAGGGCCAGCTGCCATTTATAAATAAAGTTTTAACGGTACACAGCCGAGCCCCTTCATTTATATTATTGCCTGTGGTTGCACTTGCACTACAATGGCAGAGCTGACCTGTTGCACCAGTGATGGTCTTGCGTGCAAAGCCAAAATGTTTACTTTTTGCCTCTTTGCAGAGTAAGTTTGCTGATCCCTACGATTGTGTCACATGCTTGCTCCATCCAGCCCAAGGATCTTGATTCCTTCTGTTCCCTGTGTGTGTGTCTGTTAACAGCTTGCTCCCTGTTCTTCCCTTACCTTACTGGCTCTTGGTGTCATTCATTTCCTAGGGTGATGGTCATCTGCTGAGGGTTCCTCAGGGAAAAGCTCCAGAAAACTAATCTCAGTTAGCTTTTGAGTTTCCTGTATCCCTACTGCCCTTCCACTTCCCTACCGTATTGCCATTTAATTAACTCAGGACATTTCATATCTGACATTACATTTTTTGTTTGTTTTTCCCCCCACTAGGACATAGTATCTACAATGATGGAGATCTTCTCCGTCTACTTTATCAGCTGAGGTCTGGAGGGCCTCACTTGTAGTCCTTGTTGTCTGTTGACAGAATGGAGTAGGGTGGGAGCCCGGTCACTGTGGCAGCTATCTTGGATGTCCTTCCAAGGGCAGCAGCATTGGTGGTCTGACACTGGGGTCAGTATTGCCCTGGAGGTCATAGGGAATGCATGCGTTTGTGCTGCTGGTGGTGATGGCACAAGACAGAATTGCTTCTTAGGAAGTAGATTTCTCACTCTCCTGAGATACTTGCTTTGAAGGTTTCTGGATATCAAGAGATTTGGAGAGGATCCCACAGGCTTAGACATCAACCTTCCCTTTGTCACTTCCGGATTTACCTTACCTCTCACCTTTTTGAGATATGTTTGTGAGGGAATCTGAACTTGTGACATAAACTGAATGTCAGATTGGCTTCATCCTGTTGTCTCGCACTAACAAACTTAGCGTGGCTTTGTGCAAAACTCAGTTCATCTTGCTGATTAACTGACCTGAAATTGTATCCATTTGCTTAATTTTATTGCCTTCCAAGGTATTTTTTCCAGACAATAGACACTATTAAATATTTAATTCAGCGACGAGAGTTCTGTTTATGGAATATTTATTAGATGCTTTTACTGAAGGTTTTTTATCTTCAGTTTTGCAACTGATAAATCTTATGACAAAGAGCTTCAAATTGGCTGTACTTTATGTCATCATTCTTTTGAGAGAGGAAGCAAAACGTGACAGAGTGTTCATAAACTTGGCTGTGTAAATTAGATGTGACCTGAGACACTCTACTGGGTTCTTTTAACCTTACATACTAATAACCTGACCTTCCTAACTGCCCTTGAAAAAAGTTGCTTTGTTTTCCTCATCACACTTCTAAGGGAAAATAAAGCAGCTTACGCATCCTATTAATTGAAGATACTTGTAATATTTTGATGGATCATTTTGTTTATTTGTGCATTCTACAATATTTATTGAGCCTTTTCTTTGTGCTAGGCTATGCTGGCACTGGGGATGAAGTCATAGGCTCAATCAGTCATGAGGAATATAGTTCAATCTATTATGAGGCTTCCCTTTAGAACTCATTTTGCAATATAAGACAAGCAAAGTAAAACAGAGATTTAAAAGCTATTTATAGAAAATTACAAGAAATACAATGTAACAGTTTTGACTGTGAAAATTCCCACTTGAAACTGACTGACATTCTAAACCCCTCTTGAATTATTAGAACAAAAATGCCTAAAATGTTTGAGTAAAATATGTAAAGATGTAGTAACATTACGTGACTTTTCGTGAGCACTTATTGTCTGTTAGGTGCTTTATGAACATTATTTCTGTATCTTCAAAGTTGTTTTCATTTTGGGCAAACAGAGTCATGAACACATAGCTACTGTTTGACGGAGTATGGTCAAAAGTCTTACTCTGGGGCTTCAACACTTCTGACCACTCCCCACTGTCTCTGGTGTCTTTAAAGACAATGCAGTTTGCTTTTCAAAATTTTGAGAAATATCCGCGAATCAAAACAGTTAAAAACAGTTACAACCTACATTCAAGCTGACAAATACACATATGCACATGCATGTACATCATATCCTGGATTCACCCAAGATACTTTATTTCAGTGATTCTAGAGTGAAGCAAACACAGGAAAATGTATTTTTAATCAAAGCAACAAATCCTTCTGATGTACTTTTAGATCTAAACATTTAATCTGTCTTATCCAAAGGTGAGTTTTGTCCTTCCACTTTCTTTTCATGAAGTTAGCTTTTCTGTCGATCACTGAGTTTCTTTCTTCAGTCCCAAGGAATGAGACTTCTCCAATAGCCTTCTGCTTTGTGTGGTCAGATTACTTACTTTTGGATTTATTTTCAAAAAAAAAAAAAAAAAAAGAAAGGAAAATAGAAAGTTTTATTTTCCAGTCCTGTTTCTCATGGATTAGATACACTGCCTCTTCTGCTCTACTAATTACAGCAGGAATTTCATTGTTTTCACATTTTACCAGTGAGTCAGTTGTAATGTCAACACTTACACATCCACCAGGAAGTCCTACAATTATATGCTGAAGTGATCCAGAATTGAATGGTTCATCTACATTTGCAAAAACACTAGCATATTTTTATGAGTTAATTTTGGAAAATTGAATTAGAAAATTTGCAATTAATGACATGGTATAATGAGAGAGACTTTTACTACCATATATTAATGTGTTTTTGAACCTCATATAAATTGAATCATCACTGTATACCTGATTGTACCTGGCTTCATTTACTTATCACTTTGTGAGGGTCATTCATCTTGTTGCATGGGTCAAGGTTTTGCCTTATTTCTAAGTGGTGTTCTGTTGTAAGAATATACCACAATTTGCCCATTCTATTTATGGATTTTGGGGCTTCTAGTTTTGTGCTATTATGAATATAGCTGTTAGAAATATTCTTGTACATATATTTTGGTAGATACAGGTATTAATTTCCTCTTGGACTTATACCTAGGAGTGGAATAGACATTGTTTTGCTCTAATAGATAGAGCCAAGCAGTCATGAAAAATGGTATGAAGTACATTCCTATCGAGTAAAGAACAAACTCCCACCCGTGATGCTTCATTGTTCTAGTTGTTGCATATTATTGCCAGTACTTTGTATTATCAGACTTTATATATTCTAAAAATTCTGACAAACATGTAATTGTTTCTCATTGTGGTTTTAATTTTCATTTTCCTAACATGGTCTCTTCTTTGTAATGGCTAGGTGATCCTCCAAAGAAGAATGTTCCATATTTTATTGAGCCAATCATCTGATAGGCTGTGAGGCTGTTTTAATATATTCCTCTTACAAACCATATTTTCTCTATAGGTGTACCATAATAAGGCTCACAACTTGAAACACTGGTTCAAAAGTTACCTTTATGTTAAAATTTTAATAGCTATAGTTCTCCAAAGAAGTTGTCCCCATTTTATACAACTGTCATCAATGTATGAAAATACCCTTTCTCATACCCTGTACACCTATGCCTAATATAAAAGACTTAAAAATTTAAAAAATTTTTTGTCAATTTTATCAGTGAAAAGTGAGAGCTTCGGAAAGTTTCATTTTGATCCCTTTTACTGAACGATGTGATAGTTACTTTTTCATGTTTAGAAGCTGTTTGAACCTCATTGCCTATGAGTGCCTGGTCATATCCTTTGCCTAATTTTTCTATCAGATTGTTGGTGTCTCTGTTTTTGATTATAGAAACTCCTAATATATTTAAAATAGATACCTTTGGTGTATAAGTGGCAAACATCCTTTTCCCTATGAGAAATATTTTAAAGAAAAAATATCCTCCCCAAAAAAGAATCTTCTACAACTTTATAAAACATAAAACTATGCTTTGCTTGTTTACATGTAACAATGGCAGTAGCCCATTTCATAGTTTATAAAGTGCATGTTTACATGACTTTTGTCTGTTTTCTCTTTGTTGAATAGATTAGAAAACATTTTTAGTGATTTGACCAAGATTGCATGCCAGCCTGAGGGAGAACCTATATAATACATTTTATTTCAAATGTATTATAATTTCTCCCAGACTTGGTCTTACTCTAGGCTTTGGCCACCTGGTCAGGCTTCAAAGCCTTATTTTTATCGCTGACTCCATTAGTTTCTGTTCATACACACTTTCCATACAGTAAGAAGGGAGGAATGGATTGAGATATAGAAGAAAAACATGAATCACTCAGATCTCTTATGATTTCTTATTGGAGAGTAATTAGAAGGCCATACATACTGAAAAGTTGGGATCAATTAAGTATGCAAAAACGGGGAATTAAATGAGTAGAGGGGTGTGTGTGTGTGTAGAGTGTGTGTGTGCAATGGAGTACCATTTACACATTTGAACTGTTGTAGAAATATATTAATCCAAGTTTGAAAGTATTGATAATATACTGTTCTGAGGCAACTATATGAAGTACCATGGATATGATTGAATTACACAAAAGTGTCAGTATATAATAAGACCAAGTACTTCCTATTTGCTGGACATTATTTTAAAATTTATTCATGGTAACTTGCTTAATTTGCACCATAATGCTGAGATAGGTACTGTCTGCATAGAGGAACATAAGTTGCCCAAGGTCACAGTTTGGAAGCTCTGACCCTGAGATGCAGAGACAAATTATTCAAGATGAGAGGGAGAATGGAAGGAAGGAATGAAGGAAAGAGGGAAGGAAGGAAGGAGCAGGGAAGAAACAACAGTTGTTATCTCTGAGGGGTGAAATTGAGGGTGAATTTTGTTTTCTTTTGCTTCTCTACATTTTCTCCTTATTTATGATTCTCTCTCTCTCTCTCTCTCTCTCTTTTTACAATGCACATGGCTTAGAATAAAGTAAAAATTATAATATACCTGGGAAAGACTTGAAGGGCAAAAATTGTTTTCCTGTGAGTTTTTAGCCCATTCCCCCCAAAAAATACTGATGTGCTAAGGATACAGACAGCCGATTGAAATAGGCAAAACCTTGGTAACCTTTGAGGGGACATAATGTACAAAGGCTGAAAGTTTTGTGGTTCCTCAGTGGTCCCACAATATTATTACCTTGGACAGAAGATTCCTGCCCATGGCCATACACAGGCCCCGATGTTACATTGGAAAAGATCCTGTCCTCTGATGCCCAAGCTTTATTTGCTCTAATGATCCATGCTTTGTATTAGCGTCTTCATTTCATTGTGGAAATGAGCTTCAAACAAAGTGGCCAAGAGTGAGGACAGCTGTCCCTCCTGCTGGTTTGAAGACTCTGTGATACAGAAGAGTTGAGCATGGCTATCTTGGTACAGGGAAAGTGGGAGGGAGTTCTAAGTGATGTTAAAAATGAGGAGGGAGGATATTTTCCCGGGCCCTTCTATCAGATAATTACCAGGTGGTTTTCTTTACTGTGTTTTCTCAGTTCCCACAGCTTCAGAAATGTCTATCATCCAAGTTGAATGTATGATATATTCCAAAGGGAAATGGGGGTGGTTGTTTTTGGTTACCAGTTGGCATTTGAATGCCAGTGGTTTTGTCTCCGTGCTTCATCTTAGCTGTCTCAACTGACCAGCCATTTGGGAGATTTTGAATTTTTGTGAAAGAATTTTAAGGAAAAGATTTGAAGATGCATCCTATTAATTTTAATTGAGAATAAACAAGTTGAATTTTCTCCACTGTGGTTTTTAGTAAATAAGAAATCATCAAGCTCATACAGTCCCATTCACCCAAGATAGACAAGTCTATATTTTATTAAAGGAAAACAGAGCTTGCATTTAGAGCTAATTAGTAATGAGACAAATACCCTGAAGTTGCTTAGGAAGTGTACATGAGGAAATAAGATATCTGAAGGCAATTACAGAGTTGGGCTTCAAAATTACTTTTACGAAAAGGAACATTTGTCATTTTTGTTTAAAATCTTGATTTATCACATTCTGAGCAGAGCTTGAAATGTTGTGTTTTTATTTTACCTAACAGAATGCGTTGCCTGCAGGCAAACAGAATGTTGGATTAAAACTTTTAATACTCTGGGGCAAAATCTGCTGCTTTTAATAAGAGACAAAGGCTCATTTGGATCTTTCCGTCATTATACAAACAAACTCGGCTTCCGTTTATCATGTTCATTGCTTTAATTCCGGGTGCGTGGCACTGGGGAGGGAGGTGGTTGCCAGGGCACACATGGCCTGCAATGAGTGATAAATCTGAGATCTGTCAACAGAGGCACTAGCTCTCACAGGTAATTGTCTAATTCCATCTTCTTTCATCTGTAGCCAAGAAGATTCCAAATGGATATTGTTGACAAATGTATCCCTTTATGCAAATGGCTTCAAAGAAAAATGAAGTGGAACTTGACACAAATAGGTAGTATCAGTGAGGTCATATGTCCTAAAAAAGGTAATTCTTGGCACTGTGCTAAGCACTCCATATGTATAAATATATTTAGTCCTTATGGTAACCTTTTGATTCAAATATGGTTGCTATTCTGTTTGACCCATAAGGAAATCACAGATCCAGAGAGGTCAGATAAGTGGCCTGGCCAAGGTAGCAGAGATGGACTTTTATCTCAAGAATCTGACTCTAGAAGCCAGGTGATCCAACAGTAAGCCACGCTGCTTTCTAATTACAGCAGATCCTAAGACATGGGCCTTTCCCTTCTGGTAGGAGGAGCAGAGGAGGAGCCAGCTTCTTAAATGGGAATGTCACCCATGTAGGTGTAGTCAGGAAGTGGGTTGTTCCAGGTGTGAGGGGAGCTGGCAATAGTCATGCCACAGAGATGTGACAGTCCTATTTATAAAAGAAACACGCCACAGAGATGTGACAATCCTTCTATTTGTAAAAGAAAAATAATGTCGATGCATATTTAATTGTATCTGTGTTTCTTCTCAAAGATCCCCATGTAGCCTCTCATTTATCAGAACAAGATAGCCTTAAGGTAAAGATTGGCAACTGCAGCAGAGTAACTGGGATATAATCTTGCCCTTGCTCATCATCTATGTAACTGAAAACCTGTGCAAATATTGGAACCTCTCTTAGGGTTGATTTCTCCATCTCCATAATGGGCATAATTACTACCACTTTATAGGTTTACTGTAAGGATTTTGAGGAGATATTTGTGAAGAATTGCACGAAGGGCTCTACAGTCTTGAAAAAGTAATAGTGCAGTCTTCATCACTAGAATCATCCTGTTATCACTCTGGCAGTAGGTGCAGTACATGGGTGCTGTATGTTTGTGACATGCATGTGAGTCTTTCACCATGACCGGGATTTGAATTTAAGAAACAGGGATAGTTGTGATTACTAAGCTACATGTATTCATACAGAGTGAAGTAGAGAGTTGAAGCATTTTCAGAAATAATTTAGCCCCTGAATAATTTGAGTCAATATTTTCAATCTTTAGAAACTCTGAGGTAAAATACTTTTGCTTTTGTGATAAATGTTTATTTAACACCTATCGTGAACTAGGCATTGTGTCCACCGTGGCCAAGGCAAAGATAGGCTCAGTTCTCCATGAGTTCATATTCATGGAGCAAAAGCAGCAATACCAATCCATCCATCTGTTCATCCATCCAGCTATTCATCCATCCATCTATTCATTCAGTCATCCATCCATTAACTAATAAATAATATGAAATAACATATATGTGGCAATAAAAATACTTGGCATCTGTGAAGACTCTAAGATTATATCTGAATAAGATTTAAGCATTAATGGAAGTTCCTGAGGGTTTCAACTGGGAGAAGACTAATATTTATACGTTCCTGTATTTATTTAGCATGTCTTAGTAAGCTACCTACTTTGCACCAGGCCTGGTGCTGGGGTGCTCAGGCTATCCTGGTAAACAAGCCCAGAGATGCTACTGATTTCATGGCACTACTAGTTGATTTGGAAAACACATTGGATTTGCATTGTAGATGGTTTTATGGCCACAGTGTAAATAACAGAGTGGAGTAGCAAAACCATGGAATATCAGGAGGAAGGAGATAATTGCAATAGGGCCAACTGCTATTTTACAAGGACCTGAAGTAAGGTAGGGAGAAATATTGATCTGAATTATCCACAAAAGTGCATCCGATTGTGGTTTCATATTTTCCTGTTAATCTATATGCTACCCACACGGTATTCATTTAATGAGAAGAGGTAAAATATAGGAGAAGTGTTTTCTTATCTTCCTGAATATTCAAATTCGTGGTTATTTCCAAATGGTGTTGCTCAGATGGATGGAAATGGAAATAGAACCAACTCCAATAACGTAGAGTGGATGGATCTTAAAAAATGAAACAGTGAATAATTGTCATGAAAATGACAGCCTGGGATGCACACAAAAGGAACAAATTCTAATTTCGGGTTGTGCAGTCAGGCAACAGAGCTAAGCAGAAATGAAAGGCTTTGTAAAAATCTCATGTCATAGTCTAATTTTGCACGTAAAACATCCACCCACTGTAAGAACAGATAAAAGTGCTTAACCTTCGCAAATCTGTATCTAAGAACTTTTCTGTGAGGTTCTGATAAGATGTAGGAACTCGACTATCAGGCCACTAGAAATTAGCCTGCTTGCTTGTGATGCTCAATACTTTAAAACCGTGCATTGAATTTAGCAAACAACTACTGAGAATCTAGCACAGGGAGGGAGCCTTGGCTAGTTCAAAGTTGAGTAAGACTTGGTTTGTTTTCCTGAATCTATGGTGATACAAATCACAAATGTGCAATACCACAGCAGGAAAGAGTATGGACCTTGCAGTAAGACATCCCTGGGTTCAAACACCAGCCTTTCACTTAACATCAGTGTCCATAAGGGCAATACCTACCTCACCAAGAATTCTCAGATATGCCAAGTCTTTAATGAGAATCATCTTAGTATTGTATTGGTTTTGCATGCCACGCAACAAATAACCACAAACTCAGCAGCTTAAATCCACATTTTTATTTATTTATTTATTTATTTAGGTTCCAGAGTGCTTTAATGGGGAGTGCTCCCGGGCGAGGTTCCATGACTCAGAGAGGTGGCCTGAGTCAGGGAAGTCGCCCACATTCTTTTATTAACTTGTAGTGTCAGAGGGTCAGAACACTGGGCATGGCTTCGCTGGGTCTTTCCCTCAGGCTGCCCAGAGGCTGGAATGCAGGTGCCAGCTGGGCTCTGCTTCTTTCTGGAGCTTGAGGTCCTCTTCCAAGGTACCATCGTTGCTGGGAGAATTGGTTCCTTGTGGTTGTAGGGCTGAGAGCTCAGGAGATTTCTGGACAGTGGTCAGCTGAGACCTGTGAGCACCTCCTGGGCCATGTGGCAGCTTCTAGTTCCAAAGTCAGGTGGAGAAGCTCTCTGACCACTAGATCCTCTTTTAAAGGAGTTGCCTGCTAATCTCCCCTTTGATGAATTTAAAGTCAGCTGATTAGGGATTTTAATTACATCTGCAAAACCACTTCTCCTTTGCCGTATTCTGTTGGTCAGAAGGAAGTTACGGGTCTAGCCCACATTCAGGGAGGGGGGATTATCATAGGACCAGGAATCACAGAGTGTGTCTGAGAAGTCTACTTCCTGCAAGTACCTCACTGATGTTCTCTCTAGAATTAAATGACGCAGTACATGCAATGCTTAGGATTTGGGTGGGCGGCACATTGCCAGTGTATCAGATCGTTGTGGTCACCTGCAGAGGCTGATGACCCCCCCACCCCAAGTTTGGTTCGGATCGCAAGGTTGAGGATGCCACACACACGCACTGAGGGGATAAGGGAGGGTTTATTATGGATATAATTGAGGCTCAGAGAGAGGAAGGTAGGCTCCTCACACAGGTCTGGAAGGTCTGAGAGAGCTTGGGAAAAAGACTGGCCTCAGCTTTTATCATGGTTGGGGGTGGGACCAGAGGGATGACTCCCATGCACACATGGTTTGAATCTCCAGCCAGTGCCGAAGGTGGGAGCACCCAGATTTCTTCTCAGTTTGTCTAGATATGTGGGCATAAGGGGAAGGGGGGAGGCGAGGCGAGCCTTTGAAACTATAAACAGTTAAACATCAGAAAACCCCAGATCAACTAATATAACATCCTATGTCAACTAGACTTCAATAATTAAAAAAAAAAAAATTGAAGGAGAAAAGGTACAACAACAAGTGGAATCAGACTCATAGTTACCCTTGTGTAAAAGCTGTCCTTAGGTTACCAGGTGGAGAGTTGGTGTGACAGCTCTGCGGGGTGAGGTGTGATGCACTTTCCTTGTCTTCTTCTCGTTCCATCCTCAGTGCTGTCCTCACTACTTCAACATGAGGATCACCATGCGATTCCGATGGCTCCCACGTCTTTTGTCTCTTTGTCTATGTCACAGGAAAGAGGAAAAGAGAAAAGGTGGGAAGAGTGGTTTTCCCCTGTTGCCTGCCCCTCACGTAAAATACTTCCTGGAAGTTCCTGCAGGTAACTTCTGCTTGCACCTCTCTGCATGGCCATGGGTTATCAGGATGGGCGAGGAGCCCCAAGGGAGAATGGGAGTCTGTTTTTCACCAAGCTCAGGGCCAGCCCTCAGGATGAAGGAGTTTGGTGAGAGGAGGACCTCTCTTCTTTAAATGCCACTTACCTAGCTCAGTGACCAGCTTTTTCTAGAATTGTCATGTATATTAAGAACACTCATATATATATTTTTTCTTTTCAAAGAAACTTCTAACTTTGGAGCAATTTTAGATTTCCAAAAAGAGTTACAGACGATAAGGAGAGTTCCATTAACCCCATTAACTGTTTCACTTCCCTTCACTGTTACCATCTCCCAGGATTAGGGGGCCCTCTGTGAAAACGAAAAAATTGGCATTGGCGCGTTACTATCCACCAAACTCCAGCCTCCGCTGCAGGTTCACCAGCATTTCCACCAATGCCTTGTTCCTTTCCCAGGACGACATCCACTGCTCCCACATTACATCAAGTCGTCACGTGTCCTTACTCTCCTCTGGCAGGAGATGATTTCTCAGAGTTTCCTTTGTGTTTCTTTTTTCAAATGACCTTGGTGGTTTTGAGGAATATTGGCCAGTTATTTTGCAGACTGCCTTTCAGTTGAGACTTTTCTGATGCTTTCCCATGATTGGAGTTTGGAGGAAGGATACCACAGACATGAAAAGCCTTTCTTGTCACATCACTTGAGAGGGCAGACGATATCCACATGATGTCACGGTCAAGTCCTCCTTCATCTCTGACTTGGCAAGGTGGGGTTTTTCAGGTTTCTAAAATTACTTCGCTTCCCCCTATCCATACAATTTTTTGGAAGTGGATCATTGAGTCCAGTCCATGGCCCAGTGCTTGGGTGTGACAGGAAGGAATTAAGCTTTCTCTATTTATCTGTATTATTCAGAATTCTTCACTAAAAAATATTTATCTCCTCCCTCACTTCTGTAGTCAGTCATTAATTTACATGAGTTCAGACTTGTATATTTATTTATATGTCAGTTGTAATCAATACTATATTGTTTATTTTGTTCAGATTATTTTGACTTTGGCCACTGGGAGCTCCTTTAGACAGCCCCCCTGACCTTTTGACGTACCCCCATCCTTTGGATTTTTGAGCCTTTCCTTAATTTCTGTCACTGATGGATGCTGCTGGCTCATCTTGTATGTTTCCGGATCCTAGTCCAAGAACCATCCATTTCTTCAAGGATCCCTGGTTCCTTTTACTGGAGAATATTAAAAACCCTGGGTGCGCACATTACATTTTAGAAATGTCAGCTGAATAGTGACATGATAGCATATAAACAAATTTCTATAAAACTATGAAAATGATTATCAGTGGAGAGTTACAGTGTAATCGCACGAAATGTGCTTTGTGAATGGCGTCAAGTTTGCACATCATTTCACTTTATCCTCCCACGGTCCCCCAATTTATGCATGAGTCAGTGGCGACTAAGACAGTCACATCCCTCGCACATGTGACACAACTGCTGAGTGGCAGAGATGATTCAAGCCGTATTTCCCAGATCTTTCTCTTTTCTGTCATAACATGCTACCTTCCCAAGGGACCTTTTTTTTTAAAGACTTGATTCCAAGGATTTACTTTTTTTCTCTTGTTTAATTGATGAGTCCACAAAAATTATTTATCTCTACCTATTAGATACTGCCATCGGCACAGAGAATGGGCAGAAAAGTTCCCAGCAACCACGTAGTTTATAGTGTTGTGCAGAAGAAAGCCAATAATTAAGTGAGAGAGTAAGTAAATAAATAATTTCAGAGTGCATTTAACACTCTGCAGAAAATAAAATGTACCTAAGAGTGAATGAGGAAGAGGGGGATGTTAGGACATTAGCCATGTGTGCATCAGCACACAGCTCATATGAGGAAGTCAGGTATAAAATGGAGCAAGGGCAGAAAGAGGGCAGACTTTACTAGAATGGGCTTGGCATGTTTTGTGAAATTGAATGAAGATGACATGTGACTGACACAATTGTGGAGACTGAGGTATCATACAGAAAAAGTATAAAGTCAGAGTTAGGCAGAGGCCAGATAATAAAGGGTCTCATATGGTATGTCAAGGAAGTTATATTTGGTCTTATATATTTGTTTTCCTCACAATAGTGGAAAACATTGGAATAGTTTTGGCAGGAGAGTAGTTGGCCTGATTTGAATTTGAAAACTTTAATTCTTGTAGTTATGTGGAAAATATATGCCATGTACTTCATCGAAGTTAAGGCACCATTGATTGTAATATCTCCCTCTACTCTTGTTTTTGCGATGTTAAAATTTGAAAGAAAAAAAAAAAAAGAAGAACCAGTGCAATTTTAAAGTGCCATCCTGGCTGTGAGATGGATCCCAATTTCAGAGGTGTTGAAATATGAAAAAATGTACATCTTAGAATGCATGAAATACATAACCAGTTGACAAGAGCATAAGCAGGAGGCAAATAGGAGGTGATCACAGTCATGCAGGTGGGACCTGTTGGTGGACTAGGCTGGCACCATTGAGATGGAGGTGATTGACCAGCTTTTGAGTGGAGTTGGAGGTAGAAAGGGCAGGGCTCACTAACAAATGAGATATGGGGATAATGAGATATGAGATATGAGATTTTTCTATTTGAAACAGGAGGGTGGGTGATGACACCTTTACTGAGATAGAAAAGAACATTTGAAAGCGTCTTCAAACAAGATTATTAGCACATGATGAGTAAGGAAATCTGGACTCAGTAGACATGAGTGAGAGCCTATGACATTGACTTAGGAGTCATCCACACGCGGTAGTTAAAGTCATGGAGCTGGATAAGGGAAACATACAGAAAAAAGCCTATTGAAGACCATAGAAATAAGTCTTGGCCAGAGTAGGGGGAAGCAGCCCAAGAGTATGCAGAAGAGGAGCCAATGTGGTAAATGGCCATTGGTTACATTTGGCATCACAAAGGGCCAAGAACTGGAAGAGTGTGCAGTGCAGCTGATTAGGTGGCTTGTAGTTGAGAAGTTGAGTTTGTTGGAGAAAGAGTACTGACTCATGGTTTTGCATGATGGAGACCACCGATGATACTCTAGGCTTCTGCCACGTGGTAATATGTTGATTTACTACACACTGGATGAGAGCGTACAAGCCTTTCAGGAATTAGTAATGCTCACTATCAACTTTGCTCATACTTTCCTCCACCTAACCTTTCTTACTTTTATAACTCAAGACTTGCTGTGAGATAAAGAGTACTTGCAACTTTATTTTTATTTCTTAAAAGATTGTATTTATCAATTTGAGAGAGAAAGAGAGTGCAAGTATGAGTTGGGAAGGGGCAGAGAGAAAGGGAGAGAGAATCCTGAAGCATACTCCCCGCTGAGCAGGGAGCCCCATGCACACCCTTATCCCAGAACCCTGGGATCGTGGCCTGAGCCAAACTCGCCAGTCGGCTGTGTTACTAAGCCACCAAGGTACCCCCACAGCTTTATTTTTAAAAAATACTGTCAGTGGGGTACGTGGGTGGCTCAGTCAGTGAAGCAGTCCACTCATGATTTTGGCTCAGGTCATGATGTTGGGGTCCTGGGACTGAGCCCACGTGGGGCTCCCTGTTCAGCAGGAGTCTGCTTCAGGATTCTCTCTCACTCTCTTTCTTTCTCTCAAATAAATAAATAAAATATTTTTAAAAATGATGTCAATGGCACATTTCTAATTAATGAATTCTGAAATTATTTGATAAAAATGATAAAGTTTACAATATTAAAATCCGGACTTACATTACATACACATTATTTATGCTTCTATGTAGTCAATAACCTTTTTTTTTTTTTTTTTGTCCTGAATATATTTGCAGGAGTCTTCAAATGTCTAGCATAACGATTTCCTTTCGAAAATTAACCACACTCTGAGTGCTTTGAGTTTGGCTAATTATGACAAATTTCTTTATTGGCCATTTTCTGAGTATTTTAAGCTTGCCTAATTATGAGCTATTCCTTATTATGGATTCTAACACAGATACTATCATCTTGAAAAGAGAGCTTTAACCAAGTTCTTTGTTACGGGGAGATAAATGTTTTCAAAGTGGTGCTCACTTCCCTTGAACATCAACCATATTGTAGGAATATTTGCAAGGTAAAAAAACCTATTGGGGTGGGTTTATTAAAACTCTTTAATCTATATTTTTGATAACTCTTAGTATTAGAATAGGTTCAGATATGCAGAAAAATTGTGAAGATAGTACAGAGTTCCTGCTCACCAGTTTCCCTTACTATGGACACCTGACATTATTGGTATGTAACATTTGTCACAATTAACAAACCAATATAATTAATACATTATTATTAAACAAAGTTCACAGTTTATTCCTATTTCTTTAGTTTTTAACCTAATATCCTTTTTTTTTCTTTCCTGTTCCAAAATAGCCAATCCAAGATATCACATTACATTCAGTTGTAATGTCCTTTAAGTCCCTCTTGGCTTTCATTGTTTCTCAGATTTTTCCATGTTCTTGATGACATGGACATTTTTGAGTTCTACTGTTCCAGTATTTGGTAAGATGTCCCTTCATTTAGGTTTGGTAGGATGTTCCTTCATTTAGGTTTGTATGTAGTTTTTGTCATGATTATACTGGAGCTTGGGATTCTGCAGGAAGAGGTAAATATCATTCTTGTCCCATGAAATGAAGATCCATTCTGTCACATGATGAATGACTGTTAATGTCCACCCTGATCACCTGGCTGAGGCTGTGTTTGTCTGAACTGTCTAGTTTTTCACTCTCCCCGCCCCCTTTTCCTCTTTGGAGAGAAGTCGCTGATGCCAGCCCATACTTAATTAGTAGGGAGAGATACTCCACCTCACTGAGGAGTTTCTCCAGTCATTATTTGGAAATCTTCTGCATGGGAGATTTATCTCTTCGTCTCTTGTTTGATTGTTTGTTCATTCAGGGTTCAGTCAGTCAATAATTTATATCAGTACAGACTCATGGATGTAAAATGGCACGAGAATCCAAGATCTGGTTGCGAGATGTACATTGCTACAGGAATGTCATTTCTTCTAGGTGATCTCAGCAGACAGAAAGGAAATCTAACTTGCATTTATAGAAGATGTATAAATATTTCTGCATATAACATCTGTAGATAGATTACACTAAGCCTGAGTTCATACTGATGTCTTCAACTATAATGCATTTCTACATTGTTTATTCCATCCTCCCCACTTTGCTTATTTGTACATTCCACCCCAACAATGAGAAGCCTGGCTCCTGTCACCCACCACCCATTTACCTAACTGTCCAATTCCAGTTTACATGTATAGTGGTTTTAGAATTTTAAATATATTTTTTAGAATTTTTAATATTAAAACTCTTTCGATATATAGTTATTTCAACCTGTGCATCAAATAACAGTCTAGGAGGAAATTCTGGTACTATGGTTAATCCGTAAACCAATGAGCATACATATTGGAGGGGAGTCAATAAGAAGTTAATTTTTTTGTTTTAATTTTTATGTTCAGTAATGTAACTTATGTATATAGTTTTAAAAAGTGGTAAGTATGTAAATAGTCTGGGCAACTGCTCCCGGACTTCATCTGCAACAACATGTCCTTCTGCCCCATGACCTTTGAATTGAAATACCGGCTCTTTCTAGGTCTTTTGCACCATTGACCCACCCTGCAAATTTGGAACTTAACAGCCTCCCTAACTGCATGAGAATTCCTTATAATAAATCTCTTATATATGAATACACACACACACATTATATTGTTTCTGTTGCTCTGGAGGATCATAACTAATAGATAGAGCCTCTGCTCTGCAATCCTCTTCTATGAGCCACCACTCTTATTTTGCTAAAAAACAATCCATCTGCTATGGGCTTTTAAATTTGCAGGATTTCCACCAACATTATCACAGTCTTACTAATGTGTACACCTTCTTTTCTATCTCAGTAAGATAAAAAAGGAAGCCACCTATAGATTTATTCATTCACGGATATTAATTCTGCTGACTTTTATTCTCTCCCTGCCCCTGCCTGAGTCAAGGGAGATTCCCCTCAGAGTTGTTCACTGAGCTCTTTCACTTGTTATTTGAATTTAAATAGCCAGCTCTTCTATTGTTACCTTTATACGTACAGAGTTACCTTCTTGAAAAATGACCATCTAATTTAATAATTTAGATTTTATACATCTAATTGAGAATGTTGTAGACCCTGAAGGCTTGAGAAATTTGGTCTTGATTTGTCCAAATGCAGTAGCATAATCTACAGTTCTCAGGACACTAGAATAAGAAAAAAAGTCCATGGAAGTGATCAGTTTGTGTCACTCGGGAAACAGTGAAGCTGGCCCGTGAATGATCAGCTCCAGTAAATGCTTTGGCATTATCTCCTTCCAAGATGCTGATGTACAGCCAGTGGTATAGTAGAGAAAAATAACTACAGAAATAGATTTTGTTATTATACTTCTGCGGAATGATACCATCTGATACAATTAATAGTAATGCTTGAATGTAAACTTTATTAATCTTGGTTGAGCTTTTGGACTGGATACTTCTTTTTTGTGGGTGGGGTGGAGAAAGGAGGGACAGCAGGGAGAGATGGAGGGAGGGAAAGATTTGCAAACAAAGGGAGGTACACACAGAGGTTCATTTGACACAGACTCTTTGTGACATTTGTCTAGTTTTAGTGTTATTCTTATGGGAACATCTATTAAAAATTATGTTGAACTCAAATACAATTTAAGTTAAACTTAAGTTTCTTTTTTCTTTTCTTTTCTTTTTTTTTGAATTGAGTAATGACAACTAAAACACTTCCACTAAAATAGTTACTATTCCTTTGGGAAGTCAGTGTTCAGAAACACATTTGTGTATTTTTCCCACCTACCTATTTGGGGGAGTAAGGCAGCAACCAAAGAATAGAAAAGATTGTTCTTTGAAAATGTACTCTACGTCCATTTTCCTACAGGAAATTGTGAGAGCTTATGACCAATTTCTGATTACTTATGAAAAAGCCCCTCTTTTAACTTCATGCTAAAGTCTTTAATCGTTTTCACAGGCAACTTGAAATTGTGTGTTCCGAGAAGCTGGAGGTTACAACTTATTTTGTTTTGTTTTCCCATTTACCTCTCATCAGTAATGTGTCATGTATTTCCCTGCTAAGATATTTCCAATCTCTGAGCATTCGTTTAAAGATTTTAAGGATCAAAATAATCAAAGGAACATTTTATGTTACTGTGATATCGTTTACATTGCAAGGGGCTGGTGCAAGGTCATGTGCCCTGTGCTGGGGTGTCTGTCTACTGGCTGTTGAATGCTGAGAGCTTTCAACTTAATCAGAAAGTTGGCATGTTGAAGACATACTTGGGGAGGGTGAGAGGGCAAGGGAGCATGAACATTAAATGGCAACAGGTTTAAACAATCACTAATTAGAACGCAACAGATGCCAGAGGTTGGGGTGAGTGTGGCAGGGCATGATTTATTTGTACTATGAAAATTAATCGGGATCTGAATGTACAAAATCTTGTATTGCCTCTCCCATTTGGGTCCTAATTGCTAACCCAGTATCACTGTGGTTAAAGGTTATTATCAAATTAATTTTAAATCAAAAAAAAAAAATAAGATTTTTGACATTTGGGTTTCGTTAATACCGTTGCAAGAAATCGGGAAGGACAGACTGGGTTCTCAGATGGCTGGTGGCTTGTGAAACACAAACGCCTCTGAGGGTTTTGTAGGACTGGAGTAACCACCTCACATGGGTTAAGTTTTGCATTTTTCTTTCACATTTTGATTTGTCTGAAAGAAGTGAAGGTATTCTTTAGTCATCATATTGGGATTTTCTAAGAAATGTCAGTTTTTGGCATTCTGTTCATTATCTATCATAAGTAAGTAAGACATCATCATAGACCACTTTCCCTCCAATTCATAGGTTTCTCTGAAAATGCCCTTTCTGTCCTCTTCCCTCAAATGAAATACTTACTCCTTTCTTACTGTCTTTCTTTTCTTTGTCTGTGTAGGAGAGTTGTCTTTTCTCTCCCACAATGGTGAATCCATTTTCTCTTTTGTTATTCGAAAGTTAATTTTTCTTATCCTTTGTCCCCAAAATGAATAATTCTCCCTTTAAGCCCCCAATAAAGTGTATTTGTGCATATGCTCCTCATAGTGAATTTCTTTTATTCCTTGCTTCCTGAAGTGTATTTTTTCCTGTCTGCTTTTTATACTCACAGGTAGCATTTCTTCCCTTTGTCTTCTGATTCCCCAAATTTACGACTCTTAAAATGATTTTTTTCATTTTTTCTGATAAATTGAAGAAGCAATATCAGAATCTAAAGTTATAAAAGTAATATTCTCATCAGTGTCTTCTTTGAGAAATTTCTGCAAATAATTACTTTTCTGCACAGTTACTGGGTGGGCCCATTTTTTCTCTACCTAGGACTCTTAAATTTACATTTCTAAGGTAAATGCATCTGTATGTTTAATAAGCATAAAAGTTTTTTTATTTTACAAACATTGAAAACATCCTCTTTTCAAGTATAATTCTTAAACTTACAAGATATTGCCAATGAATTTGTAATGGCTGAATGTATGGCAAACCTGTTTTTTGAGGCTTCCTGGGATGTTACAGCTTTGCTTTGATTTTCTCTGGTTTACATGGTAATGACTGGTTTACATGGTAGTTAACAGCATAACTGTCCCGCCTGGCTTCCTTACTGTTATGCATAGTATTTATTCATTCATCCAGTAATTATTGAGCACCCCTTACATGCCAGACACCTCCCTGGGGGCTGGCATAAGTGGTTAACTATGGTGATCTGGGTCTACTCCCATGGGGCTAACAGTTATTTAGGGGAACAGTATTGAAATAAATCAACCAATATGTATCCATGCACCTGAACACACCCTGATTGTCCGTTGGAGGGTGATGTGAGCCCTTTGACCTTTGATAGCTATTGATTTTCTTTCTCTCTCATAAACAGTAGTAATTCCTTCTGCCACTTAGTGAGAGGGTACTATGTGCCAGGGACTTCATTCAGTCTTTTAATTGCATCATCTCATCTGATCCCCCAGATGCCCATCAATGGGCTATTATTATGTGTATTTTACACATGTGGAAACTGAGTTGTGGAATGGCTATCATTTAGCGAGTAAACTGGAGTCAAAATATATCTAGGGGTTTGATGCCTACATCTGAAGCAGTTCACATGGCTCTTTCCCTTTACTGCCAAATGGTCACTTCTTGTTTCTAATGGAGACCTTCTCCCTCCAGTCAATTCAAGAATTGATTTCATTTCCCCAAACCACTAATGTGTGTTTTGAATACTGTTCCCTCAACAATCATTTATTTTTTATTCGCTCAATAAGCTCATAGCTAGTGCCTGAACAGTACCCAAAATATTCCTACCTGGCCTTAATTATCTTGGCTCACTTGGTGTATGACTCAGTAGAGGATGGTCAGATTCAGGGGGTATCAGTCTTGAGTTTCTCCTGGAGATACAGATGTCTTCTCTTTCAGCTGCAGTTTCCATGTTGGAATGATTTCAACCTGAAACTCACTCCCCTGATCTCATGAGAGATATCTCCTGTGGTGTGATCATCTCAGAATTCTGCCTACAACACTGTTTTAGGAAGGAGCCTCACACAGGAGGGGTTGAGATTAGGAAGAGATGGAGAAATTATCACCAGAGCTTGATCATGACTTTTGCACAACTGAGTTGTAGCGTGGATAAATCTACAACCTCACTACCTATACCAGTTAGGTAAACACATTGACCCTCTTACCACTTGGCTAGCACTTTATTAGATTAAGAATTTAAGCAGTGCCACCAAGCATGCAAACCATTTCTGTATTAAGACAGTGGGCAGGCCCAGGGAAGGCGCAGGTCTGACTCCTTAAATGCTCAGTGTTAATGGGGATAAAGAGGCAAAGGAAATAAAGAATAAGGAGGGAAAAAGAGGCCTGTGATCAACACCAGCTCCTCGTTTTCCAGGGGCCTCCACAAGTGATGCATAGATATGTGAAACAGTGAGGGTCTGTCACACTGTGTCAAGGAAATTCATCTGCAGCTCAACAGAGAAGGTTTTAGAGCTAGAGAAGACACATAGGATATAATCTACATACCGAGGCTGGCATTAAATCAAAGCATATTAGAGGAGTCTTTGCAGAAGAGAGGCTGGTCTGAGCCCTGTCAATTTCTCTGGGTTCCCGACCAGGCGTGTTACAGAGCAAATTCATATCAGCTTTGTGGAAAAGTCATCTGTGGATCCAAAAGCAAGTGCCAAGCTGTCTCTGGTACATGACAGCTGGAAATTTCCTTCTCAAATCAGTGTTTCAAATGCAAGCACTCCTCAGATTGGTTAAAGAGGGAGGAAAGGTAAAGGAAATGAAGATGCGCAGGTCAGTGATGGGAGAGGCAGAAGGAGCAAAGAGGGATCTGATGGAGAAAATTAAATGAACTATAAGTGGCTCATAAAGGCACCTCTGCAGGTTTCAGAGAAGTCACCTGTCAAAAGTCATTTTCTTACATGACATAATTCACCCTATTGACTATGACTGTTACACTTAAGTCAAAGCTGTGTTCCCAAACTGGATTTTTGCCTTTATTTCTTAAAACATTAGCATAGCTTAGACAAAAGCAGAGGCTCTGTATTATTGTGATACTCAACATTAATGGTTTTGCCAGTGTTGCACTGAAATTTATATTTAAAATGATACTGTGCCAATTTACCCTTTAAAATTAGCTCCGTGGCAATGTCCACCAAGAGCATAGGGACAATGGGCATGGTAATGGCAGGTCTGAGAGCTTTTGTATTGTTGCCATGCAGTTATTTTTGAGAACACCTGCAGAGCACATGCAACCTGGAACCTATTTACCAAATAAACCACATTTTTAAATTAAAAATAAATAAATATTTATATATAAAACTCTGTGGTACATTTAGCAGATAGGCATTAAAACTATGCTGTCTTTTTTTTTTTACCTCGTCTCATTTTGTCCATTGTATTTTTTTCTTTAAAACAAAAAGACACCGCTTTTCTGAGTTAAAAAAAGAGAGAGAATATATACAAATATATATGTGTGTGTGCTTATTATAAAAGATTTAATCAATTCTGAGAAATATGGAACAAAGACAATAATTGGAATACTATCACTTGACACAAGAACTGTTCTTCCAGGAAGCCCACGTGGCTCAGCGGTTTAGCACCGCCTTCAGGGTGTGATCCTGGAGACCCGGGATGAGTCCCACGTCAGGCTCCCTGCATGGAGCCTGCTTCTCCCTCTGCCTGTGTCTCTGCCTCTCTCTCTCTCTGTATCTCTCATGAATAAATAAATAAAATCTTAAAGAAAAACAAAACAAAACTGTTCTTCCAGTTCTTCTTGAGTTTATATGAACTTTTGTGTTCATACACACACATACACACACACACCTGCATATGTATGTCTGTGTATGTGTGTATGTATGTGTGATTTTCACTGCCTGCCTTCTTCACAAAAACATGAACTCCATGAAAGCAGGGATCTTTTTTCCCAATACCATACTCCCTAGAACAGAGTCTGACACAGAGTAGGAGCTCAATATATATTTTTATTGAGTAAGAAAAATAGAAATATTCTTCCTAATTGAGTTTCTTTAGGACTTATTGCAGGAAAAGACGTGTAAGGTCAGAGGCTACATTTTAATCCTCATTATATTTAGAGCCTGACATGTAATAAAAATAACTTTAGAATTTTAACAATTTAAAAAAGAACCCTAAGAATCTGCATGTAGAACATTGAGGGGCAGTGATTGTTGCCTGCCCAGCTTCTATTTCCCCTTTGTCCTGTCCCAAGGCACATGAATATCTTATCCATATGTTGACGCCTGTGGTAGGCAGATTCCTAATGATTCTCCCCCAAGATTCCCATCTCACGGCTATTCCATCAGGTACCAATGTAGGTACTGCTCCGAAGGGGGTTTGCAGATGGAATTCAGGTTATTTCTCATGATTTAGGCAGAGAGACTACCCTGGTTTATCCATATATATGATATGTCAGAAAGTGATATGTACTATGACAAACAGAAAGAACAAGTGAGGGGAGTTGGGAGTGCTTGGTGGGGTGTTGCAATTTTAAATAAAATAGGCAGGGGAAACCTTGCCTGAAAAGGTCAGCATTTGAATATGGACCTAGAAATGGTGAGGGGTGAGCCATGTTTCTATCTGAGAGGGGAAAGTACTTCAGGCAGAACCACCCCTCCCACCCCACACCCCCTCAGCTTTATCCAAACTCCTGTAGTTTATAGCTACTCAGTTTTAGCCGTAAAGCCGACGAAGATTTTTATACATCAGTCGGACTTTGGAAGGCTTCAGTGAGGAGTATTTAGGAAATAATGATGAAATTCTATAAGAAGGGGCAAGAGTGTTTTCTGTGGAAAGCAGAAACAAATGCCCATTTACAATGCATTGACATGTGAATTCAAACAGATTTCTCATTCTTGGAGAGGAACTAACAAGAAAAGTCATATACACATCTGCTCTCATCACAAATATATTCAACTTTCACATTGCTCATGTAGATTCTCAAGGAAATTGCCCCAGAAAAGAAGAAGTATTAAAGCTAATAGCAACATAGCAAATTCTAACATTTTGCTTCCTTTGGCTTAAGAGAGAAAACCCCCCTTGTGACAGAAATGGATAGCCTCCTTGATGGATTTCTACATTTTGATTTATATCTATTTCATTGTGGGGTGGAATAAGAGGATGGATCTATAGAAGAGGGAACAAGAGTAGCTTAGAGGAATTTGTGATTTCAACATTTGAGAACAATATGGGCAATGGGAGGAAATAATGATACTCATCAAAAGGCACCATAGAGCAACGTTATGGAAAGAATATGCTTGTCTGCAATTCTATTTTGAGAATGAATGATTAGCTTGTACTGCAATTCCACAACATTCCCTCCTTGTTTTCTCTGCTGGAAATCACGATTGTGTGTGGAGGGTTTCCGGCTTGTGCCCCAGCCATGGTACAGGGTACACTGTGTTAAGTTGGGGTTCCCAGAGCTCCTAGGGGAAATAAGCAGGGGACTCATCAATTTACAAATATTAGTTGAGTTCTGTATAGTTAGGATTTTGTTCACATGCTCAAAGCAGAGGGGACTCCCTGCTCTACCAGCAGTGAGAAGTAAAAAACCACAGTGGGTTAAACAGGATAGATATGTGTTTCTCTCCTTTAAAAGACACCTGGACTTAGAGATAGTACGACAAGGCAGTACAATATATGGCGTTCTAATACAGCGGAACTGTATTAACCAGGCTTCCACAGAGAAACAGAAAGCCAATAGGAAATACAGACAGATATATGTGGAATTTCCTATGGAATATATATAGATATAATTGGAATTGGCTCAAGTGATTAAAAAGTCTGTAAGAAGTCCGTGAGGTGCCATTTGCAAGCTGGAGAATCAGGAAAGCCAGTGATGTAATTTCGGTGCAAGTCCACAGGCCTGAGAATCAGGGGGCTGATGGTGTAAAACCCAGGAAAGCCCAAGAACCAGGATTACTAATCTGAGGACAGGAAAAGATGGTTGTCTCAGCTCAAATAGAGAAGGTGCATTTGCACTTCCTCCACCCTTTTGTTCTATTTCAGCCCTCAGTGGGTTGGAGGATGTCCAGCCACATTGGTGAAGGCAGTCTTCTTTACCCAGCCTACTGATTCAAATGCTTATGTCTTCCATAGACACTCTCAAAGGCACACAGGGCAATAATGTTTGATCATACCTGGGCAGCCATTAGCCCAGTCAGGTTGACACACAAAATTAACTATTAACACTGGGTCAGACGCTGAGGCTATTTCTATGCCATTGCTTCTGCTGGCCACAGCACTGGTTTTCCAACATACAGTCCTTCATGGCTGATCGAGTTCTAGTCATCATATTTGCACACCTGCTATCAGAAGTCCACACTCTCAAATTCACCTATCTTTGAAGACATTTTTGAAAAGTAATATACAACATTTCCACCTATGTCATATTGGTCAGGACTTAGTTGTGTGGAATTAAGTCTCTAAGTAGACTGTGTTCTCAACTGCAAATCAGACCTTTTATGATGAAGGATGAATTGGACTATCGTTACTAGGGGGAAGCAATTGGAAACTGAGCTCCTAGAATGTTTCTTACACTACTAAGAATGTTGTATATACTTGAAGCCTTACACCCCTTTGTACCAGCTTGTCTGGATAGTTTGTGCAAACAGTGTGGCTTATGGTGAACATGCACTTTGCTTCTGGAGAGTTTGGAATTTTATTAATTTTTTTAAGATTTTATGTATTTATTCATGAGAGACACACACACACACACAGAGAGAGAGAGAAGCAGAGACACAGGCAGAGGGAGAAGCAGGCTCCATACAGGGAGCCCCATGTGGGACTTGATCCCGGGTCTCCAGGATCACATCCTGGGCTGAAGGCAGTGCTAAACCGCTGGGCCACCAGGGCTGCCCGGGTTTGGAATTTTAATAGCTGTGCTAAGTCATGGAGGTACGGAGGGATGGAGGCACATGTTACTGCATGACAAACTCCAGTAAAAACGTGAACTTGTAGGCTCAGACGACATTCCCTGACAGAAAACACTTCATATGCATTGCTGCAGTTCATTGCTGGAGGATTGAAGGTGTATCATGCAAACCCACTGGGAAAAGACTCTTAGAAGCCCGCACCTGGTATCCTCCAGGCTCTGCCACATGTACCTTTCCCCCTTATTGATCCTGATTTTTATCCTTGGGAAACCAAAGCTATAAGTGAAATGAGTTCTACGTGCCAGACAGAAATGCTAATGCCTTACATGAAGTTACTACACATTAATCTTCCTAACAATCCCACAAAATTATGATGACCTTTGTCTCCATTTTATAAAAATTGTGGGGGATAGCTCTGGAGGCTTTGATAGATTAAATACTTTGTCCAAGTTCTCACATCTTGTGGGTGGAAGAGCCAACATTGGAACAAAAGGAGCCTCTGAATATGTATGTTCTTCACTGTAATGTAGACTCTGGAAGCTGCTTGTTCAACTGTGGAGGAGAGAATGTCTGGTGTATAGGTGTGTGTCACTTTTTTTAGAATAGTGAAATAAATCACAGATTGTTGCAGTAGATCTCATCATTTTTTAAGGTTGTTTGACCTTTCAGTGCTCTGCTGTTGACTTTGGGCTTGCAAAGGTGGCTTGTGTTGTCCAATGGAATAGGCATATACGTTACATTGTGAAATTTCAAACAGAGGCTTTAAGAGCCTGCACAGGTTTCCATTTCTCCTGAGTTCCTGGCTTCTGTGATGAGAATATCAAGACCTGGGTGACACTGACTTTTCAGCTTGAGATCTAGAGTTGAGAAGACATGTGGAGGGCTTCCTCCACTTCCCCCACTTCCTCCACTTCCAACTCAGGGCTGGAGTGAAGCAACCACAGCACACTCATCTCACCTAGGAGCAAGAGATATAAATGTGTAACCACCAATGTTTGGGTTTAATTGTTATGCAACATTACTACAGCAAGGGTGACAAGTACAGTCGTATAGCAAATATGTAACCTTAAATGGAAATTATTTGAATAGATTGTTAGAGTTCTCAAAAATCATTCTTATAATTAACTCATTTTAATTAGTAAACTATTTATTTATTTTGCATCACTAAATAACTTGATATTTCTATCAAGAGAAAATGACAATTACTGAGCATTTATTATGTGGCAGATACTTTTGTGGGCTGTATGAACTTGAGTAATATTGTAGAGATATTGTCTCAGTGGAAATTATGGAGGCTCAGTACTTTCCCACATTCACAAAATGATTTCAAATGATAGAACAGGGCTACAGTCACAGGGGGTCTGCATACAGAGTGTACAAAGTTGCCCACGATGTAATATTGCCAAATAGATACGTATATTTAAATATAATTTACATGCGGATTTTTAAAGTTAGATACATAAATTAGTAAATTTGCAGATTGATTGTACAAGGAAAATGGACCAGCATTTAGTTTGTGTTCTGAATCTCTCCTTTTTCCTCTCTCACATGTACACTGTCTCTTACTCACCTCTGTTGCAACACACATATTTTAGTGGATGGCGAAGTTCATGAATATTTTGACCTCCCTAGAGATAATACATACATGAGTATTTTGAAGATTTTTTTTCCGGGCCTTCCCGTAATGAAAGGATTGCTCAGTGCTAACCTTTGAGGAGCACTTGCATTGTTAAACGTTTCATTTAATTTCTCTTCCAGTGTAGTGAGGAGACATATTTTGGTTAACGTGATGAATGCAATGCCAACTACATAATAGCCTTTTTGGCTCTTGTTGTATGTATCCATTCACTTTAGGAGCCCTTATAGTATATTTTCCACTAGAAACATAACCAAAATAGATTGGTTTTTTGATATTTTGGAAATCTCTGTGGTTATTAATTCTAGGGGAAAAATGTTACGATATTTTGCATACTTCTATGTGACATAAAGAGATGGGGATTTGCAGTTTTCTAGGAAATTGGGGACCCATAAATAATCAGTTTCAACAATTTGGAGCTTACTTACTGCTACAGGCATATATATCCACACCTTATCAAGATGCACCAGATGTGGAATAATGAGCATTTTACTGTGTCATATTCCATATGTACTTAGATATTAATTTATAGTAGAGTAATGGAACAGGTGGTGACTTGGAATGTGTCATCACCTTCGATGGTTTAGTGAATTATCATTCAGTAAAAATTCATTCCAATTTACACAAAGAATTAGAGAAAAATAATACTATTTTCTAATCTCTCATTATTTAATCTCATCAAAATTTTTTTCTCCAGTGACATAAGATATGGTGATAAGAAAGGCATTTTTTTAGTCTTTTCAATCCCTCTGCATTTGATGTGCCTGAACATTGGTTCCTTTACAGTGACCTTCCCCACTCAATCTCCTGTCTGTTTGTTTCTTTCTCCATCTCTGTCTCCCTGTCTCTGTCTCTCATCTGTGTTAGACTGTGTAACTATTTCCATCACTTCTCTGGGCACCTATTTTGGTTTGTCATTTTGTTTTGGAAACTGTAAAAGCTAATTATAAACTTAGATCACTGAGCAAAGGGGGTTGGGAGTTTTAATGGTTTCTATTGTTTGAAGAGAATTCATTAACTAGATAAATGATAGCGAAATGGTTTGACTTTTTGAATTTATCAGAAATATGTGTACAGTTCATAGACAGGACTAGAAACTAGTAGAGATAATTGGTTCTCGCTGGAAATGATAAACAACAATATTGGACCTTTTCTGAGTAATTGGGCCTTTCTGTATTGGGCCTTTGCTGAATGGTGACTATCTTAAATTTTATTTACTTATTTGAGAGATAGTGAGAAAACATAAGCAGAGGGAGCAGCAGAGGCAGAAGGAGAAGCAGACTCCCCTCTAAGCAGGGAGCCCCTTCGCAGGGCTCCATCCCAGGACCCTGAGATCATGACCTGAGTCAAACACAGACGCTTTACTGACTGAGCCACCCAGATGCCCTGACTGGTGACTGTTTTTGAAAGAAGTGTTTGCTTAGGAATGGATATCTACCATCCTGTCAGCATAGTGATGTTATCAAATGTCATTCATGGTGGCGTACGTGATTTGTGTAAGTGTTCTTCCTCGACACAATCATACCTCAGGTTAGTCAGGAGAGGAGACATTGGCTTTAGGTATCTGGGGTTCACATCATATCTTTATCATCCTTTTGATGTCTGTGACCTTGGGCAGTATATTTGTGCCTTACTATGCCAGTAACTAACATCAGAATGATTCCTTCTTCTTAAGATAACTATGGTCATTACTGTAAGAAACATTTTAACGTAGGCATACAACAGTTACACACTGAAGTGTCATTTATGGAACAAATGCTAAGTTTCAGGTCTTACTCTCACATTGTATGGATTGCATGCATATTTTTATTTTATTTTGTATTTTTTAAAGATTTATTTATTTATTAGAGGAGAGGAGGGAAGAAGGAAAAGGAGAGAGTGTTGTAAGTGGGCTCCACACTCAATGAGATTCAGTCTCACACGCTGAGATCACAAGTTGAGCTGAAACCAAGAGTGGGACGCCTAACTGATGGTGCCACCCAGGTGCCCCTGCATGCATTTTTAAATGTATATTCTAGTCTATCTGGAGATTTTTCTTTAAGAAGGGTTGGATAATCCCCAAATATACATGAAATCCACAGTTACACCATGTATGTCTTTTTCCTACTAAGTTTTTTAAATGAAATATTTACCAGTGAATTTCAACTTCAATAGCCATATCAGTTAAACAGATTCATGATCAGAAAGATAGAAAATGAGCAGAAGAGTGAACTTCATGGAAATGACAACCCTGAAAAAATTTGTTTTCCTAGAAAACCAATGAGAGAATGCCAGAAGCAGCCACAAGGTCTTCCTTCTTAGACTTCACAAATTTGCTTAAAAGCTATGCCAACCCTTTAAAAGAGTTGACACTTGACATTTTCCTAGGTTATAAGTAATTTGAGTAATAAAACTGTAGGGAAATTGAACTTGTCAGCATGTTAAATGCATTTGTCTCTCCGAATATAATAAACTATGTTGGTGGAATGGTTGATAATTACAGGCATATTTTTCTAATTTATCAGTAAGGTGTAAAACTTTTTTTTTTTACTTTGATTTGCTTCCTCTATTTGTTACCAAGTGTCAAATTTAAAACTTGACATAAAACAAATATCTTTATAATATCTTTTACTAGAGTCTCAGGGTTATGGAGGAAGAGTATTTTGTAGCCCTATTAATCTAGAGTTTGATGTTTCGCTACCATAGATTTATTAAAAGTCTCCCACCATTTGCGATTTGAAATATTTTTATTTTGTATAGTGTGATGTATTTTGTTAAATGATACAGTTTATATAAGTCATCGTTTTAACCCACGACTGCAAGTGAGGCACTGAAAGATCAGATACATGAAGTGAGGTGAACATTTGTAAAGCATGTTGGCAAAAACTTCTGTTTTGCCCTAATACCAATGGAGAATGTAAGTAACATGACCTCCATGGGAGGAATAGGAAGCATGCTCACTGTGTGCCAGGCAGAGTCAGAGTGGTTTACATGAATAAACTTGTTTAATCCTCACAACAATCCTAGGTGGTAAAGTACTGTTATTATTATTATTACTATCCTTGTTGGTATTTTTTAATGATTTTATTTGTTTATTTGAGAGAGAGAGGGAGAGCACAGGCAGGAGGAGGGGCGAAGGGAGAGGGAGAATCAGACCCCTTGCTGAACAGGGGGCCCAAGGCAGGGCTCCATCCCAGGACTCCGGGATTCTGATCTGAGCCGAAGGCAGATCCTTAACCGGCTGAACCACCTAGGCGCCCCATCATCATCCTTGTTTTTTATTGATGAGCAAACTCAGGCACAGAAGGGTCCATTAACTTGCCTAAGGCCATACAGCCGGTGAATATCAAAAGTGGAATTCAGGTCCAGGATGTTGGTACCAGAAGAGGACATTTTAGGGGCACCTGGGTGGCTCAGTCCCCTTAAGGTTAAGCATCTGCCTTCAGCTCAGGTCAGGATCCTGGGATTGAGCCCCAGGGTAGTGGGGAGTCTGCTTTTCCCTCTGCTCCCCCTATCCTGCTTGTGCATGCTCTCTCTCTCAAATAAATAAGTAAAAAGATTCCAAAAAAAAGAAAAGGAACCTTTACCCCTAAACTGTGTTTGTTTTTCATTTATGTATTTGCCATATATAGCAAAAAGGGCCTTGAGGTATAACTCTAATGTACTATTAAAAAATAAAATCAGGGACATCTGGGTGGCTCAGTGGTTGAGCTTCTGCCTTCGGCTCAGGGCGTGATCCTGGGGTCCTGGGATCGAGTCCCGCATCCAGCTTCCCACAGGGAGCCTGCTTGAACCTCTGCTTATGTCTCTGCCTGTCTCTGTGTGTTTCTCCTGAATAAATAAATAAAATCTTAAAAAAGAAAACCAAAAATAAAAAATAAAATCAAAGGGAGGCAGATATTATAAACTGTTAAGACATTCATCTGGGTAAAGGATATATCAGTGCTTGATATGTTATTTTCTCTTATGATCTACTGTTTGATATCTCTCATAATAAAAAAATGCTGAGAGTCAAAACTAAATGTCCTATGCTGTGATGCAGACGCGGAGTTGTCAATCACTACGTCAGGGCCCGAGTGTAGTCACTTTCCTGGCGTGGTCACCTCACTGTGACAGAGCTGCTTCCTAGTCTCTCACATGCATTAACAATCATTAAGTATTACAGTTTGCAATTATGGCGTAATTATGGAGGAAGTCAAATGAAAGAAGGAATAAAAGTGGCTTGAGAAAGTCTACAGATCTCTCTCTTGGGATACCCAGTGTCTACTATATTTTGCAACTACCCCAGTCATGGAGAATTGAGTGGACATTTCTATATGCTCCTTTCTGGTTATTAATGAGACGACAGCTTTTGCCAATCTGCTCCTTTGTGGACACTCTATATTCCACATCTTGGAATGGATAAGTAATACTTCTCATGCTTAATCTCCTAATAAGAGACAAGTAAAATAAACCCAGAAGATTTTCCAGGAAAATCATGACGATAATCAGATCTTTAGATGTTGTATCCTGCCTCTGAACACTGAAAATAAAGTAGTTTTGAAACATAAGCAACGTTGATATTTAGCATATGAAAACATGAAAATTTGACTTTTGGCATGAAGATGACAATTGAGTCTGATAGCATTTTTCTTTTTAATGTAAGATAATACTGTATGAACATGAATTATCTGCTATAGAAATTTAGATGTATATGCTATTAAGCTGGATTTGTTATGACCTTAGCTGACAAAATACACAGTTCTGTTGTGAATAAGCCTTCACTAAATGGGAACTGAAAATGCATTTAAGTGAATAAGTTTTAGAAGAATCACAAATTCAAGCTTCTGAAGAGTACTTAAACTCAGCATTTTAAAACAGCAGTTCTCAAATGCATTCAACAAATACTTCCCCAGATCACCCCATCATTTTCACGCCTCTTTCCAGTCTGTTTTTCCTTTTCCTCATGCTCTTTGCACATTAAGAAAATGTTAGGCTTTTTCACTCACTGCCTCAATTTTGCCACTTATTTCTTTGATTGACCTTAAACCAATTTCTAACATCCTTGGTCTTTAATTTCCTAATTTCTATCTGAGATGATGCTATTGAAGTCTAAAAGCTCATCCAATGCTGAACCTCTGTGTATCTGGATGTTGTTGGGGGGACCGAGGAAGAAATTTTCATGCAGCTGGCTGTGCTGTAGTTATCACAAAATGAGCCATAGTTGCTTGTTCTCTCAGGAGAAATCATTTCCCTGTGGAGTGGGTATCTATTGTGTCATTATTATTAGTAGTATTAGAGTTTTATGTGCCCAGCAGTCATTTCCCCCTTCAATAACAACGTCACAATTGATTTTCCACTGAGGAACAACCCATGTCCCACCTTTGATCTGTGTGATTTGATGGGTGCAGGTGGGCACAGGAATTAGCCTTAGAAGTGAAGCCTTAGTTTATCATGGCATTCCATTCACCAGCCCTGACCCACCCCGGACAATGAAACTCGATTTGAGAATGTTTGTCACAATACTCAAGGAAGATAGATAAGCACCTGTTCCACTGATGGCATTAAGGGATTGTATATGTTTGAGGTTGTTAGGAGAGCAGAGTTGAGAGCTAGTCAAATCATTCGAGCCCCTGAACCAACGTATGCCTGAGGTCAGACCTCTCTTTGGAAGTTTTAGTTATAGCAATCAATACATTCACTCTTCTTGCCTAAGCTAGTTTGGGCTGTTCCTGTAACTCAAAATGGTAAGAGTTCAGACCAATTAACCCTGTATACCTGGATGGCTGAGAGTGATCCAGACACAGAAGTTGCACGAGGTCTAGACGTGTATGCCATTCTTGGCCTCTCATACCTCTGGTTTCTCGGCAGTGACCTCCTTCCTAGTGATTCGGCTTTGAGCCTGGCATTATTCTTCTCCAAATTCCAGACTGAAAAATCAAATAAAATATTTTTGGGGAAATGTGAATGAATTAGCGTTCTCCAGAGAAACAGAAACAATAGGACATATATAGGGTACATCTAGGAGATTATATGTATCTTGTTTGTTTTAAAGAATTGGAAAAAAAAAAAAAAAGAATTGGCTCACACCATTGTGGAGGCTGAACTGGCAGGCAGGCTGCGGACCCAGGGACAAGTTGACACGTCTTGAGTCAGAAGGCTGGCTGTTGCCAGAACTCCCTCTTCCCTGTGGAAGGTCAGTCTTTTTCTTAAGATCTTAGACTGATTGGATGAAGCCCATTGATACTATGGAGGGTAATCTGCTTTACTCAAAGTCTATAGATGTAAATGTCAATCTCACCTAAAAAGTACCTTCCCAGAAACATCCAGAACGTTTGACCAACTATCTGGGTACTGTGCCCTAGTCAAGCTGAGACATAAAATTAACCTCTCAGTGAATATATTTTAAAATGTGGTAGCTGATACATTGCAGAGAATATATATATGATATAGATATATGTCCATATATAGTATAGAATTATATATAAGCTAGTAACATGGAATAGTATAATATATAAATAACAATGTATGTACTGCATGAAAATATATATTATGTACATATATAAATTTAGAAGTTGAAAAGAATAATAATGAAACAAAACCCGTGAATGCCCTGCCCAAACTAACCACTGTGGCAAAATGGATGTGCATTAATCCACCTGTCTCCTTCCTAGTCCTTTTCTCCTATCTCTGAGTTGTGAGTTTATTACTCTTAGATTTAAAAAAGTTTCTACCAAACACGCATGTATATCCTTAAGTAACTGCTGTTCATTTCTGAGCTTTAAAGATCGTTTTGTTCAGTAGGTAGTCAGCTGTGACTTGCACCTTTTCACTCAGCGTGCTGTTTCTAAGATTCAACTGTGTCATTGCATGTAGCTGCAGTTCATTAATTTTCACTGGTGTATGACATTCCCTTGGGTGATGGCAGCCCGCTCTTGTTTTTGTCCAGTATCATTTCACTAGGTAGTAGAGTTGTTTATGCCTTTCTGCTTTATGGGAGAGCTGTTCCAAATAAGCTTTTGCAAGTAGGTTTCTGAAGATTCTGTAGGTTACTGGGTCTCTAAGAGCATCACGTACCTTTCTAGCAAATTCTCAAGCTCTATACCAGATCTACTAAATTAGAAACTCTGGGTAGGGTCCAGCAACCTGGGTTTTTAGGTGATTCTGATGTTCTCTCGAGTAAGAAAACTGTGCTTCTAAGTATATCCTAGGAGTTGACTTGTTCATTTTTGACTCAGTTTACCTTACCTGTTAAGTAATTTTTCTTAGACTATCTCAAATTTGCATCTCTTCACTTTCATGGTTTTATTTTTTTCTCCTTAGCTTGGAACTTCTTAAAATATCCTTCTAAATCATTGATTTATTCCACCTTAATCTCTAAACCCTAATCATAGACTTAGGATTTCTATCTCTAGGATTTACTTTCTTCTGTTGCTTTTACCCTTTCACATCTCTTGGCTTAAATATTTCAGGTTTTATCTCATATTTATTTTAATTTCTAATTTTCAGTCTGTTCTAACCTTCTTAAGCACTTATTATTTCTGTATTTTTCATTTTATCCCACATTTTCCCCATGTCCTTATTTTTTAATGGATTTCGTTTTACTCTTGGTAAGAAATGAGTCTGGAAATTTATGAACACAAGAGCTCATGTTACAACTGCAAAATAATTGAGATTTTCTTATCCTGAGTTGCTTTAATGTCCACTTCTTACCTCCTCAAAAAAGGATTCCTACCCCAGCTTGGGCAATTCACTAAAAAATAATGGACAGGAGATGTTGCAAGATGAGATTCTCTGTCCTTTGGACTACATGGCCAACTACCTGGCTGGAAACTTTGATTTTCTGAAGTAATTTTGCTTGTTCATAACTTACATTAATTTCCTTTGGATGGAACTCTCTTTTCAATTTAGCTGATTTGACCCAGGAAAATGGTCGAATTCCTATCACCACCCACAACAGGCAAAATGAGGGGGGGGGACCTTGACCCTGGGGAATTCACTCAAGTCTTGTGTCAAATGTCCTGAGACATCACAGATGGTATCCCCAGTGGGTGAAAAGGTACCTAGAGGATCCAATAGGACATTTTTAGTATCTGGAAATATTCAAAGTCCTAGAATTTAGGGTCCCAGTGTGAAAAATGAAATGAGGAACTGCGCAACCAGTGTTTGCGTGCAAGAATTCTGTGGGTTTTTGTTTATACAAAGGATAATGAAGGACTACAGAGGGTAATGATGCTTGCAAGTTGCTACTTATGAAAACAGTGCACTAAATGCTAGGGGTGGTATAGCATGGGGATTAAAGCACGAACTCTGGGGTCGGAATCTAACTGTGCGATTTTGGGCAGGGGCCTGCCAGCTGCGAATCCCGCTAGCTGGCAGGCTTTGGACAAATTGCTTAGGTTCTCTGTGCCTCAGTTTATTCATACATAACATGGAGATAATAACATAATTGTTCTAAAGATAAAATGGTTTAATATACGTGAAATGCTTAACACAGTGCTAATAAGCACACACTAAGCGTAATGAATATGCTATTGTTATTGTTATTATTATTGTAATGATATGATTTACATTTTGTAGACGCGTCATAATGTCGCCTCACGATTTAGGGCCCATGACCTAGCCTGTGAGGAATTTTTATTTATAGGCAACACTTTTAATTTATCTTAATAGTATATTTCATATTTAATGGGAAAAGATGTTGATTTCTCTGGAAAAAAGCTTTTTAATAATCCATTAAATATTAACTTAGCTCTTTATTTATTTGAATACATTATGAAGAACTGCAAATCTCCACAAGTTACAGCTTCGAGTTTACTGCTAAACAAAGAGTGTTCGTGCATGCACACACACGTGCGCGTGCGCACACACACGCGCTAAAGTGGGTTATGATTAGATGTGCCTGTTTTACAATTTAAGTACTAACACAAAAGAAACACTTGAAGTTAGAGTCTAGATTATTTTTCTATGGATTTTCAGTTAATGGCCTTGAAACCCTTTAATGAAGGATGCAGACCAAGCTGAGTTACACACATTAGTGTTGGGGAATAATTAGGTTCATGAATAAGTAATTCAAAATAATGAAGACTTATGAATTGATGTGCATTATAAACGAGCTGAAATTGTGGTTGCCCTTCTAGAATCGAGAATTAAGGGATGCTTTTAAGACTTGGCCTTCCTTTGTCCAACAGAAATAGAATTTATTTTTAAAATACTTAGAAAAATTGTGTCAGTCTTTCCCCAAATGGTCAGGAAAGACTCAAGAGAGTCAACAAATAGACTTGAGGAAGCAATCCTCTTGAAGGCCATGTTTGAACATACTGAGGATGGGCAGAGTGGAGATTTGAGTGACTTGGCTATAGTGTGCTGCCCCAGACAGTCTGCTCCAAGGTGATGTGCCAACCTGAGCCTCAGAGGCAGGGGGAGGATGCCATTTCACTTGATACAATTGTCAGTTCTCACCACGGTTATGTCCAGGGGTTTTAAGGGCTAGCAAGGGGGATGGAAAAAACTGTCCATCTTTCATGCCAACTCTGATCCATTGGTGTGGCTGCCTGGACTGCTTGTAAAGGAGTCAGAAGTTAATTCTCAGCACAGAGGGTGCTGTAATCAATTAATTCGGTCTGGCATTGGGAGTGGGCAGGGGAGCGGCACACTCATGCCAGGTGCTGGCCATCTCACACTTAGAGGCATATGTGAAAAAAGAAAAGGAGTCTCCTATGTTCAGCATTGAAATCAGTCATGAGCCTGGATTAATTTTCTCTGTTTCGTGTAATGGCTCCTGGAATGGAAATGCCAGGCTTCTCAGTAGTTTTGAAAGCTAGACAGCCTAAAACACATAGCAGTGATAGCAGTGGGATCCCTTCTTCCTAGCTGCTTAGGGTCTGAGTGACAGGATGCATGTCTGATTTATTTTTTGTTTCCTTGTCAGCACAATACCTGGCACATCCAAAGTGTCCCATAATACTCGTTAATCATATATACATCAGCTATTTATTGAGCATCTACTCTGTGTCAGGCCCTGTCTATGGACTTGAGAGTGAGCAAAATAGAAGTGGCATGTGCTTATTGGAGCTGATGATTTAGTGAGTGAGTAAATGAATTGATACCCAACTGGTGGTATTCACTGTGGCACTGTGCTCTGGGGAAGAGGATAATGGTCGGACCCTGTGTGCGGCTAAGGATTTGGGGAAAGGTCCTTTAAGGGAGAAATTTTAGGTTGAAACTGAAGGATAAAGTAAGAATTTTCCAGCTAGAGATTGCTTTTTTTTTTTTTTGAAGAGAATTCCAGACAAAGGTAACAGTGTGTGCCAAATCTGAAGGTAGGAAAGAATTTGGCATGGAGTGTAAGGCTGGCGTGCCTGAAGGATAGTGAGTGCAGAGGGGTGGGGGGGATGTACCTGAAGATGAGGCTGGAGGGAGCACAGGACTGGGCTCTGCTGGGTTCAAACACCATGCTGATGAGTCTGAAATTAACTTTAAGGACAATGGGAAACCAATAAGGACCTGGAAGTGGGGTGTGTGGTGGAAACTTTATTTGATGGTTATTTTAAAAAGTCACACTGGCTGCCAGGGAAAAAACAAGTTACCTTGTCTGGGGGAACTTGCCCAGGACCCAAATGGCAGAGCCGGACAGGCAGTCTGGCACCTGTAGGTGTGTGCATGACTACTCTGCAATGCGTGGCAGCTGACATGTAGTGACTGCCCCTTTAGACGAGGCATGAGCTCTCCAGCTTACGAGAGTCCCCTGTGCTCCCTTGGGCTATGGTGGCAGTGGGGTAGGGAGAAGTGAATATGTGACCCTACTCTGGACCAGCTCACATACAAAAAGTGTGTGATATGACTGGGTCACAGTCCTCATCTGAATACGTCCTCCTGCTCACACTTTTCTCTGCACTCCCTTTTCCAAACAGGAAAGGGTCAGAAGAGGTGGGAGCATTACTCTCTGCCGTTCTGAGAGATTTGCTGGAGATGAGCTGGGGAAAATTGCCTTGACCATTTCACTTGCTCTAATCCCTAGGAATATAATTGCCCTGTAATTCTTGAAGGGGTTGCTCCAAGTCAGGCTTACCTTCTGCAGTGGATAGTCCCCAGAGGTGAGGGAATCTTTGAGTGGGGTCAAAGGGTGATATCCATTGTCTACTTCAGCATGATTCTCCACTTCCCTCCTGGGCTACACCCTTTTCATCTTTCTGCAGGAGTTCCCCCAATTAGTAAAATGGTGAACCTCCTAGAGCACCCATTTGAACTGTTCTAGTGTGTGTGAGAGAGAGAGAGCATGAAATGGAAAAATATTTTCCAAGCCCACGTCCTTTGGCAGCCTTCCTGTGAGGGTTTGGGCTGCATTTCATCAATGCAGCTTAATAATGTTGTTTCATTTGGTTAAGGGAACATTATGTTAATTAAATCAGCGAAAAGATATTGGGTGGCTAAATTGCAATCATTTGGTCTTTGATCAAGACACAGGCTTTCTCAAGTAAGTCAGTTAGAGAATAGGACTTTTGTTACTCACATTGCCAGCAGCAAGAAAAATCCATTTTTCCTCAGCCCAGAGATGTTTAAATACATCTTAATTGTCCTGATTACTCTGAGAGTTTTATTCTCAAAACTTGGCTCCATTTTAAGGACTGAGTACTTCTTGAGAGTGTAAGGAAAGCAACTCCAGCTGAATAAGGCTAAGATCAACATTCTAGTTTTTTTTAGAAGTTTCTTTCTTTTCAGTAATCTCTACACCCAACATGGGGCTTGAACTCATGACCCCAGAGATTAAGAGTCTCATGCTCTTCTGACTGAGCCAGCCAGGTGCCCCAGTTTTTATTTTTTATTCACTAGCTATTTTCTTTCCTTTCTAAACTAAGAAATAGTGCAGATATATTGTAAACCATTCTGGCAGTGCCAAAGGTTATGTTTTGAAAAATAAGACTACTCCTGGTCTTGAACCAGTCTAGTTCCCTAGACTCCATTATGAGAGTCGGTGATGGGTGTCATTCCCCAGGTCTCCTTCTAGAATTAGTCTTTGCATGTGCACGCAAGCATACAGGTGTCTAGACAATGTATATGGGTCTTTAAAGATTGTGTCTAGACAAATGTATAGCAAATCTGTCATTTTTTTTTTTTTTTACTCAAATGAGGGCTTCCTATAGTCCTGTTGTGCACCTTGCTCTTCTCAATTAGCTTAGCTATTATTTCATGATTCTTGGTAATTTCAATATTCGTGTAAATAAAACCTTCACTCCCCTGAATTGTTGATGCTTTGGACTCTCCAGTGGTCTTCAGCCTCCTATTTCCTGATCAAATTTGATCATATTCCCATCTAGACTTTGTTGTTACCAATAAGCAGGACACTATTTACATTCTCAGTGTCACGAACTCCACTGCCCAATTATCATGTCTTATGTCATTTCCCTGTTTTCTGATTCCAACAATACTTCACCCCAGTAGGACCTCTAAACCATTGAACCCCCACTGTTAATAGTCCTTCAGTATTTTTTTTAAGATTGATTGATTGATTGATTTAATGATAGAGAGACAGAGAGGTAGAGACACAGGCAGAGGGAGAAGCAGGCTCCATGCCGGGAGCCCGATGCGGGACTCGATCCTGGGACTCCAGGATCGCGCCCTGGGCCAAAGGCAGATGCCAAACCACTGAACCACCCAGGGATCCCCAGTCCTTCAGTAGTTTTAATCTTTACTCCCTTTTTTGCCCAGCTGATGTCCCAAAGCCCATTGTTACAACCTCCTTTAGATATGGCCTCAGCCCTCTTGGCCTTCATCATCCCCTTCAGAGAAAACACACCATAGATTGAGTACAGATTTTACCTATTCAGGCCCTAAACACAGTCCACTAACTGGTCTGACCTAAAATATAGAACTACTAACTTTAGGTGGACAGGCTGTGTGGCTGATTCTCCTACGACTTTTCTTGGTCCACTCACTTCCCATTCTCCTTGGACCTCCTTTCTTCTACAACCTGCAAACCACACCTTCCCCCTCCCAACTTGGCTGATGGTTGTTGCTTTTTATTTTCTTGATAAAATAGTGATAGGAGAGCTTCTGCCTGGCAATACCGGTCAGCTACCAACTGTCAGTTTCCATGATCCTGTGTTCTGCCTTTCATCCAGTTGCTGCAGATAAACAGTCTGGCAAAGCCTGTGGCTAGCATTTGTAAGGCTTGGGGAACAGGCATACTTGGCTGTCCCAGCTCAGGTCATGACCACTTCCTTTTCAAGTTTTATTCTCTTCTCCTAAGCAAAGAGCAGTCCCCAGAAGTGTGGCCCATTCTCAGGGACTCTGACTTGGGAAGAGGATCTTGTAGGTCCTGAAGTGGATGCTGGTGCTTTGAGCAGAGAAATCCAGGATCTTGGTTGTATGTAATGCACTATGGAAGTGGGGGCTCTGCTTCCTGGGGGGGAAGCATCTGTGGATGGACCTGAGGCACGTCTGTGCCTTGAACCGTGAGGCCCAGGTCAGGGACTCCAGGCGGCCTGATCTAAGAGCAATGTGGCTGTGTGGCCTGCTAAGAACATACCCTACCACTGGAGCAGTCAGTTTCATTCCTGCTCTTCCATGATTTCTGTCTAGCAAGTGTTCCTGCTTCCTCTTACATCGGTGATTTTGTGGTTGTTGTTTTATCTTATTTTATTTTGTTTTGTTGTTGTTGTTGTCTTAATCCCTTCCCTGGGCAGTTCTCAGCACACACAGGCTGGAGTTTCTACAATAAAACAAACACAGCACACTACCGACTTTTGGGGGAGTTTGTTACGCACCAGTATATAATGGGAAAACTGTCGAATACACGCTTAGTTCTTAAAGTTATTTTTCAGATGAGTGAAGGAATTTGTTTTTCATTGGCATGCCGTCTTTTACTTCATGAAATCCTTTTGTACTCCCTCCCTCTCACTCTCTGGAACTAGTGGCATAACTAGTAACTTTGATACTTGGGGTGGATCACATGTATCACTCCCTTTTGTCTTTATGACAAAGGCATTTTCAATAGCTACTATGAAATGAAACAAAATAGTGGCAGAAAAGAAATATAATTAAGTTAAATTTTCTTTTATCATGTTTTCTATATGTAAACATGCCAGTAAAAAAGTAAATAAATATACATATAATAAAAAATAAAATAACTATGAAAAAGAAAAACAGTAACGTGATAGTAGTTTTTAATTTCATCACTACATTTTTTTAAATATTTTATTTATTTATTTATTCATGGTAGACATAGAGAGAGAGGCAGAGACACAAGCAGAGGGAGAAGCAGGCTCCATGCTGGGAGGACTCGCTCCCGGGACTCCAGGATCACACCCTGGGCCAAAGGCAGGCGCTGAACCACTGAGCCACCCAGGGATCCCATCACTACCTTTTTTAAAGGGACCTATCTGCCTATCTATTTGTCTTGCATTCACAAATAATAACATTTTGGCTTCTGTTTATTAAGCAAGTTTAAAAATTTATATGCATGAAAACTCCAAGTAGTCACAAAAAAGGACAAGACTTGAAGTATTCTATGTTTTGTTTTTTCCTTTATCATAATCCCTGGGCAATCCATGTTTGTTTTGCATTTTCTGTTGAAATGCAAAACTAGGTAGGTCCACAGGGGTAGAGGATACAACCTACCCTGAGGCGAGCTCGAAGGGTTCCGATCCTTTAAGAGTTTATTCTTGAAATAGATGCATGTGACTGAGTTCCCCTGTGTCTGAGGCCAATTTATAACTGGAAATTCTCCAAATAAACTGCCATGTATAAAGCAGTGTTTTTTAAAGGAAAAGTAAAGACAGTGTGCTAATCTGAGGCTATCTTTTTTTTTTTTTTTTAAGATTTTATTTTTTTTATTTGACAGAGAGAAAGCACAGGCAGGGGGAGCAGCAAAGGGAGAGGGAGAAGCAGACTGAGCAGGGATCCCAAAGCAGGGCTCGAACCCAGGACCCTGGGATCATGACCTGAGCTGAAGCTAGACGCTTTACCCATTGAGCCACTCAGGTGCCCCTAAACTCTCTATGTATTAGTAAAACCCAATGGTTATCAGAGGAATCGATGAGAACTAAGACAAGCAAAATATGTTTGGGAGAAAGATTTTTTTTTTATTTGTAATATTGTTTAAAATTTTTAGCATGATGATAAGCAGACCAACTTTTAGTCATTTATTATCACTTAAAAATTCTCTATGAACAATGTGTATCCTTATTATCTTCATGCAGGACAGATTCCTCCTACCACCCTGCCCTTGGTTCTTCTTTCACTGGGGACCCAGAGGCAAATGGCCTCTGACCTCAATGGTTGTTTAAAATTTGTGTGTAATTTCTATACTCTTAACAAAGTATAAAACCAGATCAACTGTCTCAGATCTTTTCTTTCGACTATACTATGTTTTCAAATTAGTGACCATCCTTTTTTTTTTTTTTAAATTTTTATTTATTTATGATAGTCACAGAGAGAAAGAGAGAGAGGCAGAGACATAGGCAGAGGGAGAAGCAGGCTCCATGCCCCGGGAACCCGATGTGGGATTCGATCCCGGGTCTCCGGGATCGCGCCCTGGGCCAAAGGCAGGCGCCAAACCGCTGCGCCGCCCAGGGATCCCATTAGTGACCATCCTTTAACAATGCAGAGGTCACATGAAAATCTGTGTTGCTGGCTGCTCTTAAAATATTGTAAGCTGCTACGACATAGATGAACTTCCAAAACATTATGCTGAGGGAAAGAAGTCAGCCACAGCAAAACACACATTTCAAGACTCCATTTATATCAAAGGTCCAGAATAAGCAAATCAACAGAGACGGGGAAATAAGACTGGTGGTTGCTAGAAGCTGGGGGAGAGAAAGGTGAATGACCAGGACTGCCAGTGGGATTGGGGTTTCTTTTGGGGGATGCTGAGAATGTTCCGGATTTAGGTTATAATGAGAGTTGCATCCCTCAATACACTAAAGAGCATTGATTTGTATACTTTAAACAGGTGAATTTTATGCTATGTGAATTAAGTGTTAATGTTTAAAAAGACAAAAAAAAAAAAAAAAAAAAACTGGGATCCCTGGGTGGCGCAGCGGTTTGGCGCCTGCCTTTGGCCCAGGGCGCGATCCTGGAGACCCGGGATCGAATCCCACGTCGGGCTCCCAGTGCATGGAGCCTGCTTCTCCCTCTGCCTGTGTCTCTGCCTCTCTCTCTCTCTCTGTGACTATCATAAATAAATAATAATAAAAAAAAAAACAAAAAAACAAAAACAAAAAACAAAAAGGGAAAGGAAAACATTGGAAGATCAGGTAATCTGACACTTTTTTCCTGCTGGCAGAAATTGCTGGTACTTGATTAGGACCCTTTGTGTTTCAATGGATTATGTGCTCTCCTGCTGACCCCAGTGCCCCTACTTCCTCAATTCACTCCCAACACTGATGCTGTGCTCCACATGCTATTTATCTTTGCCCCTGTACGTTGAAGAGGAAACTTTAAATTTTGGGATACCCATGTCTCTAGTAAATACAGGAAGTTGAAAGATCCAACGAAAGGTGAATGAATCATATGTTTGAAGATTAATGGGAAGCAGAATCATTTCTCTGTGGCTTTTTCTGGTCTCCTTCCTTGCGTTTGCATTGCCTGCTTTGCACCTAAAGGTGGCAATCTATGTCTTAGAGTTCTCTCCAGGAAGGCTGGGAGAGAAGGAACACCCGTGATATCCCACCAGAACGCCCCGGTTCCACCACAGCTGGGAGGCACAGCCAGCAAGCAGCTGGAGCACTGGAGGTCAGCCCAGGCAGTGTGCCATCTGACGTGCTCTACGCTGCATGGTAAACACGGTGCAGTTGACTGCTGTCATGTGCCTCGCTCAAGGGCATATCGTGAGGTCAGACAAGAAGGGCCTCAGGACTTGATGGTCATAGAAATAGCTGCCATTGCCCCAGTGCTGTCCCACACTGCCCTTCCCTTCCCATATGAGGTTACATCTGAGATGCCAGTTTGCTTCCGATGCTTTCCCTTCTCTTGATTATGATGTCAAGTCCAGCAGTGGGATGATAAAACAGTATTCTTTTTGTCCCTTCCACCTCCTTTCCTCTCTCTCCCTTTCTCTCCATCCGGCCTCCCCCTCCCTCCCCCCAAAGTGCATACCTACCTACCTTCCTGTCATCTATACATCATGAATATATGGAGATGTATGAATATGCCACTTTGAAAATTGCTTTTATTGCTTAAGGAAAAAAAAAACCCTCATCACTAATTATAGAAGGTAGCGCCGTAGGAGGTGACAGATTGTACACACGTTCTCTGCCTGTCTACCTCTTTCTCCACTCTCCTTGATAGAAATGTGTTCAATATTCAACTTTCCAATAAAAAGGCAAGGCTCCGTGCA